>NC_138378.1:95119077-95159585 GCF_054177405.1 Leptonychotes weddellii
GACTGAGCCACCCAGGCGCCCCTGCTCTTAACCGTCTTGATCATCCTCCCACTGCTTTCTTTTTTTTAAATTTTTAAAATTTTTTTAAAGATTTTATTTATTTATTTGACAGACAGAGGCACAGCGAGAGAGGGAACACAAGCAGGGGGAGTGGGAGAGGGAGAAGCAGGCTTCCCGCGGAGCAGGGAGCCGGATGCGGGGCTCGATCCCAGGACCCCGGGATCACGACCCGGGGCCAAAGGGAGATGCCTAACGACCGAGCTACCCAGGCGCCCCCTCAGCTCTGATTTTAATGAAACCTAAATAAGAATATTTGTCTACTGCTTTGGGGTAGTTACCTCAAGTGAATTTCTATAAGCTGCCACAAACAACAGCACCCCTGCGAGCCACCTGGCTGTCATCCATCTGTCCCCTGGAGGCAGATGGCAGTACACCTGCAATCTAGTACAAGTTTGTTTGTTTCTTTGTTTCTTGTTTTTAGTTGAGACATAATCCACATACCACAAAACTCACCCTTTTAAAGTACACAGTTCAGTAGTGTTTAGTATATTTATTTACAGGATATTACCATCACCACTATCTAATTCCAGAATCTTTTCATCACCCCCTACCAAAAAAACCTTGTACCAGTTGTCACTCTCCATTCCCTTTGTCCCCAGCCCCTGGCAACCTCCTAATCTACTTTCTATCTCTACGGAGCTATGGATTTGCCTATTTGAACTAAGGTAGTTTTGATCACATATAATAACAACCAAGATGATCTCAATCCAGTTAACCTAGGAGGCGCCCCCCCCACACACACACACCCCATAAGGCTTGAGTTTGGTAACACCTCACCTTCCCTTTTGATACTGTGGACTCTCCATGCTACCCCACCCCCCCAACTGTGTCTCAGAGGTGACATATGCATCGTCCTCCCCGGGGTCCAACCTTTCCTCCTCCATCTAAAGCCAAGTTGTGTTCTGTCAGTGTCCTGCATTGGGGAGGTAATGCTTAGGTAAATTTAGCTCCGCTGAGGTGCTAAGAAGTACCTGATTTACATTTTAGCAGAGAACTCTTGCTGTCTACGGCTCAGCTAGGATGGCCGTCTGACCCAGTTTGTTTAGAACTGCCCCGTTGCCCAAGCTTAATTATTAATAGCATCCCCTTTCCCTCTCAAAAGTGTCCTGGCTTGGGTGTTTAATTATATGGCCACCCAACCTTAACCCACATAAATGACTAATCACGGTAATTATAGGCAATTTGGCGGGCCAACAGAGAAAATAAATTTAGGTAAATGAGGTTTCGGTACTCTCCCAATCACACCGCAGCTCTGCATTCCCGTAAAAACGTTGAAGTTCACCAACCTGTAGGAATCAGGGTTTCATCCACAGGCAAAAAGGCATCAGCTTCTATAGTGACTTCATGGTCGTATATGTTTGGGGAACCCTGGGACAGAAAGGTAGAGAAAGAAAAGAAGATCTAATGCTTAGTCTTATTTTGTATTTTTGCTTTTTTTTTTTAAGATTTATTTATTTGAGAGAGAGAGAGCACGTGAGCTGGGAGGTGGGGTGGGGAGAGGGACAGAGGGAGAGGGAGAGAGAATCCCAAGCAGATTCCATGCTCAGCGCTCAGTGCTCAGCGAGGAGACCCATGCAGGGCTTGATCCCATGACCCTGAGATCATGACCTGAGCGGAAATCAAGAGCTGGACACTTAACCGCCTGAGTGACCGAGGCGCCCCAGGTATTTTTGCTTTTTAACTTCTCTGCAGAAATGTTTTCAGGCATTGACAAACACTTTAGAAATCCCATTTGACCTATGGCGATGATTAATATGTTCATTTAAGCGTAGGTAGATAGGTCCTCAACATAGCAACTGATATATGTGGAAGAAGTTTTTGAGGGTGACCCCAGCATGCATCTTCTTGTCTAAGTGGAATTACGAGTGTGAAAAGTCAGAGAGACATCAATGGTTTGAAAGACTTTTCAACTTTGGCTTATTAACAGAGGGGTTTCTCCCACTCTCCCCACATGCTAGGCAAACAGAAGAGCAATAGTTGTTGACCCGGAACACACAAGTGCTGGATGGCCAACATCTTGCCTCCAGGCTTGGAGGTGGGGTACCTGTCCCCCTTCTCTGGCCCAGCTCCCACCCAGGGGATCCACTCTGTACCACAGGACAGAAGCCCGGCAGTCAGAAGTAGAGTTCCTGCATTTGGGAGCTCACTCATCTCTTCCATTAAAGATGCAGCCTGCCTTCCGGGGGGGGAGGAGTCAAAGACGGGTCAGTAGCCAGAAGGCCCGGGGTCTAGTTCCGGCTCTCGTGGAATGGCCCCAGGGAAATCACTTAGCCTAGAATCTCTTGTCCTTCAGGGCAAAACAGGCCAATGATGCTCCTTTTCTACCTTTTCCAGGGTGTTTGTGAAGGACGGTTAATAAAGCTATGTTGTGCTGCTTGCAAATTGGCAGGGACACATACAGGTTTCTGATAAAAAGGATTATATTTGAATACTGTATTTTCAAGCTTCACAGCAGAAGTCGTGGAAGGGGAACCGGGAGAGGGCTTCTGCTTGGTGAATGCTCAAAACTAAGCTCAACTAGTGCTTCTCAACTGGGGATGAGCTTGCCGTAGGGCAAAATTTGGCAATGTTCTGGAGACATTTTTGATTGTCATGACTGGAGGTGGTAATGCTACTGGTGTCTGGTGGGAAGAGGTCAGGAATTCTGCCCAACGCCCTATAATGCACAGCCCTGCAACAAAGAAATTGTGTGACCCAACATGTCAATGTGCTCGGGTTGAGAAACTACGAGCTAAGCTAAACTGAAAGCTAAGCTGGGTTCTTGAGAAGCAAGCAGAGGGAGGCAGATCCCTGTGGGTTAACCGAAACAGATCCTCTAGTGAGAAAGACTTAGGCCCACACAATCAAATGGAGTCGTCCTGAGGAGAAATGCCAGGATTTTAGAGACCATGAGAATCTATGTCTAAACAGGCCAGAAATTGCTTTAATTACACTCCGAGGAGGCTCTGTTCCTCAAGAAGTGCCCTGGTCTTGTGCCCTCCCGGTGGGTACACGTGGGCAGGGGTAGGAGGGGACTGGAGGCAAGGCCAGGGCAGAGGCCTCTCCTCTGTTCCCATAGTCTCTACCTTAGTCACTCGTTTGGTCCCTGTTCTGACCTGAGAAGGTAGGTCCAAAATGGGAGGGCTCTGCACCACCACCTATAGCAGCTCCAGACTAGAAGGGGTCTCTCCTGGAGGGCTCCCCCTACTCCCATCCCCTCATGCCTCAGGGGTCCTGCCAGCACCCAAGAGGCCTCTGGGCCTGAGGGGAGCAGAGATGAGGGAAGAGAACTGGGGACTGTTTCCCTGGCTCTATCCACTCAATGCTCAGCCGAAGGTTGAGTAGTATTCCATTGTATGAATATTTGGTAGACTGTTGCTTGTTTCCAGTATTTTTACTATTATGAATAAAGCTGCTTAGGAATTTCCTTTTTTCTGTTTGTTTTGTAGCACTAGGGCAGGAAGAAAATGATTCAATCACACACTAAATAAACTGATGAGTCTGAGAGGTTAAGAAGAAGCCTGGGTTGGGGGAGAAGGAAAGGAACATTTATGAGAGAGCCACTCCCTTAATGCATCGGGTCACCAAGTGGCACCTATGTTCCTTTATGAAAGGGAAGCAGGCTTCATTTTACCATTCTTCTGACCTGGAATAATTCAGTGATCCATTCTGGTGGAATATTCCTGCTGGATTCATTTCCTTTCTAGGCCGATGAAAACCTGGCAAGGAAGGCTGATCCACCAAGAGCTCTTGAGGCCCATCTCTGGGTTCACTGTTGGGTTTGGTTAGCTTTGCTCAGCTGCTACTAGTTCAGAACATTAAGCATTTATAAAGCCCTCTGTGGCCTGCCCGGGGCTTTACAGACCTCTCCGTGCGTTGCCACTAGGACGGCCTTCATTCAGCTCTCCTCACCTTGAGCAGGGTAGCACCGACACTCGAGTACTACCCCAAGCCATCGCACCTCCCTTCCTGGCACCCTCGTTTGCCCCTGGCAGAGCGCTGACTTGTTGAGTCGTCCTGTGCTAGGGTCATATGCTCGGGGTAAAGGACGCCCTCCCTAATCCCACCGGGTGGTCCAATTCCCTTGCTGGTACTCGGTTAGGCAGGGCATGGGACACACTTCTGGCCCATGAACTGTGAGGCAAAGGCTGCTGGAGAGCCTCTGGGAAAAGTTTTGTTTATTCTTAAAAATGGAACATTAGAGATATGAAAAAAAGGAATAGGTTCTTTTTTGCCTCTGGGTGCGACTACACGAAGACGTGATTCCTGGAGCTGCGGGTCACAACCATCTTGCGGCCAGGAGACAATGAGCCCGAAGACAAGAGCCAAAACACTGAAGAGGCAGAATGGGAAGATGGAAGAACCCGGGTGCTTGCTGACATACCTCTCCAGTCAGGCTGGAACCCCACTATTGCCTTTCATCTCAAATTCCCCCCAGGCTGCTTCATTGCCCAGTTCGGGGTTAGATAAGGAAGGAAGGAGGACAACAAACAAAGCCCAAACAACCTGCAACCCATATACCTTTTCCATTCTTTGAAAAACACAGTTCTCTCCTCCCCTCAGGCCATCAACACTCAATCTTAGAAGTGATGAGTCAAAATTTGGCCCCAGGTAGAACAAACATATTGCTTATTAAATTTAAAAAAGAAAGAAACAAGCAACAAGAAAATACATAAGATGAGCTGACCACTTTAAATGATCAAGTTTTGAGTTATTTACCTGGGGAGGGTTTAAGACACATAATAATGCTTTCCTGGGTAAGGTAAGAGATGTTCTGAAGATGCAGAGGCCCCTGGACCCCAGGCCTGGTGAGTGACCACCCACTCTCATCAAAGGGCCCCAAAGGGCTAATGGCCCTCTCCCATCCTCAACCCTGAAGCTAGTGGCTGTGGATTCCAGTTGCACTCACTAAGACAGTATACAGAAGGGGGTTAACGTTGACTACCCCTGTGGGTGGGTCTGTGACCCGCGAGGGTCCTCCTGCCTGGTAAATGGACAGAGCCATAGTGAACTTGCATTCCCATTTTGTCTCCTTGATTGGAATACATCATCAGATACTTACATATTTAATGTATAATTTCCATTTCTGAATCTATTTCTTTAGATTATAAAATAGGATGTCCTAAGTATACAAAAATGTAGAAAATAGTAAAAAATCACCATGATCTACTACCTATAAAAAACCACCAATTGTTTCTTTCTGTCAAGTTTCTTTCTGAACTTATTAGAAAAGGAGGGTCTTTATGCACATTATTGCAGAGCCTCTATGGCTGGGTATGTTTGTTTGGGTTTTGGTTTTTGGTTTGTCTTTAAGATTTTTTTTTTTAAAGATTTTATTTATTTATTTGACACAGAGAGAGAGCACAGCAGGGGGAGCGGCAGACAGAGGGAGAGGGGGAGGGAGAAGCAGGCTCCCTGCTGAGCAAGGAGCTTGATCCCAGGACCCCCGGGGTCAGGACTGGAGCTGAAGGCAGACGCTTAACTGACTGAGCCACCCAGGTGCCCCAGTCTTTAAGATCTTAAGGAGGATGGTGGAAGTTTCTGAGGATAAGCAATAGGCAAGTTTAGAATTCTTTCTTTATTTTTAAAGGGAGAACTTTGGAAATTACATAAGAACCAATTAATTTGTGCTATTTGGAAAGATCCTAGGAAAAAAAAGCAGCACATCGTCAGCAGACTCCTAAAAGAGTGTAAAAATGCAAGATATTACTAGTTGGCTGTGAACATCATCTTGTGGTAGGAAATCATGCCAAAGCAATTCAAGTATAGTAGACAATGATGAGCTTTTTAGATGAAGAGGAAGTAATAGATAGAGTCTACAGAGTTTAGCTAAACTTTCTACTCTGCCTCATGTAACAGCCTCCTCAACAACCTCAAATATTACCATTAGGAGGGAATAAGGTAGTGTAGAGGGGATTACTGAGGAGTGGGGAGTCTCTCTATAGCACTCTTACGGTGGGCTACATGCTGGAAGCATACAAATGTTGGCAGCATGTCTAAAGGGGCTGAGCCAAGCCCATTTTTAAAATTCCAAGGATGGAAAGTGCCTTAACTGGAAACTTTTAGGGGTAGGAGTGGAATGAGGAAGCAAATGTAAGCTCATGTTACAGTGAGATGAAAGGGAGTTCTTGAAATAGCTGGTTCCTTGTCTGAACATGTGGGAAAGAGATCATTCTCTGGGTAATACAATGTACTCATTCTATCTTTCTCTGTAACTTCCATTTATTGAGCACCTACTATGAGTCCGCAGCTTTGCTAGCCATTTTTCCTCAACGCCAGGGTTGACCCCATTGCAAGAGTAATTCTGTCCTGGGTTGGTCTCTCCAGCCACTCCCCAGGTCACACAAAGCACATGGCAGGAGAGAAGAGGCAAGTTACCCTTTATGCTACAGCAGGAGAGCAGAGGAAAGTCCACTTACCTGGCCTGCCAGGTTGAAATAAGAATGGTTGGTCAGATTGACCGGTGTGGTCCGACTGGCCTGGGCTCGATAGTTGATCATAAGCTCCCCACCATCCAGCGTGTATGTCACCCAGACTTTCAACTCTCCAGGGTAACCTTCCTCACCATCTGGACTGACTCTTGAGAACTGGACGCCATTTGACAGCATCCGAGGGGTCCAGAGGACCTAGAAAAGTGTTTTCAAAGCTGTTAAGTCATTGTAATCTCGAGCTAAATGCCACGTTTCAATATTTAAAGCTAGCTAATTCTAGGAAGAGAAATGGTTATATGATCTTCAAGATGTTTGAATAATAGCTTGGATTTTAATTGTTCTAAAATTTTGTTTTATACAAAAAAGTAGATCTTGAGAGAAAATTTTTTTCTTTCTCTTTACCTACTCATATTCCCCATACTCTTTCTCTTTAAACTTATATGTGGGTGCCTGGGTGGCTTAGTTGGTTAAGTGACTGCCTTTAGCTCGGGTCGTGATCCTGGAGTCCCAGGATCGAGTCCCGCATCGGGCTCCCTGCTCGGCAGGGAGTCTGCTTCTCCCTCTGACCCTCCCCCCTCTCATGCTCTCTCTCTCTATCTCATTCTCTCTCAAATAAATAAATAAAATCTTAAACTTATATGTATGTGTCTACAATGTTTTCTTCTTCCCCTTCTTCAAAACTTTTTTTTTTTTTATCTTGGTGCCGCATTCTGATAAATGTCATATAGCAAAATCTGCCAGTGGTATTTAAAAAATGACCGTAATAAATGAGCCCCTCTTTCCCAGGGAAGTACTATTTATGAATATTTATAAAAAATGCTCCAAGATTCTCTATATTCCCTGGGCAGAGTTCCAAACAAGTAAGAAGGCACTTGTTCTATTAGGAAGAGTTCTGCCCACATGTCAGGAGTCCTGATTTGGGGGCCAGGTTTGTTCCTAGCTCATTGTATGATGTCGGGCATCAGTCCCTGGCATAAAGGGGTTGAAAAATGATCTTGAAGTTTTCTTCTTATTCTAGAAAATATGGTTCTAAGGGTGTCAAGAAAAATATGAAGAAAAGTTTTCTAGAATTTTTTGCTTTTGGCAATAGGAATTTTTGATTCACACACAGTGGTTCCTCTCACCTTTGCCCTAGAGTCCTCAAGATTACCCTTACGGGGGAGGGACAACCAGGATTTCCTGAGTGCCCATGATGAGCCAAGACACTGCTAAGAACTACACAGAAACTCTCTCTCTGTCTCGGAGATGACTCAATGTAGGCACCACTATCTTCATTTAACGATGAGAGAGCTGGGCTCAGAAAAAACACACTGTTTTTCCTAGCTTCTTCCAGCTGAGAAGACAGTGGTCTGATCCTGAGCTGTTTTCCTTATTCCATGCGATCAGAGGACATACTGTCCAGAGAGTCCAGTCCCTCTGGGGAGTCCTGGAGGTCACTATCAAGAGGTCTTTGCTGACAGGAGATGTCCATTTGTTCGGTGCTCACCAGCCACTGACCTGGTGCTTTACATAAATCATTTCATAAGGTAAGGATTTGGTTGAACCAAATGAAATGACCATCTTTGTAGGTCAAAACAGTTGAACACTGGCAATTTCAAATCGCTCCAACTAATACTATGACCCCATTTTACAGATGAGCAAATTGAGTTCCGTGGTGCTTCCTTGCCTACTTCCACCTCCCATATTCCAGGGGGATTGAGTAGAACCTTTTCATACTTCATGCTCATTGTTTAAAACTTTTTTTTAAAGATTTATTTATTTATTATATATAGAGAGAGCGAGCGAGCGAGAGAGAGAGAGAGAGCTTGTGTGCACACATGCGCACCTGCACGAGCAGGGGGAGGAGCAGAGGAAGAGGGAGAGAGTCTTAAGCAGACTACAGGCCGAGCATGGAGCCCGCTGCGGGGCCATGCCCATTGTTTAAAGGGGTAAAAAAATCTTGTTTAAAGTCATACATGTCATTAGTGACAGAACTAGGATTCAAACTCAGGCCTGGCAGTCTACACCATCCACATCTTCATTTCAATGAATGTTTTGTTTGAATCTCCTTTTTTCAACAGAAGAGTTGAGGCCAAACACTGTCATTCCAAATAGACTTGAAAGATAATAATTTCCGTGGGTCACAGGAATGGCCTTTGAGCCCGGGCTCTGCCCACCTGCTCCTAGCATGGCCTGGATCTCTGTCACTGATGTTGAGAGATCCCACATTTACCAGGAAGGGGAGCCCAGCAGGAGCAGAGGTCTCTGCATTTACCTACAGTGAAAGCAGCTGGTATCCGAAACAAATTTACTGACCTTAGTAAAAAATTAATTTTACACCCTAGTTGTCTCCTAGAAATGTTGAACTTTCAAGACACTTAAAATATAAAAGCCGGTTATATGCATGATTAAAAAAAGAAAAAAGAATCCCCCAAATGGAAAATTTGAGGAATAAAAGATTTGAAATAAAATGTTCTTCAATTGCTACCTAGTCCTTGTCCTTCAGAGAAAGAACACAGTGGAAAGTTTTTTGTGTAAACCATTATTATCAGATTAAGTGTAATTTTGTGGAACACACAATTTCTATTCACGGGAGAATATCCCTGACCCTGCACTTTCCGAATTTCCTGAAAAATTTCCACGTTTGCATCTTTAGGCCTACTTATATGCCATTTCTAATCCTGTTAGGTTATTCAAATTTCATCTTTTAAAAAAATGTGTTGATATAAATAGAACAAGACGTATCTACAAACCAGCTATTTGTTCAGTAATTGTTGAGATGAAATACAACTGGAAACAGAGTTCATCCGATACTGCTCATGTCACTGTGTGCAAGCTTACGGTTCAAAAGCTTTCAATATCTCCAGGGTAACATTCCAAGTCTTTCCCCCACCCTTTCTGGGCTTCTGCACAGCCATTTTTTCCAGTACCTACTTACTAAATGAAATGCTATTCTTTCTTCAAGGGTGGTTCCAATCCTCCCTCCCGAGTTGCTATGAATCTGTCCACACCCGGTTTCTATAGCACACCGCTAGCATCTATATGAGGGGGCTGGTGGCCTAGAACAGTTATTTATCGAAGGGTCTGGCTCCCTCGCCGTAGGGGAGTCTCAGGAATCCCCGCCACATTATGCTGCCCGGTTCACAGAAGGAACTCAGGAGGCACAGTGCACTGAAGGATGTGTCTACTCACTACTGGGCTGTGTTTTTACAGGGCACACATGTGAAGCAACACCACAGAAAACCCCACAGTGGAACAGAGGGAAGAGGACCAAGCCAGAACAGGTGCTGTTCTGAGGCTCTTCTGAAAATCCCTGTCAGAGCAGAGCTGGGCCTAACTTCCCCGGGCTGGGCTTTGCCCATGGCCCTGCCATATTCCGGAGACCCTCTGCCCTAGTGCTGCTAGGACCGAGGCTACCCCTTGCCTTCACGCCTTCCTGGTGTGAGGAGTCCAATCATGGAGGAACAGGGACGAGATGGGGCAGCGCGATTCTAGGCCACAGACAGGAAGTTGGTGAGACAGGGGCAAGAGAGTGACCAACTTCCTTCAACAGGACAGGAGGCAGAAAGAGGCAGAAAGGAAGAAACAGTGATCTTCAACTGCCATACACATGCCAGTATTTTCTGGCTCTTCTATAGGAAATAAACTGGCGGGGGGGGTAAAATTTAAAGAAGAGTTAGCTACCAAAATTATCTCCCTGAAATTAGACTAGTAAGAGAGTCGCTGGGGGCTAACCCTCAGGACTCCCACACAGCTAGGAAGCACGCCAGGCATTTCTACTTCAGGGAGAAGCTGTCTGATCAGTTTGTGGTCCTGACCCTGTTTTTCCAGGGATTCACTTGGGGAATGGGAGTTTTAATGTGGAAAGAGGTAACTGGGGGAGGATCTGAGGTAATTTTGAGGCATGAGGCACTTCCGTGTAAGGCTACGCCTGGATGTGGCACCACACTGTGGTGGGGAGGGGGCTTAGCGGCAGTTTCAGGGGTGTGTGTTGGACCGGGGGCACCTACCCCAGTGGTTATGGTGTAGAAATGAGGGCTGTGGGCCGGGCCGCCCAACCTAGGAATTATATGGCCTTTCAGACCCTCAGGTTTCTCATCTGGTGATAACGCAGGGCTCTCGTAAGCATGAGAGAGAAGACGTGCGAAGGCCTCGTACAGTAAGCGGCAGGTACTAGTTTTAAGCCACTTTTCCGCTGCGCCCAAGGTCCACTGGACTTCCTGATCCCGACACAGGGAGAAAGTCATTCCCTGTCTTTCCCTTTCACTCAGGGCTCCCCTGCCTGTTACAGTCCGAAGAGCTACAGAAGGATGGGTCCTGGAACAGGGCCAGTGCATCTGCTCCCCCCGAGTCCCTGGATCAGCCTCTTTCCTCTATCACCTCCCCACGCATTTGCTGCAGGGCCGAGGATTGAGCCTGGCGAATAGATGGTATGTTTGAAGGTTCTCTGTGAAGTACGCCAGGGGAGGACTCTGTCCAGTGCCCCTGACTCACCTTGTCAAACCCTCTGACTCCTCCATGCAGACTGTTGGGCCCATTGTTGATGGCCAGCTTATACTCCTTCCCGTCCAACGTGAATGTTCCTTTGGCAATTCGGTTGGCCACCCTGCCAACCATGGCTCCAAAGTAGGGCTGCTTTTGGAGGTAGCCTGCAGGACACGAGATGGAATGTGTTTTTAAAACTTCAAACCGAAGCTGAGGCTCACAGTGCTGCCCACCACTTTCTTCTGAGAGCAGCTGAAAGTAGGAACAACTTGGGCATATTCTTTTTTTTTTTTTTTTAAGATTTTATTTATTTATTTGACAGAGAGAGACACAGCGAGAGAGGGAACACAAGCAGGGGGAGTGGGAGAGGGAGAAGCCGGCTTCCCGTGGAGCAGGGAGCCTGATGCGGGGCTCGATCCCAGGACCCTGGGATCATGACCCGAGCTGAAGGCAGATGCTTAACGACTGAGCCACCCAGGTGCCCCCAACTTGGGCAAATTCAACTCCTCAGGGGAGCACAGGAAAAGGGTGTTCTTTACACACGACGCTTTCCCTTTCCAAAAGTAATGTGTGTTCTTTATAAACATTGTGAAAGAACTTCATAAAGCACAAAGAAGAAATTTATTTTTTATAAAGATTTATTTATTTGAGCTGGGGAGAGGAAGGAGAGGGAGAGAGAATCTTAACCAGACTCTGCACTGAGCACAGAGCCCCACTTGGGGCTGGATCTCACGACCCATGAGATCATGACCGAGCCAAAACCAAGAGTGCAACCAACTGAGCCACCCAGGTGCCCCAAGAAATTTAAATCATCCCAATCTCATCACCAGAGAGAACTACTGTTAATATTCTTATGTATAGCCTCCTGCCTTTTAGTACATGCAGACATGTGCTTTTCTTCTTCTTTTTATAAAGAAGTGGAGTCTTAATTTACATGCTGCTTTGTAATCTGCTCTTTTCTAGGCCAATCAATTTCCTTAACTAAACATTTCCTTAACATATATTTGTGTTGTCTCAAGAATTCTTCTTCTTTCTCTTTTTATTTTTTTTGGAATAATACAATTATTTCATGAAACTATCCTTTAAAGAGCATGAAACAAATATATAGAGTAGGCTTGTCAGAGGAAATATAGGACACCCAGTTGAATCTGAATTTCAGATAAACAATAAATAATTTTTTAGTATAAGTACAACCATATTATTATTATGCATGAGACATACTTAACACTTAAAAACCATTTGTTGGGGTGCCTGGCTGGCTCAGTCAGAAGAGCATGTGACTCTTGACCTGGGGCTCGTGAGTTCGAGCCCCAGGTTGGGTGTAGAGATTACTTAAATAAATGAAAAAATAAAAACTTTTTAAAGAAGTTTTAAAAAACGTGGGTGCCTGGGTGACTCAGTCGGTTAAGCGTCTGCCTTCAGCTCAGGTCATGATCCCAGAGTCCTGGGATTGAGCCCCGCGTCAGGCTCCCCGCTCGGTGGAGAGCTGCTTCTCCCTCTTCCTCTCCCTGCCGCTCTGCCTACTTGTGCTCTCTCTATCTCTCTGTCAAATAAATAAATAAAACCTTAAAAAACAAAAACAAAAAAAATAAAGAGTTTAAAAAAAACCCAAAAAACTCCATTTGTTATTTATCTGAAATTCAAATTTAATCAGGTGTCCTGTATTTTCATTTGCTAAATCTGGCAACCTTAATAAAGAGTAAAACGTGAAAGGGGCTGCTGGTGGCTCAGTTGGTTAAGTGTCTGATTCTTGATTTTGGCTCAGGTCATGATCATGATCTCGGGGTTGTGAGATTGCGCCCCACGTCAGGCTCCATGCCCAGTGAGGAGTCTGCTTGAGATTCTCTCTCTCCCTTTGCCCCTTACCTGGCCCCCACCTGCTCTCTCTCTCAAATAAATAAATAAATCTTTAAAAAAAAAAACGTGAAAGTCCCTCTTTTATGCCTCAACTCTTCTTCTTCCCAGTGACAACCAATGCTAACAGTTTGGCATATACACTTCCAGTTTTTTTGTTTTTTAATTAACTATAGAGAAGCACATACAATTACACAAATGCCATATTTATATAAAGAGAATCGTACTATGCACATTGTTTTGCAAGTTCTCATTTATCAAATGCCTTAAGATCTGTCCATGTGACTACATATCCATCTACCATATTCTTTTCTTAAGATTTTGTTTATCTATTTGACAGAGAGAGATAGCAAGAGAGAGAGAGCACAAGCAGGGGAAGCAGCAGGCAGAGGGAGGGAGAAGCAGGCTTCCCGCTGAGCAAGGAGCCCAACGCCAGGCTCGATCCCAGGACCCCGGGATCATGACCTGAGCTGAAGGCAGACACTAACCTGACCGAGTCACCCAGGCGCCCTACTATGCTACATGGCATACTGAGGAGCAAATTGTTGTGGGGCTTTTTAGGGGCTATAAAAAGCAATATGCTTATGCCCTTTTACTTACAAGTCTGTGCACAGGAATGTTCTTTCTTTCCTTCTCTTTAAGTTCCTCTACCATATGATTACAATGGTAGAGACGAAGGTTTGGAGGTAGTTTGTTTTTTGCCTTATCACTAGCATCACTGTCTACTCTGTTTTTCACTCAGATGCCCTTGGAATTCCATCCCCCTTTCCTGTGGTACTCTGTATCCATCCCGTCTATGTGGATGAGAAGAATATACAATTCTCAGGGAAATCCAAACCAAAACCACAATGAGAAACCACCTCACACCAATCAGAATAACTAAAATTAACAAGTCAGGAAATGACAGATGTTGGCAGGGATGCGGAGAAAGGGGAACCCCCCTACACTGTTGGTGGGAATGCAAGCTGGTGCAGCCACTCTGGAAAACAGTATGGAGGTTCCTCAAAAAGTTGAACATAGAGCTACCCTACGACCCAGCAATTGCCCTATTGGGTATTTACCCCAAAGATACAAATGTAATGATCTGAAGGGGTATGTGCACCCCAATGTTTATAGCAGCAATGTCCACAATAGCCAAAACATGGAAACAGGCCAGATGTCCATTGACAGATGGGTAAAGAAGATGTGATATATATATAGATATAGATATAGATATATAGATATATATGTATATAATGGAATACTACCCAGCCATCAAAAAAGGTGAAATCTTGCCACTTGCAACAATGTAGATGGAACTAGAGGGTATTATGCTAAGCAAAATAAGTCAGTCAGAGAAAGACAATTATCATATGCTCTCACTGATATGAGGAATTTAAGAAACAAAACAGAAGATCATAGGGAAGAGAGGAAAAAATAAAACAAGACAAAAATCAGAGAGGGAGACAAACCATAAGAGACTCTTAATCATAGGAAACAAACTGAGGGTTGCTGGAGGGGAGGGAAGTTGGGGGGATGGGGTAACTGGGTGATAGACATTAAGGAGGGCATGTGATGTAATGAGCACTGGGTATTATATAAGACTGATGAATCACTGACCTGTACCTCCGAAACCAATAATACATTATATGTTAATTAATTGAATTTAAATAAAAAAAGAAGAGAATGCAATTCAAGCA
The DNA here is from genome assembly GCF_054177405.1 of Leptonychotes weddellii. NCBI lineage: Eukaryota > Metazoa > Chordata > Mammalia > Carnivora > Phocidae > Leptonychotes > Leptonychotes weddellii. The sequence continues at coordinate 95,133,545 of NC_138378.1, forward strand.
TATGAATTTTTACCATGGCTGGAGGGGTTCTCAGGATACAGACCTTGAACCATTAGGCCAGTTACAGATCATAGGTTCCCATTACTCAACCAGTTGGGCACAAGTGAAACATTAACCATCCTCTTCCAGGTCTCTCCTGATTCACTCCCCGGCTAACCTGCAGGTCCTCAGAGTCCTGCCCATGGACTATCATAATAGCTAACACTGAGTTCTTCCTAAGGCTCGGCTACTTTCTAAGTGCTCTATTTAACTCATTTCATCTTCAGGATAGTTCTACGAGCTAGACAGTATTACTACCCTCCTTCTATAGACGTGGAAACTGAGGACAGAAAGGCTAAGTAACTTGCCCCCAAACACAACAAGTTATCAGAAGAACCTGGATTTGAACAGTCTGGCTCCTAAGGACTTACTCTGAAGCACACATTATTTGAAAACAAGGCTTTCTGGTGAATTGATCTTACTACCATCCCTTCGCATAGGCCAGACTGACCTCTCCACCAGCTCCCACCTCCCTCCCCACCCTCCTCTCTTTCTGAAGCTGCAGCTTTAAAACTCCTTACACTGGGTAACCAAAAGGAGTTCCGATGGGCCAGGAAAACTTCTCTTGGTTTTGCTTCATCTGCTCTTGTTTTTTTAGTAGACTTTATTTTTTAAAGATTTTATTTATTTATTTGTGGGAGAGAGAGAGCACAAGCAGGGGGAGAGGCAGAGGGAGAGGCAGGCTCCCTGCTGAGCATGGAGCCCAATTCAGGACTTGATCCCAGGACCCTGGGATCATGATCTGAGCCGAAGGCAGACACTTAACCGACTGAGCCACCCAGGCATCCTAGACTTTATTTTTTTTTTTAAAGATTTTATTTATTTATTTGAGAGAGAGAGAATGAGAGATAGAGAGCACGAGAGGGAAGAGGGTCAGAGGGAGAAGCAGACTCCCTGCTGAGCAGGGAGCCCGATGTGGGACTCGATCCCGGGACTCCAGGATCATGACCTGAGCCGAAGGCAGTCGCGCAACCAACTGAGCCACCCAGGCGCCCCCCTAGACTTTATTTTTTAGAGCAGTTTTAGGTCTACAGCAAAATTGAGCAGAAAGTACAGATTCCCCATACATCCCCTGTCCCCACACATGCATAGCCTCTCCCAATACCAACACCCTCCATCAGAGAGACACATTTCTAATTGATGAACCCACACTGACATATCATTATCACCCAAAGTCCCTAGTTCAACAGTAGGGCTCTCCCTTGGTGTTGTACATTCTATGGGTTTGGACAAATGAATAATGATATGTATCCATCATTATAATACAGAGTATTTTCGCTGCCCTAAAAATCTTCTGTGTTCTGCCTACTCATCTCTCCCATCTCTCCCCTTGGCAACCACAGATCTTTTTACTGTCTCCATAAATTTGCCTTTTTCAGAATGTCATAGTTGAATTGGATAGTATGTAGCCCTTTCAGATGGGCGTCTTCCATTTAGTAATATGCGTTTTAGTGGCTCCTTGTGGCTTGATAGTTCATTTCTTTTTAGCACTGAATAATATTCCATTGTCTGGATGTACCACAGTTTATTTGTCCACCTACTAAAGGACATCTTGGTTGCTTGTTTTGGCAATTATGAATAAAGCTGCTTATAAACACCGTTGTGCAGGGTTTTTTGTGGACATAAGTCTGTGTGGGTGTGTGGACATAAGGTTTTAACTACTTTGAGTAACTACCAAGAAGCATGACTGCTTGATCATATGGTTAGAGTACGTTGGGTTTTGTAAGAAACAATCAAACTGTCTCCCAAAGCGGTGGTACCATTTTGCATTCCCAACAGCAATGAATGAGATTTCCTGTTGCCCCATATCCTCACCAGCATTTGGGGTTGTCAGTGTTCTGGATTTTGGCCACTCTGGTAACCCTCACTATTATTTTAATCTGCATTTCCTTGATGATGTATAATGTGGACCATTCATCTGCTTTTCAGGAGCTCAAAAATGTAAAGAAAAGCAGCATTTTTGTTCAAAATTATTTGGCCGTATAAATCTTTGATTCCTACTTTGATCCATTCAACAAATGTACACGGAGCCCCAACTCTCCGTGGAGACAATGACAAATCCAATGGTTCATGGGCTTGCAAGAATTCCCTCAGAAGGGACCACTCTCTGGCCATAGTAAATAGCCCGTGGAGACAAGAAGCACTTGTCAGTGCTTGGTTTAGGGGAAGAGTTTTCAATGACTGAACCATAAAGACAACATAAACTACTGCTCCCAACTGTCTCCGAAAAACTCTTCAGAACAAATGGATTTTATACTATCTTCATATGTTACTAAGTTTTATATCAAATCAGAATTATAGAAAGTGACAGTCCTCAAATTCTGAATAGGACATGACTAAAAAGCTTCTTTTGAAATGCAGAAAATATGGGGCGCCTGGGTGGCTCAGTCGTTCAGCATCTGCCTTCAGCTCAGGTCATGATCCCAGGGTCCTGGGATGGAGCCCTGCATCTCCCTCCCACACTCCCCCTGCATGTGTTCCCTCTCTCTCTGTCAAATAAATTAAAAAAAAGATTAAAAAAATTTAAAAGGATAAAATAAAGACATTTTTGAAATGCAGAAAATAGGGGCGCCTGGGTGGCTCAGTCGTTAAGCGTCTGCCTTCAGCTTGGGTCATGATCCCAGGGTCCTGGGATCGAGCCCCACATCGGGCTCCCTGCTCTGCGGGAAGCCTACTTCTCCCTCTCCCACTACCCCTGCTTGTGTTCCCTCTCTCGCTGTGTCTCTCTCTGTCAAATAAATAAATAAAATCTTAAAAAAAAAAAAAAAAGAAATGCAGAAAATACTGTTTTCCATGCAAAAAGGGCAAAGTTTCTAGGTCAAGCCACCAATGATGATTTAATCAAGCCCATTGCTGATATCTGTCCCTTTACCTGGGCAAAGGACTGGCCAAAATATATTAATGGATCTTTCCACTCTTCTACCATCCCAAGGACCCCAGCTGTGCTGTGCACCTCATACAGCCCAAATTTCAGCCAGAGTGCCCTAAAGTCTGAAATAAAAGTGCCTACTAATCCCAGGCGAAGCTTCTACAACCTGAATGACTTTCCTTTGGCTTTCAGAGGAAAACAGCCATTACTTTCATTGACAAGCATTTTAATTGTCCCCAATATTTTATATATTTTCAAATGGCTGCTGGTTATCCACATGGATCTTCATGCCCTTTTCTCAGTATTAACTAAGTGAAGTAAAAGGTTCCAGGGGGGCGCCTGGGTGGCTCAGATGGTTGAGTGTCTGCCTTCGGCTCAGGTCACGATCCCAGAGTCCTGGGATTGAGTCCCGCATCGGGCTCCCTGCTAGGCGGGGAACCTGCTTCTCCCTCTGCCGCTGCCTCTCTCTATCTCTCTCTCTGACTCTCATGAATAAATAAATTAAAAAAAAAAAAAAAAAGGTTCCAGGAGTGTGAGGGAAGGTATTTGGAGGCAAGGGAAGGAAAAGAGATAAAAGCTATTGATTGTTCACTACAGACACTATCACAGCTGGTTGCACATTTAATCATCATTATCCATTAATTTAGGTGAGGAAATAAGTCTGGGGAGGTTCAATAACTTGCTTAGGTCCCACAGCTTTAAGGGACAAAGCAGAGATCTAAACCAGGAATCCTCAATGTTTCCTCTAAGGGCACTGGGCATCTGCAATACCGAGCCCCTCCCTTTTCCTCCACCCCCCTATGAACTGCACTTTTCGAAAAACACAAAGTCTGTTTTTTCTATTTCTTTCCATAATGGCTCTCATGGCAGTAATAGCTGGGTATTTGGTGGTGACTGGGGGGAAGATAAAGGGGCAGGCAGGTGGTGATTGTGTGGGTAGGTTGTTTATACCCGTGGCTTATAGGCAAATAGTCTCATCACAGGTTTTGAAAGAAGTCATAATGACTGTAGGTGGGACAGGAAGACGAAAAGCACTTTTAAGTATTTTACGTACAAAAAGTGGCAGAAAAATTCATAGGAGGCATTACTGATTTTTCCAGGCTGTAACTAAAAGATCCTACGATTTACCTCTTTAGAATTCTACAGAAGAAAGATCTAATTTTCCCAGGGAGAAACTGAACCATTCTGACCTCCGGTCATGGCCACGATCCAAGCAGATTATATAAGCTATCTGGGAAACTGGAGAGCGTTCACATCTAACCTGGCAGTTAGGAAAGGACCATGTCTCATGGAATTATCCATGCTTAGCTACGCCCTGTGGCTCAAAACGTTTTGGGGACATAGTAATGTCAAGATAACCCCCTACTCTGTCATATTCTGTCATGTCTTGTAGCGTTAAATGATTTACCTCCGTTTTGTTTATATAATACTTACATATTCAGATACTCCAAAAGAATATGCAGTGAAAATAAAGTCTCCTTCTTAACCCTCCACCCCAGCTACACAGTGTCTTTTCTTAAAGACAATCACTGTTAGCAATTTTTTTCTTTTTTAAGATTTTTTTTTTAAAGTAGTTTCTACACCCAACGGGGGGCTCAAACTCACAACCCCGAGATCAAGAGCCATACTCTCCACCAACTGAGCTAGCCAGGTGCCCATTTTTGCCAGTTTCTTACCAGGGGTTTTAATACACAAGAATTAATCAAAATAGTAGTAGAGCACCATTTCACACTACTCTAACCAAGACAAGTATGCTTCCTGTTATGACATAAATGAAGTCTTCTTTTATCTTTAGCAATACTGAAAGAATCTACAAAAAAACTGAAAGACAGGGCTGTAAAAAGGGAACAAAGGGCCACTTGCAATAACCACGAGGATGGCTGCACATATTAGAAAGCACTAATTGATATTCTGAGGGCTTTCTTCCAACTTCCCCTCTTCTGAAAATAGTGTGCTTTCCTTTTAAAATCAATAATTCAATTATCTAAATTATAGCATAGGAATGAGGATGGCTGTCTCGACCCAGCACCCAGAATATTTTAGAGACTTTGATTCAACCTTTTTGGGAAGCCTGTGATGTATCCTAATAAGAAAATGCTATTTAATGTTCTCAAGACAGGTTACTAACGTGGAGGGCAATACAGCACAAGCTAGATCCCTACAATCCGAGGGCATCTGTTTTTTTTCTCCCTTTTAAGAACATGTGGGGATAATACTTTCTTCACCCAGATTCCCACAGGAGTCCTAGACTCAAGAGACGACTCCACTGTATGGATACCTTCACAAAATCGGCACTTGACGCCCATGAAGACACTGCTACTTCCCAGGCGGCATGTCCCCGCACACGGTTCCTAAGAGTTCCACAGACGCTCTGTCTTTGAAGATCCACGTGACTCTTGCAGCAGAACTAAAACAGGTAAGGAGGGGGCGCCTGGGTGGCTCAGTTGGTTAAGCGACTGCCTTCGGCTCAGGTCATGATCCTGGAGTCCCGGGATCGAGTCCCGCATCGGACTCCCTGCTCAGCAGGGAGTCTGCTTCTCCCTCTGACCTTCCTCTTTCTCATGCTGTCTCTCATTCTCTCTCTCTCAAATAAATAAATAAAATCTTAAAAAAAAAAAAAAACAGGTAAGGAGGGAGGGTAGGTGAATGTGTGTGTGTAGAGGTGCAGAGGGAGGGCCACTATCTCTTGAACGGTGATAAAGCAGAGATGGAGGAGGTGGTAAAAGTAGATGCTGACAGCTTAGCATCTCCAATGCTTTGTTGGCTCTGGAATTCTAGGCCCCTCATCCAATTCTTCAACTCCACTGGGCAATTCTGCACCAGCCAAGTAATCTCTTTGTGATTCTGCGTCAGCCTAGAAAATAGCTATGCTACTAACAGAGAGAGCAGTGACTCAGCAAAATGACTCTCAAGAATCCTCTTTTGTCACTTGTCAACCCTCTTGCCTTCTGACTCTGAAGGCAGAAAATCTGAACCCCCATCAGAGAAAAACCAAGACCCAGAGTTTTCTGTTGACTTCTAACCATGAGCCATGTTACATTAGCTAAAGAACCAAGCAGATAGAAAGACGCACCTAAAGGAAAACCTCAAACCTCCTCTCTAGCAGTTTTTGTGCACGCCCCTTCCCCTGAGCAAATGGTATTTATCTTCAAGCAGTTTCCCTTTGCCAACTTTATTTCAGACCTTATCTCCAATGACTAGCTACACAGCAGGGACAAGAGATAGCTCTGCGTCCATTTTCCTTTGCTGAGATCAAACTGCAAGTGTAATTATTCATGAATCCGATTATTTGCCTAATGTCTATCTCCCCAGCTAAAGGGCAAGCTCTATGAGGGTGAGGACCATGTCTGTCTCACTGAATGAGAACTGAATGAACCGTTTTTGAATGCATGGATTCATACATGATCCTAATTGCTCACGGATTCCACTAGAAGTTCATCCTAGTTGGGAGACATTGCTAGACAATGAGTTGGTCTTCCACTTCTGCACCCACTGAGCCATGTTGGAGCATTTCTTTCTTTCTTTTCTTTCTTTCCTTCCTTCTTTCTTTAGATTTTATTTATTTGTCAGAGAAAGAGAGAGAGCGCGGCAGGCAGAGGGAGAAGCAGACTCCCCAACGAGCAGGGGGCCCGATGGGCCCGATGCAGGACTCGATCCCAGGACTCTGGGATCATGACCTGAGCTGAAGGCAGACGCTTAACGATTGAGCCACCCAGGCGTCCCCATGTTGGAGCATTTCTGAGACAATCAGTCCTCCAAGAGGATCTGATGAGGGAGAAAACAAGTAGAAAAGGCAGGTCTTGGGTTGTCTTACTTCAGAACACAGGGGAAGAACGCGGAGCCACACCCCCTCTAGCCAGCTTTTCCCTCTCCTGCCCTCACAGACCTGGCAGTTCAAAGATGGCTCCTGGGTTGCTGGGATTTCATCTTACCCTCAACTACTCTAAATTAATTAGAGCAAAGCCTAACTGGATAACCAGAGGCCAAGTCCTGTAGCTGTTCGCATTCATTTGTCTTTTTTCCGGACACTGGATGGAAACACAGAGTTGGCCGACTGCTAGCACTCCTGACGGCGCCAAGCTCGGGGACTTGCTCTGGCTCCCCGCCGCCAGCAGCCCGATCGATCGGGGCGCGTGTCCGGGGGGGCTGGGGGCCTGGGGCCGGCCCGGCAGCCCGGGGCAGAGTTCAACCCACCTTCCAACTCTGCAAAGCCGAGCACCACATCTGACGCCTTGCCCTGCCTGTCTTTGACCTCCAGGGCCGTAATGGTGCAGCCCCAGGAGATGATGTCCACTTTCAGCAGGTCTGACTGCAGCTGGAACTTCTCCACTGTCCCTGCCCCTGAGGGCAGGTCTCCAAACACGGCTCTGGTCACCGAAGCCATGGGGAAAGCCGGGGGCGTGCAACTGCTCCCAGCCCTGGGAACTCCAGCCTCCAAAGCTGGAGCGGGAGGACTTTACTGGAGAAGAGGCGGGACCCGGCTCAGACTCCTCCCCTTCCTTGCCTGGATTTAGAGAGTGACCGCTCCTGCAAAAAAATATCCTCTGGCGACTTCCTAAATCTTTCCTTTGCCTGAGGGTGACAGGACGGCAAAACTTCCAGACAGGCTTTTCCTTTGCTAACTCTGCCTGCATTGCATGTTGGGAGTGGTAGTCTTTGGAAGGTGAAATTGCATTTTGGGGCCTGTAGTCTTTCTAAACCCAAGTCCTGAATCTGCAGGATTCTACCCCCTTCTCCGGCACGCGGTTCTCAAACAGGCAGTGAGCTAGCTGTTCATTAATGTTGGTGGCAGACTTTCAGATGAAATTCTGGAAAATGCAGAGAGCAGAATTAGAGATAGACGAATGTTGGGGTTGGGGGTGGGGGCGGAATTCTGGTTTTAAATTAACTCTTTGATCCAGAGGAGAAAGAAGTGCAGAGGTAATTTAGAGAAGGGGCAGATAAGTGCAGGCGACTCTGAACACTGACTGAAGATTCCTTCTCTTTGTCCCACACGGTGAAGCTCTGGACGTGTTTGTGCTGGAAGCTCTGCCCATGGGCTTTCTTGGCGGTGGGTCTGGAGTAGCAGCCTGGACAGAGTCAAGTGTAGATGAACTAGGGCTTAGTTACCTGGAGGTGGTCAGAGACTGCCTCTGACTTTCTTTTCCTCAGGGGTCTGGGGACTGGCCTTGAGGATCTACCCTGTCTTGTTCCTGAAGTCCAAAATTCCTTTAAGAAGGGATTAAGGGAGCGGTGCCTGGGTGGCCCAGTGGGTTATGGTCATGATTCAGGTAGAGGGATCAAGCTCCAGGCTCCCCACTCAACAGGGGAGGTGGCTTGCTTGAAGAGCAAAGAGCCCTTTGCCCCTCCTCCTATTCATGTGCTCATTTGCTTGCTCTCTCTCTCTCAAACAAATATTTTTTTTTTAAAAAAAGGGGCGATTAAGGGAATATTTATTAAGGTCCCCTTAAATGTCACATACTGTACTTTTATTATCTCTTTTCTACAAGCAGAAAAAGGCTTTAAGTATGTACTGACGGGAGAGGAAAAGACAAGCAGATCATTAAATAATCGTCATGCTTTAGAGTACCTCTGAGTTATCTGAGACACAAGAATGTGTATTTCCAGGTTCATCCCCGGAATTTCTGATTCTGGGAGTCAAGGGCAAGACTCAGGAATCTGCCCCTTTCACAGGTGTCCTAGGTTATTCTAATGCATATTACCTGGGACCAGACTTTGAGAAAGGCTGCTCAATAGTCTGATGACTAATCTCAGATTTTTTCCCCCCCAAAATAGGCTGTGATGCCATAAGACTAAGATAGAGCTCCTAAAGGCCTTAACAGGATTGTCAAATAAAATATAGGAGCCTGTGTATTTCTTTGCTAAATGTGTCAACTCTAGGCAGTACTGGTCCTAGGAAGGGGGAGGATGCTGGAAGCCGGAGGACATGTTTTATTTGACTGCCTTCATACTCCTCTTTGCTTGACACTGCTTTTGGTTTGGTTCCTAGGTACCACGGAGGGGATTCAACTAGACTGTGGTAAGCACCAAAACGCATCTATGGTCGGGCAATGAGGAGAATTGGAAACGTGTTCCTGGAATCAGACGCTAATACAACAGAACTGTCGCTCAGCCATTCCTGTCTGTAGTTTGAAGGAATATTTAACATTCTTGCCACAAGCCTCAATTCTCATTCATGAAGCATTGGGACTGTGAGAGCAAAGGAAAAAGAGAACTTGCAACAGGCCTTAGTGAAGCGTAACATGTAATAACAAAAAGACCCAAACAAGTGAAATTACAGATTGCACCATGCACACACAGTAATGGATAGCACTCTTGCATGCTGCTTCACCAGAAATTCTCATGAACTCGGCAATCCTCATCAGCCCACTTACCATTTGTGGCTGATTCATGTACAAGCCCTTTCGGCAATGCTGTGTTAGTGCGGATGTCTCAGAATCTCTTCTGTGGGCAGGAAGACTGCATTTTCTTTTCTCAGCCTACGGTTCTCAGTGTTCTGCCAAGCTCACGTTGTTGTCACAGAAAGAGAGAAATGCATCTGAATGGCCAGAGCCAAGTGTCAGTAGGAGAAGTATTGTAGCTAGGCTTGGAGGAAATGAAACATACTGTGATGTCTCTCTAAGATGTGAGGACTACATGTCTTCGGCTCATTTTCCTTTCACTTTTAAGGGCTGAACGTGGTGTCCTAAATAGGACTACCTTGTGTTAGGTCAGCTTTCAGGCACGAATCTTGACTTTTCTTACCAACATATCCTATTTTCCTAGTTCCACAGTGATAGTTTAAAGGAATATTTGTGCATTTGGAGCACCTGGCCAGCTCAGTCGGTAGAGCATGTGGCTCTTGATCTTAGGGTCATGAGTTCAAGCCCTACGCTGGGTGTGGAGCCTACTTTAAAAAAAAAAAAAAATACATATATTCAGGGAGATCTAGCTTATTTTGCAAGGTTAAGTATTTGATATAAATGATATTTCTGCATCCTTCTGCACTGTTTTTTTTCTTCCTTAACATTATAATTATGAAATTTATGCCTGAGCACCTGTGGAGTCCCTAATGCATTTATTTTCCTGTTATGTCATATTGCATTACATGGATATATACCAAAATTATTTTATCTATTTTTAAACTGACAGACTTTAGGTTGATTCCAACAATTTTTATTCTTACACATAATACTGCTATAAATATTCTTATGCCCATATGCAAAAGATCATCTAGGGTATATTCCAAGACATGTAATATACCCAGCAATAGCCCATGACATGTGCAATTTGACTTTATTAGATATTGACAAGTTGTCCTCCAAAGTGGTTTTATCAATTGCAAGTTCTACCAGCTGTGTATGAGAGATGCTTCACATCCTTTCCAGCATTGAAACATTCATTCAACAAATATTTTTTAGCAATCTACTAATCTGTTCTAGTTACTGGGATACAGCAGTGAAAGTTCTCACTCTTGTGGAGCTTCCATTTTCTTGGCAGAAGACATAATAATAAATAAACAAACAAATGACAGTATAGTAGGTCTGGAGGTGATGAGGGCCTCATTTCCAGAGTGTGCACGTGCCAAGGACTAGCTCTTCTCCTTGGGCCCTTCTTTACCTACAGTAAGTGAATGCAATGCCCTCTTGAGCCCAATGAAACCTAATCCCAGAAATTAATTTTTTAAACTTGTAATTGCCATAAAAATTAGGAGATGAACATTTTACATTGGTGTAATGTATTAGAATTTGTAGAGTGCTTTGGCATCCAGGTCCTCAGTTGACCACAATACCAGGCAGCATATAAGGAAGTGGTTACATGCTCCTATCTCTGCAAAATAAGCTAGATCTCTCTGAATTTAAGCCATTAGTCCAGGCTCATTTAGCTCGGGGGCATTGTAGTGCTAGGATTTTAATCCAGAGTACTTTCCACTACATCCTTCAGCCTCAGGTAAGCAATGATAGTCAGATATGTATTAGACCCTCATAGTGCTCTGGAAACCCCATTCATTGATCTTTCCTTAGTCTGAGTGAATGGTGTTGCTAAGGGAGTGGTTTGGGGGGATGTCTTTTCTTCCCCCTCATTTTTTGATATGAATAATAGATGGTTAATCAATTTCATGTAAAGCTGCTTCAAAACAAGTCCCTCATCCATTCCCTTTTTTTTTTTAAGATTTTATTTATTTATTTGACAGAGACACAGAGAGAGAGGGAACACAAGCAGGGGGAGGGGTAAGAGGGAGAGGCAGGCTTCCTGCTGAACAGGAAGACCGATGCAGGGCTCGATCCCAGGACCCTGGGACTGTGACCTGAGCTGAAGGCAGACGCTTAATGACTGAGCCACCCAGGCGCCCTCATCTATTTCCTTTTACTTGATTGTGGCACCTACTTATAGAAATTCTAAAGCCACAACAGGGCCTGAGCACGTTCTTTGGTTTTATATAGACTGGATAAACTCTTCTGGTTGTCCTTTGTGACAGCAATAGTTTCAAGAGTCAGAACTCTTTTAATTCCACAAGTCATAAACCAACTCAAACTTGGCTTAGGCAAAAAAGGGAAATTATTAGATAACATAGTGAAAAGTCTGTGGGTGAATCTCCCTTCAGGCGTGGCTGGATCTAGGCTAAAACTATGTCAATAGAACTCGGTTCCTCTCTCCTCTTGTTCTGTTCTCCACTGTGTTGGCCCTATTTTCAGGCTGTTTTTTTCTACCTATGATTCCTAGCATCTCCAGGCTTATATTATCCCTACAGTAGCAATCTCAGGACACAGCAAGGCTCACATTCCCAGATAGTATCAACAAAAGTCCCAGTGTTGAATCTCACCAGGTCTTGTGACCTGGCGCTTGGTAGGGTTGGGTCAGCCTCAGCCAGCAATGTGGACTGGGGAGCGGGAAGGGGTGATTCTCCAAGGGAAAATCTAGATGCTAGTCCCAAAGTGAGAATGGATGCTGAACAGGCGAAAACAACATTCGCCCACCAAAAAGAGTCATGGGGTAATTTCGTTAGAGCTGAACAGGCGAAAACAACATTCGCCCACCAAAAAGAGTCATGGGGTAATTTCGTTAGAGAATTGTTCAACGGGTGCACAGGGAATTCTGGCAGAGAGAATTCATGCACTTAGAATATTTGACACATCAAAATACCTGTGCCTCACAAAGAGCTGTCAACATTCTGTCGGTGGCTGTGTAGTTGGGGCTGCCACATCCTCAACCCTATTTTTCTTTTATCTTTGTCGGCTCCAGTCTCCTGACTAATGTGGTAGTGACGCAGACTTGCTTGAACCTTTCTCAACATCTTCAATTACCCTGCTGTTTTTCAAAGGACAAGAGCTGCCAACGTTCAAGAAAGAATGTTAGCTCGGATTCAGCCTCGCCTGAAGCACGTTCACCCCCGCCTTGTCTGAGATCAAGGCAGATCCGGGTTCATCTGGATTCCCTTCCTCATAATATGGAATTCTATATCAAAAAGCGTGGCTGAATACTAAGTCTTGGCAGAAAGTAACACTCAAGCATTTAAAACATTTAAAGCTTATCTGACTCACATCAATGTGGGGAATTTGCTCTTGTGATTTTGCCAGCCTGATTGTTCTCTTTTTCCCTAAAAACAGTCTAGAGGTAGGTATGTCAGGATCTGAGATTTTACCCTATTTGCAAGTTAATAAATTACTGTTTCATAGATGCTGACTGAAGACAGATTTCTGGGTCCAAGACAAAGGATTTCATTACTCACTGCATAGCAAGAAGCACACGAAGCCTGCTGGTGCTGGTTCTCTATGCCCCCCACGACCCATGGAGGCAACACGGAAGAACCAAGGTAGACACGGTATGTATAGTGGGTTTGCATTACACCTGGAATTACCACTTTTATAGTGAGTGGTAAGCAAGCCTACTCTTTGTCTGGGAGAAGCTGAATCTACTCACTGTAAACTCAACCCCGAGAAATGGTTGCCTAAAGAGTAGTCAGGGCTTTGCATTCTTAGCATAACCAAAAAGGATGTTCAGGGATGCTCAGGGCCTTGGTGGATTGCTTCTCTCAGCCAGTGGTCCAGTTGAGTATGGCAGTTCTGCTCCATGTGGGTCATCTGGTACATAAGTTCCCTCTAACTTGTTGCTTCACTATCTGAAGGGTGTGACCTGAAGTCCACTTAGCCAAGGACGTACGCCACTGTGTCCACATTTAGAGCAGCAGATGGAGGGGAGGAGGTGTGGAGGGGGGATGTTGGAGAAAGGGCAGGCCCCCTCCCTTTGAGGATACATCCTGAAAGTTCTGCAACTTATTCACATAATCATATCAAACTTCAGGGTAGGTTGGGAAATCTTGTTTTCTCTGGGTTCTGTTCATGTAGTATAAAGAAGATGATATTGGAGCAGTCCACCACACTCTTTACTAAAAGTTTATAGTATTTCAATAAATACTTTCCAGGGACCTTGGAGGGTTGCTAACACCCACCTTGTCTCTCCCATTCTTTGCACATAATGAAAATTTGAGCCTGGTTTGGGTGTACACTAGCCAGATAGCTATGAGCACACATTGGGGATGGTACTACGGGTATCAGGTACACTTCGGGCACTGCCCAAGGTGAGAACACAAAGGAGTCAGAGCATTTCCGGGGGTCTAGAAGAAGACAGAGATTTTAGTACAGAAGATGGTGGCTTTGTGAGTGTGGAGCTAGAAATTGCAAGGATCAAAGTGACAAGGTCTGCAACAGCTCTAGTTGGAGAGGTTCATAATGTCTAGGGGGTGGGTGGTACAGGGTGTGATCCAGTTTGATAGTGATGTGTTTTTAAATGGAGGAAGAGCTCAAACCACACAGGATTTCCCCCCAGCCCTCCCAGAAATGGCTTCCCTGAAGGATATCTAGAACCCCAGTCAATCACCCACAGTGCATGTGCTGTTTGTATCTTGGAAGAGGACACTGAGCCAGAGTCGGAGGGAGGGTTTTAAGGAGTCAGTGTTGACCCAGTGTAGTCACAGGAAGAATGTCCTGGTGCCAAGTGACTGGGAGCTGCCTGGGGCACTATCCTAAGGAGGGCCCAGCTGAGATCCTTGGGGATGACCTTGAAGCTGGCAGGTACTTTCCCCTCATTAATGGTGGCTCTGAGGTATGGCCCTCTAGTTCCTGGGGAGCTTCTCTTTCATGGGAGACTTGAGCCTCTACTCTAAGTAGAAGCACTTAGCTTGTTCATTCCACCTGGACTTCAGCACATAGGGCCTCTGTCATGTCCCTTGATTTTGTGCCACCTTTTACCAAACTGACCGTGTCTCCCTCCCTGCAGGTGGGCAAGACAATCATTGACCAGGTTACTTTGTCCTAAAAGGGTCTTAGTAGAAGAAGTCTCTGTCAAAAATCACCACATATTTTTAAAAAGATGAAGAATGAGGGCCCTTTGCATGGTTTCATGTGGTATGCTAAGATGGGTGACATTGACTAATAAAACAGTGTGGCTTCTCCAGGAGGAAAGAGAGGAGAAGGCAAGGAAGGGAAGGTATAGCATCCTAATAAACGCTGGGACAGCAGTGCAGCTGAGACCTCAGGAATGAGTCCAGGATAGGAAAGCTTATCAGCAAAGCCTTCACCTGGACTCTTGGGGCACATTCTGGTGGAAATGGCTGAGTGAGTTTATTGTAGCAATTTTGGGGCATGAAGGAAGGCTTGACTACTGATAAATAGCCAAGAGGAGCTAGGGCAAAGAATCTAGCTAGATGGAAGGGGTCTGGCAGGTCAAAAGGTCAAGAGGCAGGTCAAGTGGTATCCAGCCAGATTCAAGGTGGTCAGTGAACCTAGATTCCAGAAAATGGACTTGTGCCCTATTCTAGAGTGGGCCCTTGCCTCCCTGGCCTGTTGGAGATTGTCCACTGGCTATGGTGTGGATTACAATCAGCAGGTCAGAGGTGCATAGGCAAATTCTGCCCTCCTTTGGGTAGGTTTGAACAGGGAAAATTTAAGCCCCACTTCTGCTCCTCTTCAAAAGGCTAACACTGAATTTAGGTCAAAGAATTGCAACAGAATTGGCCATTTCTTCTGGGCTTAATCACATTCTATAAAGAAGTGCAGTTGTACAAGGGCCCAGGTGAAGTCAAAAGGAGATGAAATATGACAGGGCCCCTGTGTGGTTTTTTTCTGATGCCAAATGTGTCATGTTTTTACAGATACCAACCAATTCTATGACACTAATTGGGTGCCCAACAATTCAATTCAATTCTGACACTATTCACTTAGAGTTTGGGTCAGATCTCATGAGTTAAAGGGCTCAGTCCCAGAGGACTGGCTCCACATCACACATCAGTTGCAAATGGGGTACACAGGCTACCCAGACTTCTTCCAGCCTGACTACAAATTTGGAAGTTCCCATGAGCTCCCTTCAGATTTGATAATTTGCTAGAATGACTCACAGAACTCAGGAAAACACTTCATTTAGGTTGACCAATTCATTCTAAAGGTTGTACTTCAGGAACAGCCAAGTGGAAAAGATGCATAGGACCAATTATGGGGGGTTGGGGTGGGGACTGGGGATTGGTGTGGAGCTTCCATGTTCTGCATGAATGTGTTCACCAACCTGTCCTTTAGGATTTTTATCAAGGTTTCGTTAGGTTGATTAATCTAAATGGTTGGTTAAATCCAATGGTTGGCATGGTTGATTAAATCTCTGGCCATTGATGATTGAACTCAATTTCCACCATTCTCCCCTCCTCGGAGGTCAAGGGGTGAGGCTGAAAATTCTAACTTCTAGTAGGTTGGTTTTTCTTGTGACCAGTTCTCAACCTGAAGCTATCTAGCCCTCTACCACACTCCAATGGTTGTCTCATTAGCATAAAACAATCATCACTTAAGACACTCTTATCACTCAAGAGAGCTCTGTGCCAGGAAGCAGAAACAAAGACCAAATATTTTTTATTATCCTACAGCCCCCAACTGGGCCCTACCATGTACTCTGTCTTCAGGGAGTAACCAGGTCAAGGAGGAGGAAACTTTGGTGCACCTTAGAATATTTGGGGGGCCCTATTAAAAATATAGATTCTTGGGTCTGACCCTCAGTAGCTCAGTGACTCTCAGTCACTGAGGGAGGGACCTGGGAATCTGTATTTTTAATAAACTCCCTAAGTGATTCCCATGCTCACTGAAGTTTGAGAATCATGGAGCAAGCATTTCCTTGAGTTGTTCTCCCACTCTCCCAACACCATTCCTTCCAGAAGCATGTCCTATCATGCCATGAAAGAAGAGCCCCAAGTCTGCCTACAGGTTACAATCTTCCCCTGACTAAGGACAAGGAAGAATTACAACTGAGTACAGAGGACCCCTAGGTGAGGCCAATCTTTAAGATCCTGGAGATTCTGCCTCAGGTTAGAATCAGAAACTCAGAAAAAGGAATCAGAATTAACACTGGTCAGTGTCTGTTGTGTGTCAGGTGATGTGCACGCTAGGTGTTTTATGTAGTGTCTCTGCCTGGGAGGTAATAACCATCGTTATTCTCATGGCTGAGAAAACTGAGACTCAGGGAAGACTGTGGCTGAGGAGGCTCAGCGGTGTCAGAGACTTCCTGGGAAATCACCCATCCTGCTGAATGTTTCCTGTCTTTTTGTTGAACTCAAATCCCTAAGGGAGAACCCAGCCAACGGTTCTAGAAATTGCTGGGATCTACGTATCTCATGCTGATTATAACACAGTTGATCCCAACTTGTGCCTCTTCTGACATGATGCGTGTGCCCTGGACGGAGGGTCTAGGTCCTGTCTGTATAAAATAAAAGCCCATTCTGTTTCTTTTTAAGGGGGGAGGGGTATCCTTTTCCAGTACCAGGCTCTAGAATTTAAGAACTGGTGACAATGAAGTAATAATCATGGGCCATTTGATGAGCATAGATTGGGGCAAAGAGCTAGAGAGTCTTGGGCCAGGGCCAGGTCCCCCAGAACATACCTGATCCCTAAGTGAGAGTTATCTCTGGTGACCAGATTGCTGATGTCCCCTAGATTCAGGGCCATGCGTGGGCAGTGCAGGATAGAATCAGCTGATGTTTGTATGTTTGACTCTGCTTTCTTGGTGCTTCCGTATCAGGGGTGCATAATCTAACTTGTGCCCTACAGCTGTTTTGCAGAGAAGATGGCTTTTCCTATTGTTTTGTCCATAATTGATCTGGGCTTCTCTAGAGCTCCCACCTACATTGTTAGTTGCTGTTAGTGGTGGTGGTGGTGATTAGCTGGATGTTGGATTTGGTTTAAAGCATGGTGATGCTGATAATTGAAATGATCTCTCTGAGCATGTTAAAAGATAAACTGAGGCAGATTAAAAATTTAAAGAGCTTATTTGAGTGAAACTCCACTCGAATGGGCAGGACCAAACTGGAAGTGGTTAGGAGTAAGAACTTTCTAGAGAAAAGGTGGACATAAGGAGATTACTGATTGGTTATAGTTTAGTCTAGTTGGCTGTTTGTGATTGGTTGTCTTTAGGTTTCAGTTTCATAACCTTGAGGTATTTACAGGCTTAGATTTTGGTTTGCTTACATAGGCTGCCATGGCATTAGGGCCACCTTGGTCTAATGGCCTCCTTATTTAATTAATTTAATAGGTATGTTCAGTTTCTCTTGGATAAAAATACTGTAACTCTCAGATAACCTCCCCCTTTGCCTGCTTCTTTTCCTAATATGGTGAGCAGGTGTATGGAGAAGAGGCAGGGGTGTAGCTTAGGAGCCTACCACAGCAGGAAGGCTGGGGTCCTCAGGCTGGGGGTCCTCTGCCTCCATGGCTGCCTTGTCCACCTGTTTGCTCTGTGCTGTGCTGTTTCCTAAGCTGCATCCTCCAGCAGTTACCAGGTGACCCTTAACAGCCTTAGCAATGCCTCCTGGGAACACTGACCCCCTCTCCCTTGCAGACTTCGCCTCACCGCAGCTCCCTCTGACTGTGGACCCTGAGCCTGCTTTGTCCTCCATTGGACCCCTGCCCAGGGGGTCCACTGCAGCCTCTGCAGTGGTGTCTTCTCTTTGGTAATCCTCTCTGTAGTATTCTCCAAATAGCCTCCCTACCTCTGGCCCCAATCTCTTTTTCTTGCTTTCTTTTTAAAAATTTCTTTTTAAAAGATTTTATCAATTTATTTTAGAGAGAGAGAAAGAGAGCATGAGCTTGGGGGAGGGGGAGAGGAAAGAGGGGCGGAGGGAGAGAGAGAGAATCCTAAACTAAGCCCAACACGGGGCTCAATCCCAGGACCCTGAGGTCATGACCGGAGCCGAAATCAAGAGTCAGATGCTCAACTGACTGAGCCACCCAGGTGCCCCACTTTCTAAAACATCCATATGATCATGTCACTCCTTTCCTTCAAAACCTCTTAAGAGCTTCTATTTCCTGTAGGATAAAGTTTAAGCAACTTAGGGGTGCCTGGGTGGCTCAGTATTTAAGCGTCTGCCTTCGGCTCAGGTCATGATCCCAGGGTTCTGGGATCGAGCCCCGCATCGGGCTCCCTGCTCCGTGGGAAGCCTGCTTCTCCTTCTCCCACTCCCCCTGCTTGTGTTCCCTCTCTCGCTGTGTCTCTCTCTCTCTGTCAAATAAATAAATAAATAATCTTAAAAAAAAAAAAGTGCTTCACTCTTGTTTAAAAAAAAGAAAGTTTAAGCAACTTAGTCTGGTATACAAGACTTGAAAGGATTTGGCCTCAATTTGCTTTCTAACATCATCTCTCCTTCTCCAGCTTCACATACCCATCTAGCATATCATGCTCTTTCGTGCCTCTGAGCTTATACATTCTTTCAGTCTGGAACTCTCTTTTTTCTCCATTCTTTTTTTAAAGATTTTATTTATTTATTTGACAGAGAGAGAGACAGTGAGAGAGGGAACACAAGCAGGGGGAGTGGGAGAGGGAGAAGCAGGCCTCCCGCGGAGCAGGGAGCCCGATGTGGGGCTCAATCCCGGGACCCCGGGATCATGACCTGAGCTGAAGGCAGACGCTTAACGACTGAGCCACCCAGGTGCCCCTTTTTTCTCCATTCTTTAGGGCCTAGCTCAAATGCTTCTCTGTGAAACATTCTTTTTCTTCATCTGTGCCCAGATCTCTAGTGTGGCACTTACCTTATTAGATCTATAAGGAAGATAAAATATTTTATTAACATATAATGTATTATTTGTTTCAGGGGTACAGGTCTGTGATTCATCAGTCTTACACAATTCACAGCGCTCACCATAGCTCATACCCTCCCCAATGTCTATCACCCAGCAACCCTATACCCCCCACCCTCCTCCCCTCCGGCAACCCTCAGTTTGTTTCCTGAGATTAAGAGTCTCTTATGGTTTGTCTCCCCTTCTGGTTTCATCTTGTTTCATTTTTCTCTCCCTTCCCCTATGATCCTCTGCCTTGTTTCTCAAATTCCACATATTAGTGACATCATATGATAATTGTCTTTCTCTGATTGATGTATTTCGCTTAGCATAATACCCTCTAGTTCCATCCATATCGTTGCAAATGGCAAGATTTCAATTTTTTGATGGCTGCATAATATTCCATCGTACATATATACTACAGAAAGATAAAATATTTTAAATTAAACTTTAAGGTTTAAGCAAAATATGATTCTTCACTAAATTATAAAATAACTCGCATCCCAACTATGAATGGTCTCTTCTGTGCGCAAGCAGCAGGCCCTGGCCATTAAAATAGAACCACTTTGAAACATATTTAAGTAATTTTTAAATAAGCAAGTCTCTGGGGCACTTGGGTGGCTCAGTTGGTTAAGCGACTGCCTTCGGCTCAGGTCATGATCCTGGGGTCCTGGGATCCAGCCCCATGTCCGGCTCCCTGCTCAGTGGGGAGCCTGCTTGTCCCTCTGCCCCTCCCCTTGCTCATGCTTGCGCTCGCTCACTCTCTCTCTCTAAAATAAATAAAATCTTTAAAAATAAGTGAATGAATGAATGAATAAATAGGCAAGTCTCATAACTGGCTGGTTAGGAGTGCTTTTGGTTGCAAATAACAGGATATCTGTTTGAAATAGCAAGCAGCAGTAGGTTAACACAAAAGAGTTTTCTTTTTCTTACAAGACGAGAAGTCCAGAACTGAGCAATCCAGCGCGGGTACAGCTGCTAAGAAATGCTGATGAGAACCAAGGCTCTTTCAAATTTTTCTACTCCGCCTTTCTTAGCTGATGGGCTTTTATCCTCATGCTTGTCACTTCATGTCCCCAACAGGCTGTTGGCACCTCATGTTTGCTTCCTAGGCAGGAAGAAGGGGGAAGGCAACAGGGACCAAAGCGCTGCCAGTTGTATCTATCCCTTTGGCCGCTCCTCACAGCAAATACGGAAAATCAGGTATTTGCTTTCCAGCCTCTATAGTAGAAAAAGGCAGAAGAGGACCCTGTGAATGGCTTTGGGGTTGCTAATCCCCAGTGTCTCTCCCGGGGCTCTATTGGGTTAGATTATTCATGAGATCAATTACAAAGAAGGACCCTGCTGGGAAGAGGCGAGAGAGCATGGTGGAAAAATCCCAGGTCTGTATAGTGTCTATCCACACTTGTGCAGCCACCACCCAAATCTAACTGTGGAACATTTTCATTATCCCACTAAGTAACCCCCTGCCCCATAGCAAGTCACTCTCATCCTTACCCCCAGCCCCCCAGGACCAGGCAACCATTATTTTACTCTCTGAGAACAAATGTTTAAAAGGGTGATTTTTCTGCTAGAAAGTCAGTAGAAAGCATTAATAAAAATGAGTTTCAGGGCAGGGACTTAGATTTAAATATATCACGAGAGGCAATTCATCTGCTGTGGTAGAGTTTTTTTTGTGAAGGAAATGATTCATTATCTCACTCAGTGAAAGAATTCCTAAGCCCCTCATCCCTTTCCTCATTTGGTCCAAAAGAATCATGCTGTTTGCTAAATCTTGTCTGTTTTCTATTCCAACCTTTCTTAAAGCAAGTGAGACTTAGAAAGACATAAAGTAGATATAAAGTTACAAAGTCAGAATTTGAATTCAAAAACTCCCTAGAGGGAAGGCTTTCATTAAAACAAAACAAAACAAAACAAAACACCAACCCCCTCCCACCCCCCAAGGCCTGAGTAAGCCAAACAAGCTGCTAATTGGTAGTGATAACTGGAGGCAGGTGCCTTTTCTTCTCTCCTTGAACGGGTGTAGCCTGTCCCACTTTACATGCAAGAGATACTATCACTTATCTACCGAAATGAAAACGAGCAAATGCACCGAAGACTCAGAGTAATTGCTTTCATTCGTGTTTGCAGCATTCCCTCTGTCATATCCTGCTCTGCCGGGTATCTGTTGTATCTAGATGAGAGAGAAAACAGGAAATGAAGCAGGTAATTAGCGCGGGCAAACTACCATCACCAAGGAGGATCCAGGGCCACCGCTTTCTGATCAGAGGTTTGGGGATCAGTGAAGAAAACCAGAACATTTGTGCCAGGTAATACTGAAAGTAGAAAAACTGTGCCCAAACAAGTTGGGGGGAACGTTTCCATGAGCCAGCTTTTGAGATGGGGTTACATACCACTTAAAATAGAGCTCTTACCCTTGAAGACCGCAGATTTGAATGTTGTTCAGTTGGTTTCAAACCCAGTCAAACTACCGAGGTTATTTTCCTCTGAGCTATTTTTTTCTTTTTCCTTTAATTACTATCACTATGGCAGAAAGATGTCCATTAAAAATGGTATAGGGCTACCTTAACTTTATGCTCATTTTTATCTTGTTTTCTGAGATTTAAATGCATCAGCTGCTGAGCGGGTGCTTTAAAAACCAATAATATTACCCCTGAAGAAAAGATAAATCCCTATTTTAGAATTTTTTTTCCAATTTAAAAAGTTTGTAAATGAAAAATATTTCCGGTTTCTGGAACTGCATGGGCATTCTTAATAAGCACAGTTTTTTACTTGCTGCTATTTTTTCTTATTCTTTTGTCATTAAATTTTTGAGGCATGTGAAAAGAGGTCGAGAGTAATATAATAAATACTGAAGTTTCAAATCTTTGCTTAAGAAATAAAATGTTACAAATAAAATTGGCCCTTCTGTGTATCTTTTCCCAAGCGCATTTCCCCATCTTCCCCCACAGAAAAGCCGAATTTGTGCCTGACTTGGGTTTTCACTCTCGGATATGCCTTTGTCATTGTGACACATATCCATGTAATATTTGTTTAAAACAAGACAAAAGGACCCAAATAGAGCTGCTAATGCTAAGCTCCACGTTACCAAAATGAGACCATGACAGTTTTGGCTCTCCCAGGAACGGAATCTTAAACCCATCACCTGATCAGCACTATTAGGTAATCTGCCCGATAGATCCCTACCATCCCCTAAAGAAAAGTAACCTTGCAATAACCAGTCCGCCTATTTGCGTAGTACAACCTCCTTGTCCCCGCTCCCTTCTGCCTATAAAATCCTTTATTCTGTACAGCTCCTCAGAGTTACCCTCTATCTGCTAAAATTGGATGCTGCCCAATTCATGAATCATTAAATAAGTCAATAAGATCTTTAAAGTCTACTCAGTTGGATTTTTTCTTAATACCCTAAACAAAATCAGGTTTGTCTGCATATTTTATTTTTTAAAAGATTTTATTTATCTGAGCGCGAGAGAAGGAGCAGGGGGAGGGGCAAAGGGAGAGGGAGAAGCAGACTCCCCGCTAGGCAGGGAGCCACGTTGGCTCAATCCTGGGACTCTAGGATCAGGACCTGAGACAAAGGCAGACTGAGCCGCGCAGGCATCCCCGCATATTTTCAGCTTTTTAGGATGAAGTAGGCACTACAATTCCAGCGTCAGTTTTGGCTTTGGGAAGGCCAAATAGCCGAATACCTACTGAAGGATCATTTTCGGCACTTAGTTCAGGGCTCAAGGCGTGATCACGGGTCATGTGATCTCATAGGCAACGTTAGAGCTGATCGGTGCTGTCCTATAAGTTACTCAAACAAGATGTTATTTGGATTTATTGTTAATATCTAAAAATTCATTTCAAATATAGCTTAACACTTAGATATAACTTGGAGTGAAAAATCTCTGTATATTTTTGTATGTTGAAATTCTACCAGTTGTTGAAGTAGAAGTATGTAGTATGTAGTATGTAGAAGATTCAGGGCTTGATCCCAGGACCCCAGGATCATGCCGTTGTAGTCTGAAAACAGCCACAGAGAATGGATGAACACATAGGTGTGGCTGTGTTCCGATAAAACTTTACTTGCAAAAATAGGCAGTGGGCCAGATTTGGCCCGTGAGTCATAGTTTGCTGACCCTCTTCTAGAAAGTCAATGGTTGTCACATAATAAATGATTATTGGCTTCCTGGACCATCCTGTGCCGAGCTGTGCATCTGAGAAGCAGCTAGATTGTGGTTCTGCACAGTAATGGGGCAATTTGCTGCGCCTGACCCTGTGATTTATGATTTGGGTATGGTATCTGAAATCATTCCATGTTTTCTCTGCCTCTAATATCTTTGTTAATATCATGTGTCTCTCCCAGTGAGCACCCCCAGTGGTCTTGGGTTGTACTTCAGTATCAGATGCTTTGGCCAGTAACTACTCTCTAGTCCTCTACCAAAGTGATTTTTTTTGTAAACCACGTAGCCTATATTTTAAAGTCAGATATTTCTTCACAACTATTCCACCCTAAATGTGGCAAAAACTGGCCCAGCGTCCTTAATTATTTATATAATTAGTTATGCACCATTTACTTCTTGGGTGATTTTGGCAGATTATGTCATTTTTCTGACTTTTTATTTGTAAAATGAGACTAATAATACTTATCAAGTAAGTTTTCTGCAATGATGAAATGAGCCTATGTGTATAAAGGATCCTGTGGCCAGGCACATAGTATGTGCTTACTAATAATGAAGAAGACAATAATAGCAAATGCTCACATTGCACTTGCCATGCATTGTGCCTGTATTGACTTGAATAAACCTTACAATAATCCTATACATAGGGATTATGGTTATCCCAATTCTACAGATGAGAAACTGAGAGAAAAAGAGGTCACATAAGGGCGCCTGGGTGGCTCAGTCGGTTGAGCGTCTTCCTTTGGCTCGGGTCATAATCTCAGGGTCCTGGGATTGAGCCCCATATCTGGCTCCCCCCTCAGCAGGGAGTCTGCTTCTCCCTCTCCCTCTGCCCTTCCCCTCCCTGGTGAGCTCTCTCTCTCAAATAAATAAAATATTTATAAAAAAAGAAAGAAGTCACATAGACTGGATTTAAAACAAGGCAGTCTGGCTCCAGAGTTGCCCTAATAAGAATAAAAGACTAAGAACATGCTCTAATTTCTTGATTATTATCGTGCTGCACTGTATATCTTTGTTCTTATATCTTTGTCCACATATTAGATTATTTCCTTAAAACTCCTGTATATTTTCATTTATAATATGAAATCAAAGTGTGGAAGGAGCCTTGTGATATGGAAGGGACCTTAAGAATTTAACACTATTTCAGTAATTCCATGAGAGGAGGGACGCCTCCACATCGATTGCTGAAGACCTCTTATTTCACATTTAAATAGTCTGGGAGTCCTGTCTGAAACGTGCGGAAGGAGATCAAGATCATTAAAGTGATTTGGCATCATGAGCACATGTATGAGATACGCGAGGTGTTGTATAACAAAGAAAGCATGGTGCACATGTATTATGTTTGTATTA
Source organism: Leptonychotes weddellii (assembly GCF_054177405.1). Taxonomy (NCBI): domain Eukaryota; kingdom Metazoa; phylum Chordata; class Mammalia; order Carnivora; family Phocidae; genus Leptonychotes; species Leptonychotes weddellii. The sequence continues at coordinate 95,158,024 of NC_138378.1, forward strand.
TCATGTATTGTAGCAGGCTACCTCCTTGCTTTAAACTGAGCAAATATGGGTCTAGGAGACGAATTTTCTCTTGCTTCCTTTTTTTTTCTTTTCTTTTTCCTTTTTTTTTTTTTTACGAATGGCTCAGGACCTATTTAAGAGCAATTTGATGCAGTGGTTGCCATGGTAAATACTTTTCATAAGAACTAAGTAATTGTTGAAAGCTGTTATAACTTATCATTATTTCAGAGTGATTTGAATGTTCTCACTTTCTCCTTTCATTTAAACATTTTATCTGCATCAGACTTTCTTTTTAAATTTTCTCTGGAAAAGACATACCTCATTAAGGACTAGGATACAGTAATTAGAGTGAAAATATATGCATTTTTTTTTCCTCAAAGAAAATTGTCAATATGGTGTTCAGCTTTTTGATCTGCAGGACTTAAAGTATCTGACTCTGACCTCACATTATAGTTGCTTTAAACCAGGCAACAGATCCTGGTTTTCAACACTTCGGGGAAAAGAAGTGCAATTGAGCCATTTTACCACAGAGGGAGTATTTGTGAATGCTCACATTATAAATGTGCTCAATAGCATCATAATGGAATCATACTTCATTCAAACTCTAAAAGACAAAATTTAAATGCAGTTTTATAGCAGAGATGAGTTCTGCAGCTGTGCTAACAGCATCCATTGCCAGGTGTCCCGTGGCTTACCCTGTTAATTAATACACGGTACCCAAAGATACCAAGATAATGAACTATCCTTAAAAAGAAAAGGACTTGGGGCACCTGGGTAGCTCAGTTGGTTAAGCGTCTGCTTGGGCTCAGGTCATGATCCCAGGGTCCTGGGATCGAGCCCCGCATCGAGCCCCGCATCGGGCTCCCTGCTCCGCGGGGAGTCTGCTTCTCCCTCTGCCTCTGCCCCGCCCCCACTCATTCTTTCTTTCACACTCTCACTCTCTCCTTCTCAAATAAATAAATAAAATCTTTTAAAAAATTTTTAAAAAAGAAAAGGACTCTAACACACAAATGACATCAAGAACTTAAGTTGATATAAACAGGATTGAGAAACATGAGGTGGAGGACTTTTGTTGTAACCACATACTCGTAAAAATAGTCAACCCAACAGAGCCCAAAATGTTCAGGTGTATTTTAATCACAGGGTGAGAGACTTGCCAGGTATCCTTCTAGGGCAACCTTTGTTTTTGTCCCTCAAAATCTAAGACTTCTTATTTTCCTAAGATGGTATTGTGGAACATCTATTGTGGACTTATTTGTTTTTCTTTTTTTTCTAGGATGCATGATAATCTCGCCCATTAGTGAGTTATCTGCACATATACTGAGCTCTCTTTCCTCTCCTTGTCTCCCTTTGTTTCCCTGTCCATTCCTTCCTTATCTCCCTCTCCTCCCTCCCTCCCTCTCTCCCTTCCTCCCTTCCTTCCTTCCTCCCTTCCTTCCTTCCTTCCTTCCTCCCTCCCTCCCTCTCTCCCTTCCTCCCTTCCTTCCTTCCTCCCTCCCTCCCTCTCTCCCTTCCTCCCTTCCTTCCTTTCTTCCTTCCTCCCTCCCTTCCTCCCTTCCTTC
>NC_138378.1:95160085-95188162 GCF_054177405.1 Leptonychotes weddellii
TCTCTCCCTTCCTTCCTCCCTCCCTCTCTTATTTCTAGAGCATTCCAAAGAAATCAAAAGACATGGTAATGGTATAGGTATGGGTGAGGATGAGTGAGGAGGAGTAAAGAAATGGAGGTGTATTGGAGGTTGAGTCATATGAAAAACTCTGAATTATTCATTCTGAAATAATTTCTTTTTGCTTTCTCTGTTATTAGTAACAAGTGATGTAACTTTCAGTTCTGTGTGACTGCATTGGCATCTAGGTGTTTCGCATAGGTAATTTTTATATCCTTAATTAGCAGGGGTGAAAACAGGGTCTGTTTCAAAACAGAAAGCTCCTCAGTCTTTCACTCTGGCAACTCTCCCCCAAGGCCATCCGAAGTCTGTTTTTTATATTTGCCTCAAAACTCATCTTCTCCAGGAATCTTTTACCAACGTACCCCCTTCTACTATCATCTCTTCTATTTTTATTTTTTAAATTTGAAAGAATTAAAAAATACAGGTAAGTATAAAATACAAAGTTTTCTCACCTCCCAGAATTGAGAGCTTTTAGCACGTTGGCATATTTGCTTTTAGCCTTTGTGTGTATTTCTGTGTATTCAATGAAATATTCCCCAATTCATTTAAGGTACTTTTGATCCCCACTGTCATCACATGCTATCCCTGCCTCATCCCCTCCAATGACCAACCATACATTTGCTGTGAATCCTTAGACTTCATTTTTCACTTTCTGCCATTTCTTCATTTTGTGTCATGAATGCTTTTTTTTTCTTTCTTTCTTTCTTCTTTCTTTCTTTCTTTCTTTCTTTCTTTCTTTCTTTCTTTCTTTCTTTCTTCCTTCCTTCCTTCCTTCCTTCCTTCCTTCCTTCCTTCCTTCCTTCCTTCTTTCTTTCTTTCTCTCTCTTCTCTTTCTTTTTTGGTATGGAATTCTTGGTGGTTGCTCTAGGACTTTTTTTAGGGAGAGCGAGAGCATGCATACATGAGCAAGGGTGGGAGGGTTTGGTGGGGTGGGGCAGAGGGAGAGAGAGAATCTTAAGCAGGCTCTACACCCAGCATGGAGTCCAACATGGGGGTCCGTCTCACAACCCTGAGAGCATGACCTGAGCTGAAATCAAGAGTCAGATGCTCCACCAACTAAGCCACCCAGGGGCCCCTAGGCCATTTGGTTTTTTTTTTTCTGCTGGATAGGGATGAGCCAGGTGGCAACTATAACACCCAGAGGCTGGCCCTGCCTGCAGTTGATCTGTGAATCCCCTGGAGCCACCAGATTTGGTGAGGAGTTTGCTCTTTTCCTAAATATAGCTTGTCTTTTCCCTACTACAATTCTGCATCTTGGTCCTTGGTACCAGATTCATGGAGGAGCTCAAATAAATGCATGATGCTGGATCTAACAACACCTGGGCCCTGTTTACTTCGGCTCCACGAATAGAACTCCAACTTGGCTTCTGATTTAATAACTGATCTAGATTTTTCTCTTGCTTGGCTGCTGGAAGGAAGCTCAAAACCAAAAATATAGTCCACCTGTATGAATAGGAAGGATCCTCATGGCATGTCTTTTGGGTATTAACCACATCATGACTTTATTTTCATTTGTCTCAATGTTCTTCATTTACACATTTTTATCCTTTGTAATTTATGAATCTCTCTAAGATGCCCAACATCTTTTTAAGTCAGGAGAATGAAAATCTAACAAACAGGGGCGCGTGGGTGGCTCAGTTGGTTAAGCGACTGCCTTCAGCTCAGGTCATGATCCTGGAGTCCCTGGATCGAGTCCCTCATCGGGCTCCCTGCTCGGCGGGGAGTCTGCTTCTCCCTCTGACCCTCCCCCATCTCGTGCTCTCTCTCTCTGTCTCATTCTCTCTCTCAAATAAATAAATAAATAAAATCTTTAAAAAAAAAAAAAAAAGAAAATCTAACAAACAATCTGCTATCGTGGGTAGGAGTTCTCATTGTTCCGGATCCAGGAAAACTCAGTGAGCTGACAAGTAACAGAAAAAGAAAATTTATAATTGGAAGGATTAATTATTTCTCATCTGAGGTACGCATTAAGTGTAGTAGATATCTTCATTTATTATTTTTCTATGAATATTTTGTGAATCTCCTTTGTCTAATAGTTAAATATATTTTGAATGCATTAAATGGAATGGACAAAATATGATTTGGAGCCATGGCTTGATTTTTTTGCTTCAAAAAATAAAAATAAAATGTACCTGCTATCAGTTTAAATCTTTTCCTTCTTACTTTGAACCTAGAAAGAATCAAGATTCTGTTTTTCTGGCATTTGGTGGACTGGCACTAACCTTCAGCAAGTGGCATGTGTGACCAGCGTGTGTACTATAATCAGGAATACCGATCGGGCCCCTTCTATGTTTCCCACCAGCCTCTTCTAAGTTCTAAAGCACCAGTGTCAGGTGCCTTTTGGTCTTTATTTATTTGAGAGAGAGAGAATGAGAGAGAGCGAGCACATGAGAGGGGGGAGGGTCAGAGGGAGAAGCAGACTCCCTGCCGAGCAGGGAGCCCGATGCGGGACTCCATCCAGGGACTCCAGGATCATGACCTGAGCCGAAGGCAGTCGCTTAACCAACTGAGCCACCCAGGCGCCCCAACCTTTTGGTCTTTAGAAATCTTTTTGAAATGTGAGTATTCCTTGGAAAAGTAAATCATCTTTTTTTTTTTAAAGATTTTATTTATTTGACAGAGAGAGCACACAAGCAGGGGGAGCGGCAGACAGAGGGAGAGGGAGAAGCAGGCTCCCTACTGAGCAGAGAGCCTGGCATGGTACTCGATCCCAGGATCCCGGGATCACGACCTGAGCCCAAGGCAGAAGCCTAACCGACTGAGCCACCCAGGCGCCCCTGGAAAGGTAAACCATCTTAATGAGGATTTGTTTATAAGATGATATCTGGCCAGGAAACAAGAGTTTGAAGCAATACGACAAACAGCTAAGTGGGAAGGGGTACTGGGAGTTATGATAGCCGGGGAGGAAACTTGCTTGTAATTTTGTCCAGGATGAGCCCCTAAGGTAACTGAGTACCCCTTTATTTCCCCCAGAATTTTAAGGCCTTTCTTCCTTCCTTTCCTTCCTACTTTCCTTCCCCAAATATGAAGTTCAAAGGGCTTTGTTCAATAAAAAAAAGAATTATTATAAGAATTGACCAAAGAGGGGAAAGTCTTTTATACCACAGAGCAAATATACCCTAAAGGAAATTTTCAGTAAATTTTTCCTTCAGTGAGTCTCTATATTAGAATTTTTCCCTTCAGAAATTCTTTTTTAAATTGTCCCATAGAAAATCAAATTAATACATCTCTAAACTGTGGTTTCCCAAGACTGTCAAGTTTTCTAAGACGAGATTCTGCACTAGCAACAGCAGCACCAGTTTAAACAAATTCTTCTATAGGATCGTCAGCACAGCTGATAGGTTTAGGGCAGAATTTCTGCCAAATTTTGTAAGATAACAATCAAGTACAGCATGACCTTAATGGATTCTTTTCTGATTTTAGCAAAACCACATTCTTCTCTGAGAAAGGTCAAAGTCAGAGCAAGGACATAGCTGCTTCTTGATTGGTCTTTCATGAACTTATCCCTTGATGTAAGATGCTATAAGAACAAAAAGAGAATTTGCTTCATCTAGACACTACAGTTTCATCTCAAAGTACCTAACTCTCGGGGCCAATTTTTCATGGATTTATCTTGCTTTTTTTTCCCCGACGAATAATGCTAAATCTTATTACTTTGAAAAGTTATTGGCTAATCTGAGATTTCAAATAAAATATTTTTTTTCTTCCACGTTGGGTGCAGCGCTTACTTAAAAGAAAAAAGAAAAGAAAAAAAAAATAGGGGCACCTGGCTGGCTCAGTCGGTGGAGCATACATATGACTCTTGATCTTGGGGTGGTGAGTTCCAGCCCCATGTTGGGTGTAGAGCAAAAAATAAATAAATAAATAAAAAGGAAAAAAATTTCTCTATGTATAACTGCAGACTTGTGCTTTCTTTTCAGGCTTCTAGAAAATCCACATATGCCTGGTTTTCCACCTGCTTCCTATCCTCTACCATGCATCACCTTTTCTATCAAATGATGTCTTTCCTAGAATGTACAATTTCCATTGTATTTATTGCCTCGAGGTTATTGGTCATAAAATTGGGCCAGATTTTGCCAAGCAAAAGCCTCACAATTTTTTTTATAGTGCAAGTAGACCTTACTTGTGAAGAGCCAGGTGGACATTTGGGAAGTGAAGACGTGGTGCTTGAGTGAGAGTTGGCCAAATTGAACTGCATTTAGCTTTGTCTTCAGGAAAGTGGTGAGGATACCTGGGGTTCTCAGGAGACATTTATCACAGGGGTATGGTGACCTCATTTTCAAAACGCAGATTAGGGGCACCTGGGTGGCTCAGTCTGTTAAGCGGCCAACTCTTGATTTAGGCTCAGGTCATGGTCTCAGGGTTGTGAGATAGAGCCCTGTGTGGGGCTCTGTCCTCAGCAGGGAGTCTGCTTGAGATTCTTTCTCTCCCTCTTCCTCTGTCCCCCCACCCCCGCCACTCTCTCGTTCTTTCTCTCTCTCAAAAATAAATAAATAAATAAATCTTAAAACAAAACACAGCCTGGAGCTGTATCAAAACTCAGCATTAGGGACACCTGAGTGGCTCAGTCTGTTAAGCATCTGCCTTTAGCTCAGGTCATGATCCCAGGGTCCTGGGATTGAGACCCACATTGGGCTCCTTGCTCAGCGGGGAGCCTGCTTCTCCCTCTCCTACTCCCCCTGCTTGTGTTCTCCCTGACAAATAAATAAATAAGTAAATAAAATCCTTTAAAAAAGCCAGTCAGCACTAAATCAAGCTTGAAAACACCACATCAAAACAGAATGAAATTTATGGATCCCCACTTTCCCAAATTTCACAAAGTAACCAAAACTTCCACTGTTGCCAAATAATGCAGAGAAGTATGAGAAGTGGGGAGCTAAAAAAGCCCCATGCTGGGAGGCAAGAACTGTCCTCCAACCAAGATGAATAGTTTAATGTGACCCCAGGTCTGTCATTTAAACTTTTTGCTTTAGTTGTCTCTTCTTGGCAGACTGAAGGCAAAAGACTGGGCCAGATGACATTTAATTAAAAAGCTCTTATTTAAAAACTATTCATGCTCATTGTAGCAAAACAAAATAAAGCAAGAAATTGAAAAATGCGAAAAGGATAAAAAAAAACCTAGAGGAAACGCATGTAACTCATAATCCCACCTGCCCTGATAGATTAATGTTAATATAATGAACTATTTCCTTTTACCCCCCTTTTTTTTTTCATAACTGAGATCATTGATATATACAGTTTTATGTCTATGCATTGCTTTTTGAAAAGTAGTGGGTTCTGGGGCACCTGGGTGGCTCAGTCGGTTGAGTGTCTGCCTTCGGCTCAGGTCATGATCCCAGGGTCCTGGGATCGAGTCCATCATTGGGCTCTCTGCTCAGCGGGGAGTCTGCTTCTTCCTCTCCCTCTCCCTCTGTGTTCTCTCTCCCTTTCTTGCTCTCTCTCAAATAAATAAATAAAATCTTTAAAAAAAAAACCTAGTGGGTCCAAAATGTGTTGTCCTCCACAAAAGAAGGTTGGGACAAATGGAAAAGCAGAACATGTTCTTGGGTAGGAAGACCTAATGGTATAAAGTTTTAGTGCATTAGGGATTGGTAGGATCCATCAAAACTATAAACGGATATACATATGGACCCAGCACTCCGCTTTCAACAATGATTTCTAGAAATAGTATCTAAGAAATAGAATTCATTGCAGCATTTTTTTATAATAGCAAAAAATTGGAAGCAACACAAATGCCAATTAATATAGGTGTTGTTAAATAATTTATGGTACAGCTACTTTGGAATACTATACAGCTATTAAAAAGAATGAGTAAGTGCTTTTTGTATTGATTCAGAAAGATCTTCAAGATAGACTAAATGAAAAAACGTTGCTGGAAAATGCATCTGGTATTTTATTATGCATGTAAAAAAAGAAGAGGACAAAAGTTGTCCTCTTTGACCAGGAACAATCCCCTGGAAGGCTAAACAAGACACTCCTAGTATTGATGAGCTGTGTTGGGGTTATGGTTGGGAACCGACTGCATTTGGGACAGAGCGGGACTGAGACTTTCTACTATGTATATTTTTAGACTTGTTTGCTATTTGGACAATATGAATGTATTATCTACTCACACTAAATTAAAATAGAAATGCAGAAGTACTCTCCTTTTGCTTACTAAGATGATGCAGTTGATTTACCATAAGTAGGACTTTCATTTTTAGTTTAATTTTAACAGTAATACATTTGCAGTGAAACATGATGCCACATTTCTTCAATTCTAAGATGCCTATTCTCCCATGTACTAACATTTCTCTGAAATGAGTAATCTCCCCTCTCTTCTTGCATGTAAACATAGTACCATGCTTTATTGTGCTATTTGCCTATTGTTGGACATTAAGGTTGTTGCTAGGGTTTGTTTTTTTTTCTTTTTCCTTTCATTTCTTCTCCATGAATTGTCTCACACTGTTTATTGAATTGTGAAGAAATGTTCTGTTTTGTTTTTGACAATTAGAAACAACGCTGCAACGCTCCAGGATAGTGTGGCACTTAAAAATACGGGTTCTAGGGGAGCCTGGGTGGCTCAGTCAGTTAAGCGGCCACCTTCGGTTCAGGTCATGATCCCAAAGGTCCTGTGATTGAGCCCCAAGTCGGGCTCCCTGCTCAGCAGAGAGCCTGCTTCTCCCTCTCCCTCTGCCTGTCACTCTGACTATCTGTGCTCTCTCTCTCTGTCTTTATCAAATAAATAAATAAATAAATAAATAAAATTTTTTTTAGATTTTATTTATTTATTTGAGAGAAAGAGCACAAGCAGGGGGAATGGCAGAGGGAGAAAGAAGCAGGCTCCCCGCTGAGCAGGGAGCCTGACACGGGGCTCGATCCCAGGACCCCGGGATCATGACCTGAGCCGAAGGCAGACGCTTAACCGACTGAGCCACCAAGTGTCCCTAAATAAATAAAATCTTAAAAAAAAAAAACTTAAAAAAAAATATGGGTTCTAGAATCACAGTGCCGGGGTTTAGATTGGGCCGGAGTACCTGCCGGCTGAGTAGTTTGGGCAGTAACCTAGCTCAAGTCTCCTTATTTGTGAGATTGGGGCTGCGACACCCCTCTTTCATACGGCTTAGCACCACAGTTAGCACATGGCATAAGCATTCAGTAAATATTATACTCTTTGTAACAAAAAATATGTGTTGATGTATAAGAATAATTTCTATACAACAGATTCCTGGAAATGGTATTATTTAACCAAAGGGTATCAACGCTATAGGACTCATGATAGGTATTGATAATTGGCTTTTCACAAATTTGTATTAATTTACTTGCCTATCAGCAGTACAGTGCCAAAAATGAGTATATTTTTTATCTTTTTTAAAATTTGAGACATAGTATTTGAATACTAAATTTTAATTTCTTTTTACTCCTAGGTTGATGAAACTTTTTTTACTCTGTATGTTTATCTACTGTTTATATTTCCTCTTGTTTGAATTTGTCTATTCTTGATTTCTGTTTCATTTTCTAACATGGTCTTAGTATTTATCTGATCGATTTATATGAGTTCTATACAATATCGATACTTTAATTCTGTATTATTTATGCATTTTCAACTTGTTTTTTAAAATTTAGTGATTTTTAAAATAAACTCAAGTCACCTTTTATTTATTTATTTTTTTAAAGATTTTATTTATTTATTTGAGAGAGAGAATGAGATAGAGCACGAGAGGGGGGAGGGTCAGAGGGAGAAGCAGACTTCCCGCCGAGCAGGGAGCCCGATGTGGGACTCGATCCCGGGACTCCAGGATCATGACCTGAGCCGAAGGCAGTCGCTTAACCAACTGAGCCACCCAGGTGCCCTCAAGTCACCTTTTAAATTAAAAATATGAAGATATTAAAACAAAAGAGCATATGTAATGTATTTGTACAGTTTAAAGATTAAGAATAAATTGAACATGTCTGTACTCCCCACTCAGTTTAAGGAGAGCATTACCAATACTTTTGATGGCTGCGAGCAATTCTCCAATCCCATTCTCCCCAAGCCCTGTGGGTGTGAAAGTTTGCATTTCATTTCTTGCTTTTAAAAATAATTTTACCAGGGACTTATATATCCCTAAATAACATATTGCTTGATTTTGTCCGTTTTCAACTTTCGTATACAAGCACTCATATTGTGTGCATGCTTCTGTAACCTGTCACAGTGCTGGTTCTATTGCATATCACATATAAACCCATTTCTGGGTTATCTAGTCTGTTCTGTTGGTCTATTTGTCTCCGAGTTAATACTACAAAGTTTTTATAAAAGATCTTAATATTCAGTAGGACAAACCTCCACATCTGTTTGTCAGGAGTGTCTTGGCTACACTTGGCACCCTGCTCTTCCATCTAAATGCCAAAAGAAACTTGTAACATTCAATGGAAAAAACCTGAGGGGGTTATGATTCAAAATTGCACTGAATCTGTAAGTCACCTTGAGAGAACTGACGTCTTTATGATGTCTTGTTTATGAAAAAAATGTCTTTCCATTTGTATTTGTAGTAGGCAGATTTTGCTGTTTGTTGTTTCCGGCGACTTTCACTTACGGGGGTGAGGTCCTGTTCCTTGGAACTTTGTGGGAATTCTCTGAAGCCTGGGTTTAAGGTGTGTCCCAGCAAAGAGATTTTTTTTGAGGGGGGGGGTACCTACTAAATGCTTGGGAGCACTGGCGGTCTAGCTAAGTTTTCAGATTAGGGGGTTGCTGGCCGTCTAGGCAGCATGAATGCCCAGGATTCATGTGATAGTACGTAGTTTGTGGTTGGGAGATCTCAGTGCCAAAACAGATGAGAATTTCTTATATCATCCATTTAGCGGATTACCTTAGAGCATTCTAGCATCGAGGGTTTCTGTTCTGATCTCCCATCTTGTGAAAGACTCCAGCTTTTCTCTTGCAGCTCTCATACCCAAGAGGTTTATTAAAGCTCAAGTATTAGGTCACCAGGGATCAGCAGATGCCTCAGGGCAAACACTCACCACTTAACTTCTCTGGTTTTCTCTGGCCCCCACGGATTTCCTTTATCTTCCAGCAAGCTCAACCATGCATTTAAAAAACTGTTTTTTTTAAACGTGTGTTTTTCTAAAATCTCAATGTTTTATGGTGCTTTGGCTTTTTTTGTTTTTGTTTTTGCTTTTCTTTTTTGTAATTTTATGGTTTTATTAACACAAATATGATGTGCACATAAGCCGTCTGTCCATTCCTTTTCTTTGCTGCGCAGCCTGGCATTGGGATTGGGGACTCTGATGGCCAGCTGGGCTGCTCTTTCCACAACGGCTTTCCGGTTCCGGAAGGAGACACTGTGAGCAATCTCTGCACAGTGAGGTGTGTTGCACGTCAGCAGCACTTCAAGCTCCTTGACCTTGTGGACGAGGAACTTCTGGAAGCCCCTGGGCAGCAAGTGCTGTTTTCTTGTTGCTCCTGATGCTTTGGCTTTTTAAATGATGAAATGTTTTAGATACACAAAAGCGTATGGAATATTGTAATGAATCTTTATCCAGTTTAATAAATCAAGCATTACAAAACATCGTTTGCTATGATTTTAGCAATGTAGAAATCCCGTAGGTATTCACTTTCTTTCTTTCAGAATAACATGGTAGTTAAGAACTCTGCCTCTAGGGTCAGAAAGACCTGCGTTCTAATTCGATCTCAAGCACTGGAGAATACACATTTTAGGAAGTCTTCCCAGACCACAAGCCTCCTTCTCTGAGAACCCGCCCCCTACAATCATGTTTATATTGTGTGATGGCCTGACTGGACATATTTAATTGGATCAGAGGAGGAAACAAGATTAATCAAATTCCCTCTCCTAATATTTAGAGTCATTCCCACTTGGATTTAGAGCAAGTAAACTTGCAAGCTATGGTGGGGGGGGGACAACTATATTTGGCTGTGCACATATGGAGCAGCAGAGCCTATGCCTGGAGCATAGAAAAGAATGAAACAGAAGGAGGAAGACAGGCAGAGAATGAGGCAAGAGACCTTGAGGAAGGAGGATCGAAAGGAAGAGAGAGAGAGATGAACTCCTAGCCACAGACACACCCTCCCATGAACTCTGGGCATTCACACTGTCCCTAACAGATTTCCAATTCCTGATTAAAGTCCATCTTGATGCCTGATGTTCCTGACCCTTGGGTTCCCGGTAATACCCTTCTGTTCTTACATCTCATTTTCGTGTAGGAGGATGGAGCTGAATTTAGCTCAAGAAGGTTTCTATTGCTTACAATGTAAGAAAACCTGATTCTAACAATTATTTACTAGCTGTGTAACTTTAGGGTTCTTGAATCTCCTCGCCTCACTTTTCTCATTGGTAAAATGGGATAGTAAGAATCTTTATTTGCCAGGATTGCTGTAAGGATTATGTGAGTTAATAAATGTAAAGTGTTTAACAGAGTGCTTGGCATGTGGTACATTCTCCATACATTAGATGCTATTTTTATTACTGTTTTTTTTTCCAGTCAGGCTGGAACTATACCGAGTACAGGGCACTTTGTGAAGCCACGAAGGGTTATACGACACCACCATAACATGACTTGCCACCAAGATTCAGATACCCTCCTGGGCTTGTCACCCACTAACAGAGATCTCTACCTCCTAAGTAAGCACTTCCCTGAAAGTCTCAGGTCACGGAGAGACCTGAGTGGGGGCTGAGAACAGTGGGGGAGGATGTCAATGGGAGGAGGTGGTACAGAGAAGCCCCCAGGCTGCAGCAGAGAAGAGGCTGCTGCTGGCCCCTTGTCTTTTCGGGGGACTGGGGATGTGTGAAGGTTGTGAGGGAAGTTGTTAATAGGAGTGGCTTGATGGCTGCCAAAGGCTCAGGTGCATGTTTCCTAGTTTTAGTAGAGCCCAATTCCCATTTGAGGACCCTTGGTTTAGACTACTAATTGTTAAATACAGGGAATCAGGATAATGATCATTGGTAAATTAGCAGATGGTGTTGCTGCTGACACCGTTTCCCTAAGGAAACTTCCTGTCTAGTTAACTGGCAGTTAGTGTGTCCATGTGGGACTGTTAACAACCAGCATCAAAAAAATGTAAAATGGGTTTTGAAAAAAAGAGTTCTACAAGCACATCATTTTTCTCCCCCACTCCCCAGCCTTATTGAGATGTAATTGAAATATAACATTGTATAAGTTTAGAGTGTGCAGAGTGATGATTTGATACATGTATATATTGTAAAATCACTACCACAATAAAGTTAGTCAACAGCTCCATTATCACCTCACAAAGTTACCTTTTTTGTGTGTGTGGTGAGAACCCTTAAGATCTCCTCTTTTAGCAACTTTCAAGTATATAATACAATGTCGTTCACTATAGTCACCATGCTGTACATTAGGTCCTCAGAATTTATTCCTTTTATCACTGGTAGTGTGTACCCTCTGATGAACATCTCCCTATTTCCCCCCCCTCTCCCTGGCAATCACCACTCTTTCTAAGAGTTAGACTTCTTTAGATTCCATGTATCAGAGAAATCATATAGTATCTGTTTTTCGCTGTCTGACTTCACTTAGCATAATGCCCTCAAGGTCTGTCCATGTTGTGGCAAATGGCAGGATTTCCTTTTTCATGGCTGAATAATATTATGTGTGTGTGTGTGTGTGTTTTCCTTATCCATTCATCTGTGCACAGATATTTAGGTTATTTCCATGTCTTGGATATTGTTAATAATGCTTCAGTGAACATGGAAGTACAGATGACTCTTAAGATTGTGATTTTATTTCATTCAGATATATACCCAGGAGTGGATTGCTGGATCATATGGTTAGATCTAATTTTTTGAGGAGCCTCCAACTCTTTTTCCATATTGGCTGTATGAATTTGCATTCCTACCAACAGTGCATAAGGGTTCTCTCCTTTTCTCCAAACTCTCCTTAGCACTTAACTCTTGTCTTTTTGAAAATAGCCTTTCTAACAGATTGAAGTGATATCGCATTGTGGTTTTGATTTGATTTCCTTGATTAGTGATGTTGAGCATCTTTTCATGTACCTGTTGGTCATTTGTATGTGTTCTTTGGAAAATGTCTATTCAGGTCCTGTACCCATTTTGAAACTGATTATTATTATTTTTGCTATTGAGTTGTAGAAGTTCTTTATGTATTTTGGATTTTAAGCCCTTATTAGATAGATGGTTTGCAAATATTTACTCCCATTCCATAGGTTGCCTTTTCATTTTGTTGATTGTTTCTTTTGCTGTGCAGAAGCTTTTTAGTTTGATGTAGTCCCACTTGTTTATTTTTACTTTTGTTGCTTGTGCTTTTGGTATCATATCCAAAAAATCATTGCCAAGACCACTGTCCAGGAACTTTTCCCCTATGTTATATTCTAAGAGTTTTATAGTTTCAGGCTTTACCTTTAAGTCTTCAATCCATTTCAAGTTAATTTTTGTGATTGGTGTAAGGGATCTAATTTTATTCTTTTTCATGATTAGTTATCCAATTTTCCCAACACCGTTTATTGAAGAGACTGTCCTTTCCCCAGTGAGCATTCTTGGCTCCCTTGTCAAATATAAGTTGGCCATAGGTACACGATTCTTTTCTGGGCTCTTGATTCTGTTCAATTGGTTTCTGTGTCTATTTTTATGCCTGTACTATATTGTTTTGATTACTAGAGCTTTGTAATATAATTTGAAATAAGGCAGCATGATGCCTAAAGCTTTGTTCTTTCCCAGGATGGCTTTGGCTATTTGATGTCTTTTGTGGCTCCATACAAATATTAGGATTAAAAAAAAAAAAATTCTGTGACAAATGCCGAATGCCATTGGAATTTTGATAGGGATTGCACTGGATCTATAGGTGATTTTGGATAGTATGAATATTTTAATAATATTAATTCATCCCAATCCATTAACCCAGGACATCTTTCCACTTATTTGTGTCTTCTCAATTTCTTTCATCAAAGTCTTCTAGTTTTCAGTGTACAGATCTTTCACCTCCTTTGTTATGTTTATTTCTAAGTATTTTATTGTTTTTGATGCTATTGTAAATGGGACTGTTTTCTGTATTTCTTTTTCAGATATTTCATTGTTGGTGCACAACTGATTTTTGTATGATTTTGTTTCTGAGCACATCACTTTTTAAAGGTTTAACACCTATTTTAAAACTGTACTTCATGTTATGATACATAAAACATCCTCAAATGGTTTAAAAATATGTTGCTATGACCATGTAAAGCCAGCAGTGTTCTGTGCCTATCAAGTTCTCAGATCCTCAGGAGATTAATTCAGAGAGGAACAAGGCTAACTTGGGAATCAGTCTCTGGAGCTGGTTGTGGATGAAAACAATTTTTAGCCTTTTTTCTTAAAGCATAAAAAATTCATAAACATCATCATGTAATGGTGATATAAATCAAAACTACTGAGGGAAAATCACCCATAATTCCATCACCATAACAAATTAACCATTTTTATGTTTCCATGTTTAGTCTATATATCTTTTAATGGTGACTGACATATCTCTTTAAATTATAAATTATTAATCCAAATGCAAGCTGCATGAGCTATGAAAGATGCTTACAAAGCATTTGAAGGGTAGGAGCACATGAGAGGTTTGACTCATCTGTTTTTAAAAAACTCTTCTGATGGGGCGCCTGGTGGTACAGTTGGTTAAGCGTCTGACTCTTGGTTTTGGCTCAGGTCATGATCTCAGGGCCGTGAGATGGAGCCCTGCATTGGGCACTGCGCTCAGTGCGGAGTCTCCTTGGGATTCTCTCTCCCTCTCCCTCTGCTTGTTCTCTCTCTCTCTCAAATAAATAACAAAATAACCCCCCCCAAAAAACTTCTGACACAAAGTAGCAATTAGTAAAAAATCATAATTTGTATACACATCTCATCTCCTGTTCTAGATCATAATCTCAGAGAACAAATGAGGATCATGGTTTGTTCACTATTGCATTCCCTGAAATACATAGTGTGCATTTTATACATAAAGGACAATAGTAAACATTTGTTGAAAAGTGAATGGGGCCTATCAAGATGGATGTGCAGCTACTGGAGACTGAGACCAGAAGGGGGGAAGCAAAGTTTCCTGTTCTCTCAGCTTCTCTCTTCCTTAGCCAATGACAATATTGCGTGAGAAGAGGGCCCAAGGGGTAGGTGTGGAACACTACCATGAATCTACTCAATGTAACTCTCTGAGTCCCTGTCCACTCGTGGCTACCCCAGGCTCTCATCTTCACTTAGAGACCAGAGAAAAACACTATGAGATCTTTGAGAAGCTCTCCTCTTCCATAGCAGCCAGAGATTCAAGAGGATTCATGAAGCCATCACCAGAGGAACATGCCGTCCCCGAAGAGACACCCTAGGAAGTACCCTGTGCAGTTAGGGGCCTGAGGACATGTTGTGAGCTGGAAATAGACAGTTGTTAACCATGTAGCAGCACACCACCGAATAGATGCCTGTGCTGGGACAAAGAGCCACGTACGTAGAGATTTTATGACTCAAAAGAAATGAACAAAACCAGCAACTCCATCAGCAATGGCAGCACAATACCACAATGGCTAGAGAGGAAGGAACAGTTGCACTCAGGATCCATCACGCAGGGAGAAGACCAAAGCAGTCCTTCCACAGCAGAGGCCAGCAAGGATCCTGGATACCGCCTGGATCTGAGGCCCCTCTCCCCTTTTACCCTGCCATCTCCCATCCCTGAGCCTCCAGCCTCAGAATGTCACTGAGCATCTGCCCTCATGACTGAGTTATTCAAGAGACTGCTCAAAAGCTGAGACTCAGAGACTTTCGATTGGCTGGTTAAACAAACTTCACATTGTAACTAAAGAAAGTAAAGTTTGACAAAGTCTCCTTGGGTGATAGGAAATGAATTTCTGCAGGAGATGAGATTCTTGTATTTACTGAAAGAGGAGAAGGATTTAAAAAAAAATGGTGAGAAATACTGTTCTAGACTAGAGGATAGATACTTCTACTTCCTATAGATCTTGTGATTATGTTATCTTTTATCTTGATCTGGTATATATTACATTGGGTATATATATCAAACAGGATCCATTATTCTCAGTTCATTAAGTTTGAAAATAATTCTCTTAATAATGGTGCTACAGTCAAGAATGTCTGCTGCATCCATTACTTGGTGCATTTTTAAAATAGTGATTTTAGGGGCACCTGGGTGGCTCAGTCGTTAAGCGTCTGTGGACCACAAAAGGTAGAAGTGAAGGTGTGACTCCGAAAGTAATGTGACTGGTGAACTATATGTGGGAAAATCTTAAAAAATAAAATAAAAAATAAAATAAAATAGTGATTTTACATTTACACTGACCATTTGGATCTGGCTACATCAAAATGGCTGTTTAAAAAGGTCCTGCTTCAGACCTGTGTCCTATTTGGTCTTCTAACCACAGTCTATTGTAACCACTCCACTTCCTTCTTCTTGAAACTTCAGCCGAAAGAACATAGGAGCATTGCTAGTGGGAGTGGTGATTAAGGATCTGTTCATACACAACCAGCAATAGTGGCAGAAGTAAAGGCTGTGCACACTCTCTTCATCACATTTTTGGGCATAATTCTTTTTTTTTTTTGTTTAAGATTTTATTCATCCGACAGAGAGAGACACAGCGAGAGAGGGAACACAAGCACGGGGAGTGGGAGAGGGAGAAGCAGGCTTCCCGAGCCTGATGCGGGGCTCGATCCCAGGGCCCTGGGATCATGACCTGAGCCCAAGGCAGATGCTTAATGACTGAGCCATCCAGGCGTCCCTTTCTGGCATAATTCTTAAAAGTCTAGTCATTCAGGTAGTTGTATAGGATTGATAGTACCTTTTGATGGCTGGACAATGTATAGCATAGAATGGGAACTAGGGGATGATTCTACCTTTTGCAAAAAGTTCTCTCACATGCCTGAAATGTTACGGTTTTCTTCTGCAAAAGGTGAGAGGTGGAGTAGGGGAGCAAGGAGAAAAGAGGAAGAGATTCATTCATTCAATTTACAAATATTTTTTGAGCCCTATTATATTCTAGGTGCTGTTCTAGGCACTCTTGATAGAAACAAAGCAAAGATCCCTGAACTTGGAGCTTGAGTTCTAGCAGGATATTGCTGAATATCTTCAACTTCCTGTTATGTTAGAGTAAAACTGCTATTTAGTTAATTGTGGTCTGGTTTTCTGTTACTTGCAATTGAATGTAATCCAAGCGATATGACACTTTGTGGGCATGGTAGTGCTAACTCTGCTGATCAAACATCCTCAGAAGCAGTGACTGTAACTAGACTTTACTCCTTCCAGGGTCAAGGACTTTCTGGCTTCCATTTTTCTGTTTGCTTT
Organism: Leptonychotes weddellii; assembly: GCF_054177405.1. Lineage (NCBI taxonomy): Eukaryota > Metazoa > Chordata > Mammalia > Carnivora > Phocidae > Leptonychotes > Leptonychotes weddellii. The sequence goes on from NC_138378.1 coordinate 95,176,412, forward strand.
GGGATACTTCTTTCATGTTGCAGGTTTTTTTCTCAAATGTCTGGCTTCCTTGGCTGGCCACTAATTTTTAAGACTGACTTATGAGAAAGCTCTTTGGGGGTCTGGGTGCATTGACAAGGTTTATTGCTTGAAGGGCCTTGCTGTAGGATCACTGGGTCTTGAACCAGCCTTATTATTTGGGGACTGCCTAATGTCAGTCTGTAGGTCTGTAGATCTTTCCTCTGGGACTGTCTGGTTTCTTCAGAGGAGAATCTCTAGTTGATTAGGTATGAGTGGGGGAGAGGGACGTGCCTGAGGCTCCCCATAGGTCAGTATGAGCTTCTTACATGATACTTTTGTTTTCAACTTGATGACTTGTCCTTACCCTGCATGTGGCTTAGTCTTCAAGTCCAGAGCCTCTTGGGTTAATTTCTCCAGAATATGAACCTCCATTCTCCTGTGGAGTGGTATTTTTCTGGCTCCTTAGAATTGAGAAGGGGTCTGGGGACTAGAGGCCCAACCATTTCCCACATATAGTTCACCAGTCACATTACTTTCGGAGTCACACCTTCACTTCTACCTTTTGTGGTCCAAGCCCTGAGACTCTCAGTTTCTAGCTCATTATTCATTGGAAATCCCCCTCTGAGATGCTTGGATTTCAACTTCCTCTGTTTTATTAGGTTAGTTATGACTTCTCCATCTACTTTTCATCTTCCATAAGTTTGTTGAATAGTCTTTGTTTCCATTTCCTCTCCAATTTTTTGTTGGGGGCTAATACCTTTTTACTGTATTCTTTTACTATTATTTTACTAGTGTTTGGGAGGAGGCATAGGTGTGTGGTCATGCTACCATGCTTTCCCTCATCTCAGGAATTATGATAGCAAACATCCTGATAACTGGCTATAGCAATGAAAACCCTTGAGAAGGGTTTAATGGTTCAGCACGTTGTGGCAGGAACTAGAATCACTTTTTCGTGAAAGAAACCCTCCGTAAACGGGCTTACGGAAATGAAGAATTTATTGGCTCAGGAAAGCTGGGAGGTTATGGGGGCTGAATGGACATTTTTGGTCTCAAAGAGAACTTCAGAGAGAGAATGTGTTACGTAGGAGGGAGAAAAGCTACCCATATTAGTTAGTAAAGATAAGTTAAATTAGTAAATTCAGGGCAAAATGAATGTGTTCACCACAAGTTTTGGAAAGAGACAGAACAAGGAGAGAGGTGGGCAGGGACAGCAGAAAGTCTGTTTTTGTGAATACAAAGGCAAGAGGAGCCAAGAACACAGTGGGGATTGAACCTGGGGTGGTTCAAGCTTCATTAAAGTTGTGATGGGCTCTTTCCCCACGGGTGTTCCTTTTTTTTTTTTTTTTTTTAGATTTTATTTTTAAGTAGTCTCTATACCCAATGTGGGGCTCAAACTCACAACCCTGAGATTAAGAGTCATATGCTCTATCCACTGAGCCAGCCAGGTGCCCCTCCCCCCAGGTGTTCTCATGATGCAACACCTTCTTTATGATAATGGCAAAGACCACATGCCAAAAAGTAAACAAACTAAACCTTGGAGGACTATCTGGAGAGGCATTTTGGAAGTGATGTGACCACAGATAAAAGAGTTGTAAAAAAAAAAAAAAAAAGAGTTGTATCATGAGGAAAATGATTTCTGTTTATAAAAAAGATTCTCTAGATTCTGTAGGCTTGAGAGAGCTTTTAGGTACTTCTAAACTGTTGTCTTTCTCCCTGACTTCATTAACTCCCTAGTTAATGAAGATAAAGAATCATGTGCTTGCATATTCTTATTGTCTCGCCAGTTGTTTCATTTGACACCACTGCCTGGAAGCAAACCCCAGGAACCCAGGACTGGGAAATGGTGGGAGTTTTTACTCCTGGTGAGCCAGGTAAATTGATTTGGGATTGGAGTAATTGAGCCTACTGCTCTTGAGTGGATGGTAGGAGAAGAAAGGGGAGTCAACATGAAGTTGGCTTCAGGCATAACTGAATCCAGTGTTTCAAATGATGTCTTTAGGCCTGTTTCCCTATCTCCTAGCTCTGCTTATCTCTTGCAGTTTCATTCTGGGCTTCTCCAGTCCCAGATGCCTAAGCTCCCAGCTTAGCAAATCCAACACAAACAAGTCTATCCCAATAGTTCTGACCAAAAACTCCTGGAAGCAATTCTGATATGTTCTGCTGGGTCACAAATACATCTCTGAAATGAGCAAGGACACTGGGGCAACAGGGAACTCTGGTTGGCCTGCCCTGGTCACTTGCACACTTGTCATGATGCCTGTGTGAGAGTTCAGCCCCACCTGAGACATCAGGACTGGGTTCCTTACAGGAAAGAAGAGTTCTAATATAAAGGGGAGAAACCAGACTGTTAAAAACAAGAGATGTCCATTATAGGTTCATTTACCACTGATGGATTAGAATCTTGTCCTTGTGTGCTAATCAGCATGGTCCCTAAGAGGGATTACAACATTTGATATAAAACATTCTAAACTTTTGGAAAATGAACATGGAACTGATTTGTTCTGCATAATTTTTTTAAAGATTCTTTTTGATTAATCTTTACATCCAATGTGGGGCTTGAACTCACAACCCCAAGATCAAGAGCTGCACGCTCCACTGATTGAGCCAGCCAGGTGCCCCTGTTCTACATAATTTTAAGTAAATTTTAATTTGGTGTGATAATAGTACCAGCAGAAATGATGCTATTACAGTCTCCTTTTTTAGGCTCCACAAATACCAGCTTAAAAATCTGGAGTTGTGAACATGGCGACTCTGGCAGAGGCTAATAGTGGAGGAGTCATTTCAGAGTAGGGGGTACATCCCATTGGCTTGTCAGTGCCCACCCTGCTCCATTCATCTCAGTTCCCCCCATTGTCAAAAGTTCTATCTCCAATTTATTGGAATTCTTCCTCCACTAGAAAAGAATTTACTTCGCGTTTTATTTGTAGTCAACTTTTCTGAAATCATTTTATAAAGTGAGGAATACCTATGGAATATAAAATTGGGAATAAATGAGGTATTTTTTTTGGTAAACCAGATGTATACATGCCTACCTAAAAGACTTCAGTAACTCCTTCATAAAACCTTCACTAATTAATTTGGGAGTTGTGAATGAGTTTCTTACATGTGCTGAGGCACAAATGTGCTCATGTTCCTGTGGGGGTGGAAGTTCCTTGCTCAAAATATGGTTGAAGGAGGCACCCACCCTGTTGCTAGGACCTGCTGCTCCATCCTACGAGGCACATGGTAGGCGTGATTTTCTCCACCCACCCCGCAATTAAGACAACGACCCATCCCACTCTGTCCTTTCTTACTTAGGTCTCAAAACAGCACTATATGTGCCTAGTCCAGCAAAGTATCATGAGAAAGTTTCAGTTTCTGATTCTAACACTTCTTTTCGCAAGGACCTAACGAGTTCACAGGCCCCAGTGCGTTGGGATGGAGTAGAAGTGGAGTGGTGAGAAGCCATACCTTCCACTCTGCTCTCCCAGATTCTTGCTCCCAATCTTCTCTTCCTTTCTTTCTCAGCCTCCAAATTCCCCAAATCTCTGAATATAACTCACTAAGAGTCAAACACCCCTGTATTTGTTTACAGATTCAAATATATGCCCCAGACCAGGAGAAGGTGTGTGTCAATCATTCACATCCCCCCTCCGCCAAGGCTTAAGTCCACCTGATCACCTGCCTCTCAGACAGATTGCTTTTCAGAACAGTTTCATTGAGACATTAAAAAATCATTTCTAATCATCTGTACTAATGGAGCAAGGAACAGAATGGCTATATCAATGTTGACAATGGTGTTATTCTTTTCCCAATCTTACAGTGTTGGAGTAGCCTACACTTTGTCCTATATTATACACGTGCCCTATTACTCAGCACATGTTCACAAGTGAGGTTCTATTTCTTGTGCTCAGATCCATTATATAAGAGAAGGAGTGCTGTAAAGTATTCTGCAAATGTTAGATGCTGCTGTAATCCCCAATACATTTTTTTTATAACATTGGGCACTGCCAAAATATTTTCAGTAACTTTCCCATTGAAGCCAAACATAACATTAAGTTCTTACTCAAATCATGGGAATCAGTGATGAAATAATTCTGAATTCATTTTTTTCCTTGTACAAAGTTTCTCCAGAAATCAGCAGTAATTCTGAATGTGGGCTAGCTCCAGGAAGCATTCTGCAGAATGAGAATCATGTCCACTATTAATGGGTCATTGTGTCCTTCTTCCCCATCTGAATCATATATCAATTTGGCCTCCTTAAAAATGATTTTGCAATCATCTAAATAAAGTTTCTTTTGGGGCACCTGGGTGGCTCAGTCGTTAAGCGTCTGCCTTCGGCTCAGGTCATGATCCCAGGGTCCTGGGATCGAGCCCCGCATCGGGCTCCCTGCTCCGCGGGAAGCCTGCTTCTCCCTCTCCCACTCCCCCTGCTTGTGTTCCTGCTCTCGCTGTTTCTCTCTCTGTCAAATAAATAAATCTTTAAAAAAAAAAAATAAATAAAATTTCTTTTGATGATATGACTATAGTGGGAAGGTAAAAATTATCTCTTGCCTTTGTAATGGCGTGGATGGAGGTAGGGAGTATAATGCTAAGCGAAATCAGTCAAGAACGATAAATACCATATGATTTCACTGATGTGTGGTATTTAAGAAACAAAACAAATGAGCAAAGTGGGGGAGGGAAAGAGATAACAGCACAGAAAGTATTGTGTTCCCATGAAACCATTAGTACTCATGTGGCATTTGGTTCTTAGTTATCACCATACTTAATGATTTAGATTGTTGCTCCCGCTATCACATTCTTCTAGGAGTATCTGCTAAAGTTGGTGGTAGAAGCCAAGATAGTGAAGATCTAGGGACAAACAACATGCCTCTTTCTCTCAGCCAGGACGAAAAAACACTCTCTTTTAAGATAATACTAGTTTTTGTTTAATTTAACTGGGATACAAAGGTACTAACAAATTAATGAATTGATTGATGAATTTTTAATAACTAGGGAATATGTGTATATGGCACAAAATTGAAAAGTATAAAAGAATATGTATTCTTTCAAGCTGTGGTTTCCAGGAATCCTGTTTCCCTCCCTGGGGGGTCTGACATAGATCTGTTAGGTCTAGACTAGAAACTGCCATTACCAAGAGATCCCCAAATAAGGCATACAAGCAAAATGGAAGTTTGCCTTTCTCATGTAGCAGTCTGGAAGTACGTGGCTCAGGCTGGGGAAGTGGCTCTGCTCCATAAAAATCACCGAGGGACCTTGTTGCCCTGCCTTCTCTTACAGTGTTCTGTACGGTGGAAGCTGATTCAGTCCCACCTGTGTTCTCCCGCATGTGGGAAGGGAAAGAGAGAACATGGAGGGCAAACAATTTCTTTCTAAGCAATGATGCAGCAATTCCACCATCCTTCTGCTCCTATTCCATTGGCAAGAACTTTGTCACATGGCCACACCTAGCTGCAAGGGGGGCTGGGAATGTAGTTTTTAGTCAGGTGGCTGTAAGACCAACTGAAAATGCAGAAGAGAGGTGATATAGCTGTGGGTGTCTAGAAGTAAGAACTGGGCACCAGGTGGCTCATTTGGTTGAGTGTCCAACTCTTTGGTTTGGCTCAGGTTGTGATCTCAGGGTTGTGGGATCCAGCCGCATTCGGGCTCCGGGCTTGGTGCAGAGTCTGCTTGGGATTCTCTCCCTCTGCCCCTCCCCCTGCTCAAGTGCTCTCTCTCTTTCTCTCTCAAATAAATAAAATCTTTGAAAAAAAAAAAACAGTAAGGGGGCGCCTGGGTGGCTCAGTCATTAAGCGTCTGCCTTCGGCTTAGGTCATGATCCTGGGATGGAGCTCAGCGTCGGGCTCCCTGCTCAGCGGGAAGCCTGCTTCTCCCTCTCCCGCTCCCCCTGCTTGTGTTCCCTCTCTCACTGTGTCTCTCTGTCAAATAAATAAATAAATAAAATCTTTATAAAAAAAGAGTGAGAATCAATTCTTTCACAATGTGGCAATGATGTCAACTGGATTGTGAATCATTGAATCTGTCTCAGTATTGAATTGTAACGTCTGTCATGTTATAACTAGATCCCTTCAAAATACCAGGGATAAAGTAAATAGCAGTCAATACAGACCTGATGCTTCAACCCATTTTCATTTCTAGATTATGTCTTTTTTTTTTTTTTAAAGTAGGCTCTGTGCCCAGTGTGGGGCTTGAACTCATGACCCTGAGATCCAGAGTCACATGCTCTACTGACTGAGCCAGCCACCACTCCAAGATCATTTATCTTCTTTAACACATTCTTTTCTCTCTTTTATCTGAATCTGTAAGGCTGGAGCTTGGTAATCTGGAGGTGATTGGCAATCGTCCTTCCCCACAACAACACTGGGCAGACTTAATCTTTTAAAGTTGTGAAGTGGGTGAAATTTATCTTTGGTGATCTCAGTTCTTTACCTCCCTTCCCTGGACATATAATAGCCATGGTGCTACTGACCATTCAGAACCCCACACCATAGGGCACAAAGGGCTGCTCTCCATGTAAGGCTATGGCTGCAAAATTCTCTCTTTTTCTTACCCAACAAATACACCCCTAGTGTTCCACTTCTAGCTGATTGATAAGGATGGGAAGTTGGGGGCAGAGAAGGGATATAAGGAGTGGTTGAAATGTTGCTGCTTGTGACAAGAACTCAATTTGTCTAGGTAGAACTATTGCCTCACCTAGTTTAAAACGACTAGTGTTTGTCTTACTGTCTGTAGAACCAAAAAAAAAAAAAAAACACAACTTTAAATTGCAGATGTATATATTGGTATTCAGGAAGAAACAATTCTAAATATTGTTTTTGTAAATTTCCACTTCTTTTCTGCAAAAAAGCATTGCACACTATAGAAACAATCAAGCAGATGGACTTTCTCTCTTCTCCCTTCCTATGGTCATTTTGATGTCATTGGCAGAAGAGCTGAAGCCATCTTAGATCTTTTTTCTTTTTTTTTTTTTTTTAGAGCGAGAGAGACTGTACATGTGCATGGGGGGTGGAGGCAGAGCAGGGGAAGAGGGAGAGAGAATCTTAAGCAAGCTCCATGCCCAGCTCAGAGCCCAATGTAGGGCTCCATCTCATGACCCTGAGATCATAATGTGAGCCGAAATCAAGAGTTGGACTCTTAACCAACTGAGCCACCCAGGTCCCTCACTACTATCTTTTCTCACTGTAAATCTTAATTATAAGAGTTGACTTGGTGATATATAAGTTGATTATAGCTATCTTACTTCTCACTTTTTTTTTTAAGATTTATTTACTTATTTTTAGAGAGAGAGTGAGCAGAGAGAGGGGCAGAGAGAGAGGGAATCTCAAGCAGACTCCATGCTGAGTGCAGAGCCTGATGTCAGGCTTGATCCCCGGACCCTGAGATCATGGCCTGAGCCAAAATCAAGAGTCGGATGCTCAACCAACTGAGCCACCCAGGCATCCCAAGCTATCTTTAGTTCTCTACATTTGTTGCAAGAATAGTTAACATTTAAAAAAATTTTTTGCTACTAATAAAAGATTCCAAAAGAGAGTACACATATTGGCCAATACTTGACAAAGACTCAATGACAGATATATTTATGCAAAGAGTACAATGCTTCCCACATCACAGCACAGGTGGAAAATATTAGTACTTGTATGACACACTAATGGGAGCTGGGGCCAACTGACCTAGAGGCTCTGCATGCACCTGCCTCACCTAACTGTCCCAAGGGTTTAAGGGAATCATTGCCTTGGCACACTCCATTCATTGGGTGGCCTGGTTGGAGAAGACTTATCTAAAATGCTGGTATTCAAAATGTAGTTTTCATATCAGCAGCATCAGCATCATCTGGGTGGCTCTAAAATTTTAGAGATGCAAAATTGGGGGCGCCTGGATGGCTCAGTCAGTTAAGCATCCAACTCTGGATTTCGGCTCAGGTCATGATCTCAGGGTCGTGGGATCAAGCTTCTCATTGGGCTCCACGCTGCGCGTGCAACCTGCTCAAGATTCTCCTTCTCTCTCCCTCTGCTCCTCCCCCACAACTTGCTCGCTCTCCCTAAAAAAGAAGAGAGAGAGAAAGAAAGAGAATCATCCCATTAATACTCTCAATTATTCTTTAAGTATTTTAATACTTTTGGCTTAAACTTATTGGAATGAATTCTGTTCTCTGCAACTGAACTTTGACTGATATAGTCAGCTCTGTTTTCAGGACGATGCATGTAATCACTGATTTATTTAGCAAATATTTATTGAGGGTCTTCTCTGAACAGGTGTTTATATATAGTATATGTTATGTATTTATATATAATTAAAAATCATATTCCTAAGAAAGTAGTTCCATCCAAATAGGGCAGAAAAATTAAAGTTCCAACTCCAATCTAATCACCATAAATAGTTCCTATGTCCTCATTGGTATACTGGAAAGAAGATGGGAATTCTAGAGACAAAATATTAGTTTTTCTGAACATGACCAAATGGAGACAGTAAGGACTTGCCCTGTCTACCTCATAAAGTTTCTGTGAAAATCATATAAGGCAATGTATGTGAAACTACTTTGTATAAAGTTCTATGCAGTGCTGGTTATTTATTTATAATTAGTAATAATAGTAAATTTATCCTACAAACTTTTAACATTGGATGCTTATGATAGCACCTTTAAAGAATACTATTTTTATTTGCCTAATTCTCAATTCAGTGCAAATTCTGATGTTCATGTAATGGCATTCTTTTTTTTCTTTTTTTTAAGATTTTATTTCTTACTTGACAGAGAGAGAGAGACACAAGCGAGAGAGGGAACACAGCAGGGGGAGGGGGAGAGGGAGAAGCAGGCTCCCTGCTGAGCAAGGAGCCCGATACTGGACTCAATCCCAGGACCCTGGGATCACGACCTGGGCCGAAGGCAGACGCTTAACAACTGAGCCACCCAGGCGCCCCCATGTAATGGCATTCTTAAAGGTAAATCAGAGAATGACTACTTTGTGAAAGGAATTTTCACTTTTGAAAAATATTCAAAATAGGAAATCTTTCATTAGATGTGCCTCATTTAATACAATTCGTTGATTGACAAATTTAAATCATACACATTTTGGTACATCCAGTGTACAAAATGAGCTTGGTTGAAAAATGTAATTACATCTTTTAAATGATCTCATTTCAAGTATGGGTGAGGAGCAAATCAAATTGCAGATCAGTCTTTGAGACAAAAACATAGACATAACTTGCAAGCTTACATGTTTTATGGGCTTCTTTTTCTTGAGCTACGAGAAAGAGGAGCTTAATTCAGACCAACGAATGTCTCGTCAGTGGCTACTATGTACAATGTTGTAGGTGATGAAGACACAAAGATGAAAGAAATACAGCCATTCTCTAGGCTACAGTCCAGTCCAGCATGTCCAAAGCAGCAGCTGCTTGTACATGTGACTATTGGTCACTTAAAATGCGACTCGTGCAACTCAGAAATACAATTTTGCATTTTCTTTTATTTCTAACTAATTTAAATGTAAATAGCCATGCGTGACTAGTGGCCATTGCACTGGATGGCACAGGTCTAGCCAAACTCAAGAGCTGACATGTGGTTAGGATGCATGGGCAAAACACTTTCCTTGTCTTAAAATAAAGGTAGTCTATTGATCTTCTGGTCATAGGGGTGATGGTGGGGAAAGTGCCACAATGGTTTGGGACCGTACATTATATCAAGAGAAACAATTATACAATTCTGTTAAAAATCCATTCCTTTTGATTCAAATGTCCCCTGACATATTCAGAATGAAAAGACATTGCCAGGCCAAGAAAGCTAAAGATAGGAAAGGTTAAAAAAAAAAAAAAAAAAAGGAGGCCTAAAAAACCTAGTTTATCTTTATCTTAGTATTCCTTGTCATTTTTAAAGTTGTCCCAGCATAAAAGATCGGGAAAGAATGGGTGAATTAGTAACTTGCTTACCAAAGAAACTTCCTTGATGGGATGAAGTGGGGTGTTTCCAAGAAATTTTTATTTTTCTCAAATTAAAAAAGAAAAGAAGAACCGAGAGCTCATACTTAACAATAAAAAGGTATTAAGTACTACTGATCATTCCCAGTTATTTTACGTTCTACACAATTGGGAATCATCAGTAGCACTTAGTACCGTTTTGTTAAGTGTGAGCAACTACTTGTTAATTTTGTTTCACTATATTTTCATATGTAAGGTGAATTTACTTTGATAAATTCTATTTACTCTCACCTGGGGATAGAAATGCTATGATTTTACTCTTTTTGCTTATTAAAATTATTTTTAAAGATGTCTAAAACACTCTCAATTCACAGGAGTTAGAGCGAAGTGGAAATAATTTAAGTATTATTTCTAAGACTAAGTGGCTATCACCGATAATAAGAATCTGAATTTTACCTGTCATTATTTGGTAGATGAGCTAGTCCTCTAAGGTAAATCTATTTTCTTTTTGCTGATTTATCACAAATTGTTATTTATTTTTTTAAAGAGGCCAAACATGGTGGCAGTTCTAGCCCCAAAGCAGATGTGCATGATGATAGTACCTGAAAAAGAATACCACTGTGGTTACACTTGACTACACAGCGAGCGAATAGTGCTCAGGGCACTTCCTACAGGGTGCATCCTCTTGGAACCAGTGGCTTCTTTTCACCATAACAAACCCAATGTAGATCAAATTAAAAGGGCTAGCTTGGGTACAGCACCACAGTGCCCTTTCTTGGGCATCTCTGTCAAACACAGAAGTGGTATCATCACAAATACACTCTGGATTTGACAAAGTTGCATAGGAACTAATTGATTTGTCTCTGAATGGACTTTGTTGGTGTTAAAACAGGTCTTAATTAAAATATACCTCTATGGTTTCAATCCTTTGGAAATGTGGCTCACGAGCATGGTGTGCATAAGGGTTTTATTTACCTGATTTTGCAAGAGCTGAGGCAGGAAACAAAGTTTTGTATATTCAGTGAAATAGCCGCAATATTGGAAATTGAGTTTGGGTATGAAAAGTTCATAATTTGTATCTCCAGTTGTTCAAATTATGTATCCATCACAAAATAGAGACACTTCTCTCATGATTTCTGAGCCTTTTCTATAGAAATTAAATTTAAAAATGAACATGAAAACAGCTTAATTTGTAATTTCTTATGGAAGCTAATTAAATTTCCTTGTATCAACAAAAATGGTGAAAACTATAATCTATTCACTCCTTTCTAGAATTACAGCTGCATAGCCCTGGTAGAAATTACGGAATAAACTGGTATCATGATAAGTGACTTTAAGATCTGTGTTCATGGCAGTAAAAATAAAACAATAATTAAATCATTCTTCTTGATGAAGAGTACTGGCTCTGGAATCAGATAGCTTGGATTCTAATTCTGACTCTGGTTTACTTTGTCTCTAGGGCAGGTCCCTTAACCCTTCCTGGATTGTTTCTTTTAACTGCACAATGGGCATAGTAACAATAACACCTATTAGAGGGCTTCTGTCAGAATTTGCTGACAGACCCGTATAACAGTTAGCACAGTGCCTGGCACACTGTGAATGGCTGTTATTATTACATGTATATTATATGTGCCTTGTTTCCTCAACTTGATTGCAAACTTTGAGAAGGCAGGGACCATCTCTTACAGTTTTCTGGTCCCTTCATCACCTAGCACACTATCTTATAAATTAACAGAGTCGGCCCTGAGATTTAAAACTAAAGGGAAACTCATTATAAAGGACCTTGACTATCAATTTCCCTAGGGCTGCTCTGGACCTGTCTCCCACTCTAGTAGAGCCCCTGAATCCACTTTGAGTTGT
>NC_138378.1:95188262-95306399 GCF_054177405.1 Leptonychotes weddellii
TTTTTTTTAAAGATTTTATTTATTTATTTGAGACAGAGAGAATGAGAGAGAGAGAGAGCACATGAGAGGGGGGAGGGTCAGAGGCAGAAGCAGGCTCCCTGCCGAGCAGGGAGCCCGATGCGGGACTCGATCCCGGGACTCCAGGATCATGACCTGAGCCGAAGGCAGTCGCTTAACCAACTGAGCCACCCAGGCGCCCGGTGGTGTATAATTTCTTTATCCCATCTAAGTTAAATCATGCAGAGTATAATTTATGCCCTCCTTTAGCTCTTCTCATGGTAGAGTGATGAGCTAGCTATCATTTTCCTTATCAAAGGACTTATTATCACTGAACAACTTATCAGCAACAAGCTCACAGATAACCCATGGTCAACGTACTGATCTGTGTCCTTTAAACATGCTTTCTATGTTTTACTTCTTCAGTTTTTTTATTGAACAGTTGGAGCTATTCCAAAAAAGAACTAAGTTTCATGCTGATACTTAGTATTTAGAATTTAAACTTAAATTCTGTTTATCAAAATTACCTGCCTTCTGTTAGTAAACACTGAGTATAGCAACAATGTTTGGCAAGGCTTGGTTTCCTTATGGATTAATGTGAGAATCCCATTTTAACCTGGTATAATCTAGGAGTTGCAGGTAGCCTTTGAGAATTTAATATTTTCACCATCACTATAAAATATTTGGAAAGTTTGGATAAGGCCTTCCTTCTGGCTCTTCTCATTCTTCCCAATGCTCTGCCAGTAATATTTCCTCATGTAGCTGGCACTGCAGCTCCCTCTTGGATGTTTTTCTTTTCTTTTCTTTTTTTTTAAAGATTTTATTTATTTGACACAGAGAGAGCTAGAGAGAGCTAGAGACAGAGAGCAAGCACAAGCAGGGGGAACCGCAGGCAGGGAAGAAGCAGGCTCCCCGCTGAGTAGGGAGCCTGATGTGGGGCCTGATGTGAGCCTGGGATCATGACCTGAGCCGAAGGCAGCCGCTTGACCAACTGAGCCACCCAGGCGCCCCATCCTCTTGGATATTTCTTTTGTCCACTTCCATTCTATCTTAATTTAAAAAATAAATTCCTAAAATTTTTTTAGTTCTATTTTGTCAGTGTACACTTGCAGCTGCACACAAATTTGATTATAAGCTCTATGGTGCTGTGAAAAGCTTGCAATTTTTTTCCCCCCAAATGACAGGCAGTGTAAATTACAAAGTACAAAATAGTGTATGTTAAAGCACTGCCAGCAATAAATAAAAACGGCTTTTGGGGAAGAAATAACTTTGGAAATGAGGGAGAACGAGGCGGGAGGAGGAAACCGTCCACATACACAGTTAGGAAAAAGCCACATTTAGAGGAGCATCTGAGGGATAAGGACAATGGAAACACGTAAGGCATCTTGATCCAACGCAGTCCTCCAAGGGGTAAGTCACAGAGGGTAGTTAGGTTGTGTTAGATTTGCTAGTTTCTTTCCTGAAAGATACTGGACTTTTATTTCCCAAGGACCTCAGCCCACTCAAGTGAGTATCTAACTTGTGCCAGGGATCTGCACAGGAACTGGATTTGCAAAGGTGAAAAAGAGCACAGTTCGTCTTCAAGCGTTTCTAGCCTTTAAAACAGAACACCCTAAGAGGTAAGTATAGAGGGCCCTGCTGGAAAAAGAGAAAGCAGCTAGAAGTTTGGAAGAGTCCTCAGGGCTCCACGGAGGAAGTGAGTTGTGGTCCGAAGGACAAACAGAATTTTGTTAGGCTTTTTATCTTTCAAAAATAAACGATAATGTGAAATAAAGAGATCATCCCGAAAGGAAAGGGTTGGGATGAAGGATGACGTATTATATGGAAGATTTAAAACACATTTAACTGGAGCAGGAACTTAAACACACCAGTCCCCTATAACTGTCAGGAAAGAGGGGTCTAGATGACAAATGGGTGCTAACTGATTAAACTGACATTCACCCCCGTGCAGCGTCTTCTTCAGACTTGCACCTTGCGAAATGTACATCTTGACTGCTGTTCTCGAAAATCTAGTTAGGGGCGGGAAGACAGTGCACCCACTTTCATCCGATTTTGAACACAACATAGGGAGAAGGCTACTTTCATGGTTCCAAACCCTTTTCTCCGCTTAGCCTCTGTAGTTCTAAGGGCTGTACGAGGTCTATCTGCAGGGATTTTAGAGGTTTTCCTCATCCTCTTCTGAAGAGAAGTAATAAAAAGCATTTAAATTAGCGGGAGGGCGGTTAACACCCGCAGCCCTGGCTCCACTGCACGCCTCACCGCCCGCGGGGGTTCACTCCGCGCCTGCCTTCGGCTGAGTCCAACAGCGCTAACGGCCGCCGGGCAGCAACGGCTCCCGGGCAGCGCGCTGCGAGCGTTGTGCGCTCGGGACTCGCAGGCCAGCGGCAAATTCACAAGGCACAGGGAGGGGGGCGAGGCCGAGCCGAGGGCGGCCCTTGACGAACAGTCCTTCCGACCAATTGGAAGCCTGGTCGACTTTTCCCCCTGCCAATAGGGAGCAGGACCCAGGCTGAGGGGCGCTTCCCGCGGGCTGCGGCTGGATTCGATCCTGCGCGGCGGCTGCTAAGGCGGGGGCGGAGGCTCGGCCTGGGCGGCGGGGAGCGGATTAGGGGAGGAGGGAAGACCGGAAGCCACGGTCGCGTCCCCATCCTTAGATTCGCTCCCCCGGGCTGGGAGCGGAGACGGAGGAGGAGGGAGAGGCTGAATGTTGGCTCCGTAATAAAGGGGAGCGGCCGCTCCGGAGCCTCCTCCCGGGGCGCCCCCCCTCATCTCGCCCGCTCCCTGCGACCCACCCGGCTCCTGGACGCCCGGCCCCCGAGGCCGGCCCGGCAGCGCAGACCTTCGCTGAAGAGACTCGGCCAGTGGCGGGGACTGGCCGGCGGCGTCCGAGGCCCGCGCCCCGCCGCCACCCCCACCCGCTAGCCCGCCGGTCCCTCCGGCCGCCGCCATGTCCTCCTCCTCATCCTCTCCCAGGGAGACGTACGAGGAGGACCGCGAGTACGAGAGCCAGGCCAAGCGCCTCAAGACCGAGGAGGGGGAGATCGACTACTCGGCCGAGGAAGGCGAGAACCGCCGGGAAGCGACGCCCCGGGGCGGGGGCGATGGCGGCGGCGGCGGCCGGAGCTTCTCACAGCCGGTAACAAAGCGCGGCGCCCCGTCCCCTGTGCCTGGCGGCTCCTCGGGAAAGCAGGGCCCAGCGGCGGGGACTCGGCCCCGGGGCCTTCCGCGCGCCCAGTTTCCCTCTGCTGCTGCGCTGACCCGGTCGGGAAGCGCCGGCTCCTCTCTTTAGGGCTTTTATTCTTTGCCCTACCTGTTTTCCCGCATCCCGACCGCGAACCCGGCTCCGGCCTGGCTGCAGGCCCCGCGTGCGAGTTGTCTGCCGGCCCTGAACTTGGGGAGGGTAGCCAGGCGGGGGCGGCGGGGCGGCTTTGCTTCCGCTCCGGGGGGCTTTGGTGCGCGATTAGCTCTTTGTTAGTTTAACTCCTCCGGCGGCTGGCCGGCGTCGTGACGACCCTCTCTCTCCCTTCTGCCCCTGTGCCCGCAGCGTCCGCGCGCCCGTCTCGGTCACAGGATGGTTGCGTGGGTTCCCCCGGGGTCTCTCTTCGTCTGGGTCCTGAGCAGAGCCGTAACCGAATGACAAATTGCGCTCTGGCGCTCACACCCTAGTTCCCCTGAAGGTTTAATTTCAGAATTTTTACTCTTGGAAGGCATGGCGTGCCTGCTTTGCTACCCAGTTTTATGATTATTGCTCAGTACAGATTTTAGCTCTCCGATTAAAAAAAAAAAGTGTTGGTAGGTGTTAACACCAGCCTTATTTTCAAATAAAACGAATCTTAAAATCATATCAGCTGTTCATTGACCCTTTATTCCAAATTTGCCCCACGAAAGGAGAAACTGAATTCGGAACTGCATTAAACAAACATTCCTGCATTCTTGTTGCTCTTATCAGAAATGTGAGCTGGAGGCAGAAGGAATGTGAAAATCGTCTTATCCACAGCAAGTAGTAGTAACTCAGCTTCAGTTGCATAGAGACTTTAAGGAAACAGAGCAAAGCAAAAGTTTTTGCCCTTTTTTGGTGCACTTAAGATGTCTTAATGGCTTAGATGACCTTTAAACATTTATCACATTTTAATTGTGATTTTTTGAAAGGAAGCTTTACCTGAAGTTTAAGAAATTGTACACGTATATTCTACTTAGAATGTTTAATAAAAGTATTAAGAGGCAAATTATAAGTCTTTTAGCTGTTGTTTGAATTTTTATGTAAAAAATTCAGGTCAGTAGTCCCCAGTGTTAAGAGTTTCCAAATATGAAACAGTGACACATAGGTTTCAACACATTAGAATAAAGGAACTTCTTCTTCCTCTAAAAAATGTTTCCTTATGGGGGCGCCTAGGTGACTCAGTCGTTAAGCGTCTGCCTTCAGCTCAGGTCATGATTCCAGGGTCCTGGGATGGAGCCCCACAAGGGCTCCCTGCTCGGCGGGAGGCCTGCTTCTCCCTCTCCCACTCCCCCTGCTTGTGTTCCCTCTCTCACTGTCTCTCTCTCTGTCAAATAAATAAGATCTTTTAAAAAAAAATGTTTCCTTATGGCTAGATATGGCTTTTGATTTTTGTGCCTAGGTATTTGGAATATTCAAAATGTAGCTTGGGCATGTGAATAAAAGAAATGCATGTTTTCTTAAAGTTTCAGTTCAAAGCCAATTCCACTGTGGAATTTGGAAGCAGGAATATTGTAACTGATATTTTAGATGGAGCCAATGGATCAGTGTATTTCTTTTGCCAAAAGTCCTCTAAGTTTTTTGTGTAGTAGCATGAAATGTCTTCCCTTAAGTGTCTTGAAAAGATACTTTAATCTTTTTATGAAAAAAATTTTTTTTGAATAATAGATTAGATATTAAGGCAATAGTATTATTTTGGATGTTGGGAAGAAAATAATACATAATTAATATATCCAAAGTGAATTGTATCTGGCAGTGGAAACAGCACTGGGCAGGGCTTGGGGAGAGTCAGAAGTCTTAGCTAGCATACAATATGTGCCTTAGGGAAAGTCCGTTAACTACTACTCTTGAGTTCGCTTAGTCTGTAAAATATAAAAGTTGAACCTTTCCATACCTGAAGTTGTAGTTCAGTGATTACTGTAATGCAGCTTTTAAATTACCCAAGCAGAAACTACTATATGCAGATTGAGTTATAAATTCTAATTTTTGTTTATTTTACTGTTGTTTTGTTTCTTAGGAGAGCGTGAACTGCTTTTATTTAACTGTAGAACCAATACTGCACTGTGAAATCTAATGAAGGTTTATTTTTCCTGTTTTAAACCTTTTTATTCATGTAAATTTTGGTACTATTTTGAAATTATTGCAACTATGGAAACCTGTACATAATAAAATTTTATTAGGATAGGCATTCCCTGGATAGAAGTTTAATGTCTAGTGCGTCATCAGCCAGAAATATGGTAATTCATCTAACCGAAATGAGTTTGGCTCAACCTCAGTTGTCCTCCAGTCCAGCCAGGGAAGAAATACCTTGTGGTCAAACTGTTAAACAACAGTAAATGCAGATTAGGTACAATGATAAGCAATCTTTTCAACTCCAGTTGGAGGTTTGTAAGGTGCAAAGTAAGACTTCAAAAATTTATATTATTTAGCTTTAGATAATTAAGTTTCCACAAATGCTTTAATAACGTATTAGATTTAAAGAGGAAAGTGAGTATTTAAGAAGAGCAGTGTTGGGGTGCCTGGATGGCTCAGTCAGTTAAGCATCTGACTCTTGATTTCGGCTCAGGTCCTGATCTCAGGGTCGTGAGATAGAGCCCCACCTCAGGCTCTGCGCTTAGAGGCTATTTGTCCCTCTCCCTCTGCTCCGCTCCTCTTACGTGCTCTCTGTCAAATAAATCAATCTTTTAAAAAAAGAAAAGTAGTGTTTTTACAAATGCCCCTGTTTAAAGATGAGTTGATCATTGTGAATGATAATGATGTGTTAAGGTGTATAGAGAAATGAGGAAAAAAAGAAATGCATTAGCAGGTTGGATATGAGAAATAAGACACTTCAAATTTATGGCTTCTGGCACTTAATTTGAAGATCAAAAATTCCTAGAGTGTTTCAGATTCACTGGGCTGCATTGTTGAACAAAGCTGGATTATGGAGGTTTGTGCTATGTATTATACAATTTATTCTCATAGAGTGAGTGGTGTTCTTAAATTTAGCAGGACCTTCAAGATCATATTAATGGTAAATTTCTGTATCTGCTTATTTTTAAGAAAGCAGCTTGACTTCCAAATATTAGGGTTTTACTTGGCAAAACCAATTGAGGAATTAAATTGGGAGGTTACATAGAAAAGATCTGCTTTTATAAAGACTGGTATCAATAAAGATTTATGGAGTGCTAATTCATTTTGGAGACTTTCAAGTTTTTCTTTTATTCTATTCTGCCAGTGAGTAAACAGGCAAATCAGGTTGTTAAAGTGGTTTGTTTGCTGATGAGGTGAAAATTTAAGTTTCTCAACTTTTAATAAATAGACTTACAAGATGGCAAAATGCCAAGATAAAAGTGTAGATCCTAGGATTTTCTAATGGTATGTATTAGGTAGAAAATCTAGTTTGAATTTAAGACACACTTCTATACTTTTAGGGTCTGAATTACAGAGATGCATAGGGATATTATGATGGCTTATTGGATGACTATGGGATGGGAGATGAGATGAGGTCACTTTGTTAGCTTAACTCCCACAGGAAAAAGTTAAGAGGCTGACAGTGAGCATAGTAACTACACCCTGGGCAATAAAAAAGTTAAAGGATGTGTGCCCTGGAGGTAAGTGCCAGCGTCTCGAGGCTTCTATAGCAATAACGTTCTCTGTCTCCTTTAGCTAAGCTGTTGCAATAGAGTGAGGATTTTCTGGCTTGGCATTAGGAAAGAAGTGAAAAGTAATAGGTTTTACTATCTTCCGGTTTTAACAAGTCACTGTATTTCTTTGTGTTAGTACATACAGTGAAAAGAGCTGCTAATAGAGCCATAAGCCCAACCAAGGCAGGTGTCTTGGATCTGCTACCAACATGCTTTGTGACTTAACCTCTCTGGAACTCGGCGATCACATGAGAAGGTTGGATTAGATGATCACTGTGATCTCTTAACTCATCAAAAAACAATACTTGAGCCCTTTTTGTGTGCTAGGTGCTGTTCTCAGTGATGGAGATACAAAAGTTTAAAAAAAATTCCGTATCTAAAAATCTTGTGATTCTACGTCATTTAGTGCTTTTTTTTGCCTCTATGAATTGAATACAACTTTCAAAGCTTGTAGTTGCAGCCACAGCAACAATTCAGGTGAGCTTAAGCAAAACAAAAAGTTGGCAGAGGTAGGGAGTTTATTGGCCCATGTAACTGAGAAAGACAAATTGTGGCAGTGGTTTCAGGCATGGCTGGATCTAGGGATTTAGATGATGTCATTGAGACTTGATTCTGTATGCTCTATTTCCTCTCTGTAGTTATAAAGCTAGACTTACATTCTTTTTTTTTTTTTTTTAAGATTTTTATTTATTTATTTATCTGACAGAGACACAGCGAGAGAGGGAACACAAGCAGGGGGAGTGGGAGAGGGAGAAGCAGGCTTCCCGAGGAGCGGGGAGCCTGATGCGGGGCTCGATCCCATTACCCGGGGATCATGACCTGAGCTAAAGGCAGACGCTTAACAACTGAGCCACCCAGGCGCCCCTAGACTTACATTCTTACAGCTAGTAAGTGGAGAACACCGTTCTCCCCAGTGTCTGTATGTATCCCTTCTGATCAACACTTTTTATCTTCTCTCTCCCTGCAACTAATCACTGGGCTACCTCTGAAATTGGTCAGGCATGACTGTGTGATTGGGAATACCAGTGGAGTAACAGAGTTCCAGGTGCGTGTGTGTGTGTGTGTGTGTATGTATTTAATCAGGAGAAGGGAAAGGGGTTCTGGGTAGGTAAAACCAAATAATTTCTACTACATGAGCAAAAAAGCAAAGGTTTTTTTTTTTAATTAAAAAAATTTTTTTAATTTAAAAAAAGTTTATTTTTTTATTTTTTAAAGATTTTATTTATTTGAGAGAGAGAGAGAGCATGGGAGGGGGGAGGGTCAGAGGGAGAAGCAGACTCCCCACTGAGCAGGGAGCCCGATGCGGGGCTTGATCCCGGGACTCTGGGATCATGACCCGAGCCGAAGGCAGATGCTTAACACCCAGGAGCCCCAAGAGCAAAGATTTTTTAAAAAGTTATTTGAATCATATGGCTGTTCTTTTTAATCTTCGCTCTGTTATGTGATCAAGTGTATCTAAAAACTTTAAATAAGGAAATTAAAGGGTTTCCCATATTTTGGATCTGCTGTATTGTTTCTTTAGAAAAAAAAAGAAACGGGTGCCTGGGTGGCTCAGTTGGTTAAGTGTCCAACTCTTGATTTTGGCTCAGGTCATCATCTCAGGGTGGTGGGATCGAGCCCATGTTGGGCTCCATGCTGGGCATGTAGCCTGCTTAAGATTCTCTCCCCGCCCCCCTTTCTCCCTCTCTAAAAAAAAAAAAAGAAGAAGTAAAGAGATATGATTGTTTAATAAGAAAAATTGTAACACTCTAAGCATAGTGTGAGTTAAAAAATATTCGCAGCTGTCCCTTAAAACACCTTTTTTCTTCATTTGTATGAACAACCCAAATAAAAGGGATAACCTTAAATCTCTAGAAATACTGTACTCATTTCTTGGTATAATGTTGATAAATTCTTTTTTTTTTTAATGTTGATAAATTCTAATGCATCCAGAGAATGATTACCAGAATGGAAAAGACACTTGAAATCACATTATAAGAGGAATGACAGAAGAATCTGGGGCTATTTAGCCTGAAGGGTATATTTAGGTATGGTTTGAGTAATCATTACAAATAATTGGAGGGTTATCATTAGAAGAGGGAAATGTAGATAAGGGCAGGGGGCACCATTTAATATTTCTTGAACCCTTGCTAAATAACTACATCTTGCACTGTGCTAGACATTTTATATTTATTGTTCCACTTATTTACTGTAACCTTACATCATACGGATTTTTTTTTTTTAATAGTGAAACCGAGGCTCGAAAAGGTAATTAGCCTAAGATCAGTGAGCCAGTAAGTGTCCAAAGATTCAAATGCTGGTCTGACTTCAAAGGCCGTTTTGGATACAAAACTACAGAGAGACAGATTTGGGTGCATATTATGAAGAATTTTCTAAAAATATAATGGATTGTCTCATGAGTAGTATGTTTCTTGTCATTGGAGGTGTGTAAGGAGAAGCTGGATAATCACTTGGCATTGGTTCTGTGTCTGGTGTTGGGGTATGAATTATTGAATTTGAGGTTGGTCTTTTTTAATCCTGTAATTGTAAGAGGGCAGAAGAAGGCTGTTCATTTGCTCTTGAGCATGTGTTGTGCTATTAAGCATGTGTTGTGTATGGAGATGTCGGGAAAACAGAAAAGCCTAATAAGGACATTGTGCCTGGCCTTTACTGGTTTACAGTTGTTGCTTTACTATGTGAAGAGACATTAATGGGCCCTTTTTTTTTCTTTTTATTAACATGCATTATTTCAGGGGTACGGGTCTCTGATTCATCAGTCTTACACAATTCACAGGCTCACCATAGCACATACCCTCCCCAGTGTCCATCACCCAGCCACCCCATCCCTCCAACTCCCCTCCACTCCAGCAACCCTCAGTTTGTTTCCTGAGATTAAGAGTCTCTTATGGTTCGTCTCCTCCTCCGGTTTCGTCTTGTTTCATTTTTCCCTCCCTTCCCCTATGATCCTTTGCCTTGTTTCTCAAATTCCTTATATCAGTGAGATCATATGATAATTGTCTTTCTCTGATTGACTTAATTTGCTTAGCATAATACCCTCTAGTTCCACCCATGTCATTGCAAATGGCAGGATTTCATTTTTTGATGGCTGCATAATATTCCATTGTGTGTGTGTGTGTGTGTGTGTGTGTATACACACCACATCTTCTTTATCTAATGGGCCCTTATTCCTCTCAGAATCTTCATTTATACTCTCTTGAGCTTCCCTTCTCTTCAGAAGAGTGTGGTCTTCAATCAGCAATAGTCAAAATTAGCACTTAAAGTTGGTATTATTAGAGTTGGTCCTTGAGATAGCCTTTAAGGGGCTGGGAGTTTGGAATGATTATGACTAGACTGGTCTATAGCCTGCAAAGGGGACCAAATAATGCCTCCATTATAGTTGACAAAGTTTGCCTAAAGAAGGGATAGAGTAATTAAAAAAGAAAAAAAGTATATGTAAAGTGAAGGCATGCCTTCATTTGCTAAGTGCTCACTTGGAATATTGTTTTTAGTCTGATAAGTAATCAGTATAAATAGATCAGGAGGGAGCCTAGATAACTAAATATTTGAAATGGAAGGACTTTGGGCTTCTGTATGAGAAAGGATTAAAAAAAACTTTTCGAACTGGCGAAGACATGATCAAAGTGTTAATACATGGATGGGGTAAATAATACTGATTTAGTCACCAATTTAGGAATTGGATGATGCTTTAAAGAGGTAATTTTAGGGTAAGTAAAAGAAGTACAGATGATTTCAGATTTCTTACCACCAGTATGTAGCATAGGTAGAGATAAGAAAATACTGATTTGAGAAAAGTTTTAGGGGGCGCCAGGGCGGCTCAGTTGGTTAAGTATCTGACTCTTGATTTTGCCTCAGGTCACGATTGAACCCCAACGTTGGGCTCTGCCCTGAGCATGGAGCGTGCTTAAATTAAGATTCTCTCTCCCTTTTCCTCTACCTCCCTTCCCCTCCTTGTGCACACTCACTCTCTCTCTCTACAAACAAACAAACAAAAAAACCCCAAAACTTTTAATATTGGGGGCAAAAGGGGTGGTAAAAATATTGTTTGAAAAGATATCACTAATATATTAGATTTATATTTGGAAACAACCCTAGAATTTTTTTCTTTTTTTATTTAAACAGAAGGGATAAAAAATTTTTAAGTTCAGGAAAAGGGGACATAATATAAAGATTAGAGAAATATCAAGGTAGATAAACTCATGAATGGCATATTCACCGAGTGGGAATTAGGAAAATACAAGGGGAATAGGATATGTTCTCTGCCTTGAAGTTGAGATAATTGTATCTGCCCCTAAGTACCATGTTGCTTGCATTTAATAGCTTCTAGCTTCTGAAGAATGACTTAAGTCTTGAACTGTTCCATTTAGGAAATAAAATTAAATAATAATATATTAATATCAGATATTTTTGAGGGATTTTAAAAAATTGGTCCTATAATCCATTTCTTTGTGAGAAGACCAATTTGAAAAATAGTCATATTTTTTAGCGTTGTATTCAGGATAGTGGTTATCCACGATGGGAAGGGAGGTAGGAGATATATTCAGCTGATTGGTAGTGTTTTATTTATTAAACTGGGTGGTGAGTTAATGACTGTTTATACTGTTCTTCATACCTTATTGTAGGCCTTAAATATTATATAGTAAAATAATTTCCCAACTTTTTATTATGTGAAATATTCAATTACATATGCCCTTCACCTAGATTCAGCAGTTTTTAACATTTTGCCATTTGGGATTTTATCTCCATATGTGTATATCTATATTTATATACATTTTTTTCCCCTAAACTGTGAAAGTAACTTGTACACACTGTAACAATCCATCCCTAAATATCCCAGCTTTCCTAAGAATAAGGATATTCTTTTCACATAAACATTACCATTATCATAATGGTACCTAAGACAATAAATAGTTCTGTTACATAATATAATATCCTGTCTGTATTTAAATTTCTCCAGTTGTCCCTAAGATGTCTTTTATAGCAGTTTTTATCTATTATAAAATAAAGACTCAAGTAATGCCTTTGGTTGTTGTCTCTCTTTAGTCTTAATCTAAAATCTTCCACTTTTTTTATACTAACTTTTTGAAGAGTCTTGGCCAGTGTAGTTTTCTTCTGCACATTTACCTTCACCAGCTGATTTCTAAGGATCAACTGAGATGACTTATTTCTTGAAGTTTATTGTTGTCTCATTGTTTTTAGAGTAAAACTTGTTTAAACTTTAAATATGTGTTCCGAATTAAGTTTTCAGGTGTGATTTAGAGCTCTTTTCCTGCATTGTTGTCCAGTTATATTTAGTAGCTTAATGATGATAATGCACATTTGGTTGTTGAGTTTCACTTAGGTAGAGTCTCATTTGTTAAGGTTGTTAATAGAGTGTTTGGTTACATAGTGTACAATCAGAATGATTCATTTCAAACTTAGTGGCATGTAATGAATATCTGCTTGACCATAGAAAAGACTCAGCATAAGCAATTCAAATGAAATTCCACCTATTGA
Organism: Leptonychotes weddellii; assembly: GCF_054177405.1. Taxonomy (NCBI): domain Eukaryota; kingdom Metazoa; phylum Chordata; class Mammalia; order Carnivora; family Phocidae; genus Leptonychotes; species Leptonychotes weddellii. The sequence continues at coordinate 95,200,596 of NC_138378.1, forward strand.
ATTAGTATTTGCAGAGGACTGAATTTATTTGTTGAATTTGACAGTAGTGTAAGAGAATAGTCGTCCCATGGTTGCTTTACATATTTAAATCAGCTCTTTTCTTTTTTTTTTTTCAGCTCTTTTCTTTAAGCCATGATGTAATTTTTTTATTGGCAGGGCACAGGACTGTTATATTTTTCTAATAGTCTTTATAGTAAAGAGAAATTGGTGAGTCTTTTAAAATAGTCATAAAGAGATTTAACTTTCTTAAAATGATTAAGTTTTAAAGGTAAAATATTGGTGCTTTTAGTCTGTCTGTAGGAGGAAAAAACCTTTCATTTAATAGATTTTTTTGGTGTGTGTTTATGGATCGTATGTGGAAGTCATTTCTGAAGTGAAATAAGAGAGATGCCCAGTAGCTAGTTGTAAATACAGATTTTTGTCTTAATAGAAGTTGAATAAGTAAATGAGAGAGCTATTTTCATTTTCAAAGTAATTCTCATATGTAGTCCATATACTTATATTAAAACTGCCTTCTAGGAGTACTCAGAGATACACAGTACTCCGTAAAAGCCCTGGAAGGCTTGCATTTTTGAGTGTTGCTTGTTCATCAATAGAGATGGTACCTTGTATAAATTTAAGCTGTCAAGTGTAGTGCTTTCCCATGTCGGGCTCCCTCCTCGCAGGGAACTGCTTCTCCCTCTCCTCCCTGCTCTGCTCTCTCTCACTATCTGTCTCTCAAATAAACAAATAAAATCTTTAAAAAAAAAGCTTCAAATTATAGTGGGACTAGATAACCAATTAAACAAGGACAAAGGAGGATATAAATAAAGTTTACAATCTTTATATTAAACATTTTAAATTGGGACTTTTTGTTCATTTGGACTACTTGAGATTTTTATTTTATGGAGGTAAAACTATGAAATTATGAATATAAAATATAATTCCAGTCATAGCATACTCTGTATGTGCTGAATTTGTTTCTGAGATTTTATTGAAGTTGAAATAAGTTATTAACTTAATGTTGTACTTCTTTTTAAGAGAGAATGCTCCCTTTTGAGAAATCAAAATTTTCATGCCAAACATTTAATTGATGATTTTAATCTCAGGTCCTTTTGCTAACTTGTGAATGCAATTTGGTTTGGATTTTTTTTTTTTAATGTTTGCTTTTTAATGCAGAATTGAATTTACTAAAGATGCAATTTAGACTTCTAAAGTTTTTAACTAGAAATTATTTTCTTTTGCTAGGAGGCAGGTGGAAGTCATCATAAAGTTTCTGTTTCACCTGTTGTCCATGTTCGAGGACTCTGTGAATCTGTGGTGGAAGCAGACCTTGTGGAGGCTCTGGAGAAATTTGGGACAATATGGTAAGGCTCATAGGGACTTCATGCAGATTGAAAACAGTATGGTAAAAGCCTTGATGTTTAACCATAGTATATATTGCTTGCCTGTGACTATTTCTTTAGAACCTCTGTATTTCTTTTAAGCCTCTTATTTTTAACCTTCTGGGATGATGCATGGATGTATTTTTGTGGATCCATGATCACCTCACACTCCTCAGCCAGGTTGTATGTAAAATAGATTATGGCATCTTTCATCTGATTTTCAAATGAATCCATGATTCCTTGTTAAGCACTGTTTTAATGTTTGAATGAGTTGATAACACCCTTCGTCTTCAGAGTTTTAAGTATTGGTACTTAAAAACTGATTTTTTGTTGTTTATTTTGGAATATTTAAGAATTAATAGGCAAATAACAGTGGGTAGATTAAGGATAGGCATTATTTGCTTAGGTGTGTGTTGCTGAGTTCTTATGCAGACCATGAGCAGTCAGTGTTTTATCCTAGTTTGTTTTATTTTTGTGTTTAGTATTCACTCAGGCTCCTCCTTTCTCTTCCCACAGCTGGTGTATGCTTAAGGATATTGACTTAAGTGAAAACATAATCAGAAAAGTGAATCTGCTGCCAAAAATAGACACTCAAAAATTCTTTCTAAATTATTTTTGGAGTATGCCCGGCTGTTGTTCTCTTCTTAGTAGGGGTAGCCTGGAGTTGATTTTATTATTTTTTCCTTGGTGAATACGTTTGGGGTTTTGGTTATAGGCATCAGAGACACAGACTAACTCAAAATATAGAAACAGCAGAGAAATTTCAGTATATTTGCTGAGATTGATTGCTTCAATCTTACAAAAATTTATGTGGGGTTCTGAGTTTTGAAAGGATGCATAACTAGATGGTGAGAGAGTAATCAGAGATGTGTGGCAGGAATCGTTGCTTCAGAGGAGTAGTAGTGTTAGGTAACACCTTCCATCATGGCATCTTTTTTTCTTTTTTTAATTTAATTTTATTTTCCTTGATGACCTTATTGAGAGGTGGATGACTTGGGAAACCTGTTATCCTCAACTTATGTACCTCAGAAACCACAGTTACATATTGTTATTGGCAATCTACACGGGCAGGAGAAAGTCCATTTCTTAAAGTGTCATTAAGATGACTGTATCACTTCTTGTCATTTCAAGTGGATATTGGAAATGAAGTTTGTCTGGGGCTTTATATATTGAAGCAGACCCTTAGACCTTATTTAGACTTGACATGTTGGCGCTAGACTAACTCTATGGGTTGCATTATCCCATGGAGTTAGAAAGAGATGGTTATTTCTGGCTTATTTTTTCTTCTGTTTTTTTATATTGGGCTTTTAAAGTTATTTCCTTAAAGTGAAGAAATACTGAAGCAATATTAGAAAACAAGTTGATGAGCAAATACTGGTGGAAACTTTAGAGAAATAATAACTGTATTGATATTTTGATGTTAATTATGACCCTGACCCAGATGTTGGGCATTAAAGAAATAGGACTATTTGTTGAAGTTGGTGAGTTATTTGAATCACTTTTGAGTGGCCTGTACATTTTTAGCCTGTATACTTTTTGATATACAGGTAGATATATGGTAGAGTGTTTTATATATGAATGTAATTCATAATTTGCATAGTACATCATTCTACCCTCAGGATTGGTAGTTTTGTGGATGAAAAAGTCATGAAATAGGGGCTCCTGGGTGGCTCAGTCATTCAGCGTCTGCCTTCGGCTCAGGTCATGATCCCAGGGTCCTGGGATCGAGCCCCACATCGGGCTCCCCGCTCAGCAGGAAGCCTGCTTCTCCCTCTCCCACTCCCCCTGCTTGTGTTCCGTTCCCTCTCTCACTGTGTCTCTCTCTGTCAAATAAATAAAATCTTAAAAAAAAAAAAAGTCATGAAATAATTGGAACAAATTAGTGTATAATTAAAAGTTTAATTGGCATAAATATGTGGAATAGGAGTTTTAATTGTATGAAATGCTCTTGAATAAGAGGTGGCTACTGTTGAAGCTGAAAGAACCTTGAATAGCCTCCAGAGAGGAGTTTTGCTTCAAAATATTGCATTTATAGAACCTTTCTCTGTTTATTTCTTTAGTGGTATGTGTGGGATTATAAAGATTATATAGAAACTGCTCATATTAAAAAGATGTGTCGCTAAGTTCAACATACAGTAAGTTTATACCTAAAAACTAAATGCGTAGGATAGAATACAATGTTGAGAATGGTTGTGTCAGTATAATAAAATTCTATATATTTTTTGTCTTTATTCTGTAATGTATTCATGTATTAGGATCAAAAGAATGTTTAAAAATTCATACTGAGTTTCTCTTCCTCCCTTTTCCCCTTCCATTAAAGGAGAGGATGCGACGTATAATTAGCTGTATTGGTTTAAAATTTTAAAACAAAACTTTAAAACAAAAATTTTAAAAATAAATATATTATTTATATATGTATAATAAATCTTTTGCCGCCTCCTGTTTTCATTTAAAAATTAGTAAATGTGTTTCGAGTAACAAGTTGAAAGCACTGTGACCTTACCATGTCCCTTAGCCCTTTTGTTAATTTTTTTCTTTTCTTTGGTCTTCCCGTCTTCCTCAATACTAGTGCTTTTATTTTTATTTTTATTTTTTTTTAAATATTTTATTTATTTATTTGACAGAGAAAGACACAGCGAGAGAGGGAACACAAACGGGGAGTGGGAGAGGGAGAAGCAGACTCCCCGCCGAGCAGGGAGCCCGATGCGGGACTCGATCCCGGGACTCCAGGATCATGACCTGAGCCGAAGGCAGTCGCTTAACCAACTGAGCCACCCAGGCGCCCAATACTAGTGCTTTTAAAGATTTCTTGTAAATTATGTGCCAGACAGTTTAGGTGCATTCTAAAATGTTTGTGACATTCTAGTTTCCCCTTCTTTATCTTCATGTAATGGCACTTCTTAACTTTTAAGTCTGTGCTTCTAGCTCACTTACTGTAGTTATAGAAGGCAGTTTTACTATGACCATGTCTATAATAGGCAAATAAAGAATTTATTTTTGAATCTTTATAATTTTCTGTGTGCCAAAGAATCAGAGGGCATTATTAACGTATTTACTTGGTAATACCATTTAGCTATTCAACCAACTTATATTTTTGTGAGAGGGGAATGTTTATTCTTCTTTCATTTCTTTAGCATAGTCCTGATTCCAGGGTTTTCTAATTTTTGTATGCAAGACTTCAGAACTTTAGCAAGAAATTTCTAAAAGGAATGTTTTTCTCTCCTGGGATTTATATTTTGCATTCATAATTGGTAAATCTTTAATTCAGGGTCTTTTGTTTCTGTATTTTCTTTAATTTTGAACGATGTGGGTAGGGAGAGCTAACAAGCCTCATAGACCAACAAATAATGATTGAATGCCTGTTATGCATCAGCTTTGTTTCTAGATTCTGAGGATATGAAGATGAATGAGGCAAGGCAAGCAGTTTGTATGTAGTAACATAATCTTGACAACAGGATTGTCAAGTTGAAACTCTTTCAAGTTTTATAAATGAGGAAGCTGAAATTCATAAGAAATTTTGTAACTTGCCAGGTTACAAAGTGGTCTATTTCTTATTAATAAGCCATTTGCCACTTTCTAAAGGGTAGCAGTAGGTCTGGATGCTTATCGAGAAACAGTGCTTTCACTGAGTACCTGATCTGATGTTTTTTTCTGCAGCCTTCTACTGTTATAAAACCATGATAATTGTTTTTTTAAAACATTTTTAAGGTGCTTGTTCTTGTGAACAGAGGACATGTTGTTTCCTCTGGTATGATCCATGTGATTTGACTTCTTTCTTCCCTTCCTCCCTTCATTGCTTTATTTTTCATTTCATATACTAAAATATGTTCCTCCAGTGAGATGTGAATAACTTCACCCTCTTGCTCATAGGCAACCATGATTACTATAATCTAGTGAATATCTTTTCGTAGATTCTTTAATATTTAAAAATATTTTGGAGGAGATTATTTGTATGAAATTTGGTTGGTTTGGAGTTGCTTCTATGTATCTTTTGATTCTCTAGTTTTTAGTAAGATAAATGAAAGTATATAGTCAGTTCTTAGTTATTAGCATGGGCACTTATTTATTTGGAAAATTTAATAGAGGTAGTAGTTTCTGTTTTTTAGGGGTCCTATCTGCTAATCTTCTCTTGAGTTTTATTTCCATTGGTTTCTATATCTAGATATTTTCTAATACTGCTTGGGAGTGGCAGCCTGAAGAATAAATGGGGCGGTGTCATTAGTAACTGATAACAGAGACTTACGCTTGAGGAGGGCAAAAAGTGGAAAACCTTTCGGTCACAGGAAGATAAGCTTTCAAATATGCATCATCTATCTGGTGTACCACAATTTATTTGGATGATTTAAGAATTGACTAACACTGGATAAATGTAGTGAAGAATACTAATCTGTGTGATTTGACACATTTTTATTAAAGTCTGCTTTTCCTTGATTGAGAATAAATAATGTTAACTGAATTTATTATATTTGGGTATTCTTTCCAATCTCCCTTTCAGCTATGTTATGATGATGCCGTTTAAACGGCAGGCTCTAGTGGAATTTGAAAACATAGATAGTGCCAAAGAATGTGTGACGTTTGCTGCGGATGAACCTGTGTACATTGCTGGTCAACAGGCTTTTTTCAACTATTCTACAAGCAAAAGGATCACTCGGCCAGGAAATACTGATGATCCATCAGGAGGCAACAAAGTTCTTCTGCTATCAATTCAGAATCCTCTCTATCCAATTACAGTGGTATGCATTTTAGTATAATAAACTAAATTAAAAGTGATTTTGAAAATTGCCTCTAGAGTGACTAACCTATAGTTTTCTTCACTGCCATCTAGATATTTAAAAACAGTGTTTTTTAAAAGAATTTTTAACATGAATCTTAATTTTGACTATCATGTTTAATGAACAAAGAAATGGTGAGCACTGAAGCTAAAAAGGTCAGAAGTGCAGTTGTCACAAATAAGCACTTTTAAAAATTTGTATTATTTAGCATCAATATTAACTGTTTCTGATAAGGAATTAGACAGACTTGTTAGAAATAATCCAAGAAATTTCTCTCACTTGCATGCCAGCACGTGTTAAGAGCATCTACTAGGTAAGGACAGAATCCCAAAGATGTATATATTATAAGTGGTTTTGAGATAACTTATTAAAAACCTGTCTGATTTACTTAAAATTTCCTGTTTCGCCCTTTAAAAAAGTGATATTAGCAGAATTTTTACAAAGGATTCATGTCCTGAACCAATTAAGTTTTCTACTTCATAATGAGATGCTGTTTCATAATAAGCCAGTGACAAGGACACTTTATTTTTGTGATGAATAGTATATCACAGTAAGGGAAGCTTCAATTAGTATGATTTCAAGTAAGGATGTATGATATTGGGACATAAAAGAAAGCATAAGATACTATTTAAATTAGATATTTACCTCTGTAATACTTCTAGACTTATTAATAAGCAGTATTAATTAGTATTAATTACAGTATTTGATGTTTGGGGAGAAAGAATGTACCTAATCTAGTACAAGTATTCTGATTTGTTTATGGTTGTATCCCTAGAACCTAATGGTGCCACTGTGTTAATTGTAGGTGCTCAAGAAATTTCTTGATAGTTGAAGAATTGTTCTTAAGTAGGTATTTAAGTTCTCTCTTATTTAATTCAGAGATCTTGTTTGCTGACATCTAACATTGTATAAATGATCTTCCCAGAATCTTTTCTCTATATAGTCATTGTCCCTTGAAAAATGAATACCAAGTTGATCTGTTACTACTTCTTAATAAACATTTATTACTATAATTCAAGGGATTATAAAACAATCTGGAGTCACATTTGGAAAACAAAACAAATTAATTGATTATAGTTTCGGTTTACTTATTGTATATTGTCAGACATTATTTTAGGTACCTTTTAAAATAAGAATCAAGGATTTATTTAGGAGATAAAATAGGTAGCAGTCCTTTTGAAATGTTTCATTTTAACTTCTCTAATGTTGGATATACTGTATGGGTGAGGAAATAACTTTAGAAGTGTAACAGTTTTTAAAAGTTTAATTAGTAAAAGTTTAATTAGTAATGAATAGAAATGATGTCTTGAGGTTTTTTTTTTTTTTTAAGTTGAAAAAAGCGGGGTGTAATTTTCTTGTTTTTCCAAATATAAAATGTGAAGAAATCTTGTTTTCTTTCCTTCATAGGATGTTTTATACACTGTATGCAACCCTGTTGGAAAAGTACAACGTATTGTTATATTCAAGAGAAATGGGATACAGGCAATGGTTGAATATCCTTTACTTATAAATTTTTTTTATTGATGTATAAGATTTCTGTAATATGGTCTTATTTTTTCCTGCTTAATCATATCCTGACAAGTGGTATTTATTCTCAGTTCTTCCCCAAAGATCTACTTGTTTTAGATTTAAAAAATGAAACTGCAGTACCCACAGATAAGAATAACTTGCTACCTAAGAACATTCCGTACTTCATCTCACAGTATGCTTTGTCTTTTTAATGGGGAAAAAATAACATTATTTGATAATATGTACATTTATACCTTTTTATTTTATTTTATTTTTTAAAAATTTTCTTACTATGTTCAGTTAGCCAACATATAGTACATCATTAGTTTTTGATGTAGTGTTCAACGATTCATTAGTTGCATATAACACCCAGTGCTCATTTGTACCTTTTTAAAATGTATCCCAAATGGACTATTCTGACTCTCTCCTTAAAATAGGTAGTTTGGAAGTACTAAAACTTTATAGAGTCAGTAATACAAAACTCTTCTTCCCTTTTTTGGTTGAATTTTTCAAATGGTCATGGTTTATGTAAAAACTTTTTTGTTAAATTTAATTGTTGAGTAAAAAGAGCAAGTTGCAAAATAGTATGTATTGTATAATCCCATGTAAAAATATAACTATCCCCCAACCTGTGTGTACATGTGTATGCATAAAAAAGGTGGGGGCTATACAGCAAACTCTTAATAGTGCTGACTTCAAGCAAGGTGTTTTTGTCCTTTTTTTTTTTTTAACCACTTTGGTGGTTTGATTTTTTTAAACAACTGTAGACCCAAGTAATTTTTTAAAACCAATAAAATGAAGATAGTTAAATGATTATAAAACTCTGCCTTCTCAGAAATATATAAAAATCAAATATTTGTTTTATATAGTTTTGGTTTTTTGTGACATTTTTCCTCCTTTAAGAGTAAAATATTTCCTGTTTCAAGATAGCAGACTGTCGTTTACCAGGGAATGGGACCATGCTCCATTTCCCCTCTTCTTTTCAATTTATAAAGTACTTTTGATTATTTAGAAGGATTAATGTAGATAGTTTGGTTTATTATGTTTTCTTTGGTACCCTGGATCTTAAAAATGAATTTGCCTAAAATTCACCTAGAAATTTTATTGGTAAAACATTTCTAGAAGGGAGAATTATGTTTATTTTCAGTCCTTTTCTTAGGCAGTGAATAATGATTAAATATTAGACACCTTAAACCAAATTTCCTTAATAGAGCTTATGTTTGAATCAGTCCTTTGTGCCCAGAAAGCTAAAGCAGCACTCAATGGAGCAGATATATATGCTGGATGTTGCACACTAAAAATCGAATATGCAAGGGTAAATATTTTTTCAACACTTTGCCAAAGAAATATTTATGCTTTGGATATATAATTTGAGCTTACTTTCTTTTTAATCTTAACAGCCAACTCGTCTAAATGTTATTAGGAATGACAATGACAGTTGGGACTACACTAAACCGTATTTGGGAAGACGAGGTAAGTATTTTATGCATTTTAGAATGTACTTAAATCTGCTGACAAATTTTTACATACAGTTAGATTCCTTTTTCCGGAGGTGAGCTAGTTCATTCAAAAGAAAACCTTGTTGGTGAATGCTTTTGTTGCAAAAGGCCATGTAATGCTGGAAAATAACCTTGAAATTAGTGCCCCCTACTGGTATGTACTGAGTTATTTATATTTAGTTCAACAAGGAGCCCACACATACAGGCACGCCCGCAGTTCAAGGACTTGCATTTCTCCAAGCAGCTCTCTCTCTTTGGAGGAGAGGAAACTGATTCAGAATATTCCTTACAAACTGCAAACTTGCACACTGCTTCTCTATGGAAAGGACTTTTCCCCCAAGCTGGACGAGGCATTAAGAAGGATAGAGGACTCCAGCAGGCTGACTCTACACTTCATCATGCACAACATCGGCATCAGCAAAAAGCCCTCTGAAAAACTCAGACTTGCAATTCACCTTGACTGCATACTGCATGCACCATCACCCCAAGTTTTTAAAGGAGGACACTTAACAGTACTTCAGACTTGCATGGGATGAACACCATGATAGACTGTGCCCATTTATTCAAGTTGTATGTGTTAATATTGGTCTGATTTCCCTTAAGGTTTCAGTTGTAGAATTTAAGACTTTTCACTAACGGGTACTAGACTTTATTTACAATGTTGTAAATCTTAATGCCCATTAATGTAACTGTTTTCAGCTTAGTTTTAAATTGTTAATTGGCAAATAACCAGGGCCAATTTATCTATAGGTCTTGAGAACTGCTAATGCTCAACCAATCCACACAGATATTAAAGATAAGAGGATTAGAAAGGTGCACATTTGCTGCACTTAAATTTACTCTCTTGGGGTTTTTTTTCTTAACTGTGGACATCGAACAGATTAACGTAATGATGAAAAGTTGCATTATATGTAAAAGATGGTTTCTGTGTGGTTTGATATTTTGTAAAGTGGCTGTTTATAAGTTGTTACTTTTGTAACGATTTAAGGTTATCACTCATGTTAATTTGTGTAACTAGAAATTTCGACATTTCAAATGTAGGTGAAAGTAACATGTCTGTTCAAGGTAGACTATATTTAAACTTGATAAATCTTAAAATAAGAGCATTTCATTTGAGATGCATTTTCACCTATAACTTATAAATGCTAGATTTCATGAGCATAGATTTGACTGATAAAATTGTTCAACTAACTGTGTGGCAATTCTGGAATATACAAATTAAAATGTGGATCTTGTAAAAACAAGGGGGCTGCAGTATTGGCTACACCTCAACTACAATATCAGTGTTTGAACCACATGTTGAAAAAACTCACCAAGATGAGCATATCTGTAAAAGTCCATAAAGTAGGAAAAATTTTTATGGCATCCAAAATATCTTGGGCAGTAGGGACTCAGTAGTGCATGTACTCTTGCCAAAAGAGAAAATGAAGGACAATGTGATGATCCTTTGCATGTTCTAGTATTTAGAACTTTGGCTGATTGGCCCCTTTAATTCTCAATTCTTAGGAAATCATCTTGCCTTATGCATGGGGTTGCAGAGGTTTGTATTGTGATGCAGCTTTGGCTGGACCCCACATTTTTCCCTATTTACAAATCTGTTTGGCATAGGCTTGGTACAGTTGAATACAGTATTGGAAAACAAAGCCTTAGTACTCAAACAACAGAACAAGTGGTTGATGAGAAATCTCTCACTTCTGTCAAATTACAGTCTGTTATTGAATACTTTTTTTTTTTTTTAACTCATTTGAAACAGTGAGTTTTGGTTACATTTCTCTTAATGTCTCTCTTTTTTTTTTTTCTCTCTTAATGTCTCTTAAAACATTTGTAGATGTGCTTCTTATTTTAATAGTGTTTACATCTGTTCTTTTAGGTCTAAAGTTTCCACAGAGCCAGCTTAGATTAGTTTTTCATACAAGGAATTACAATCAGAAAAGGTTAGAAACGTGTGAGGTAGATATTTAAATAGTGAAATATAAAGAAGTAGTAAAGCAGAAGTTTAGTTGGTTTTCAAGGGAAAAACATTCTTGCTTTCTAATTCCTGATACTTGTCTGGCAAGACTAGCAGTTTCTGTTCTTGTTTTTGTAGTGACTTCATCTTCCACTCAAGTTGATACTGAATTGTAACTTTTTCTACCAAAAAGAACTCTGTAATAAATATAACCTCATTTTTTAAAGTCCCTTTTCAGCCCAAATTACATTTTAGTGCAAAAAGTTCTTAACCTGGACTCCAGAGAATCATTCCAGAAATGTTAAACAAAAACTTGTGTATGTGTGCATCTTTTTGGGGAGAAGGTGTACAGTTTCCATCAGATTTCAGATGAATTCATGAAAAGTCACAAACCACTATTTGTAGACTGATGTGATCAGTATTTGACTCTTCGGCACACTTCTGTTTTATGTGACCTTTTATTAGGTAGTGAATGGTTCGAATGAAGAGAATTATTAATAATGAGAATGTTTGGCTGAAAGATACCTTGGGAGACCATCCACTCTAACTCCTTCATTTTATGAATGAAGATTGTGAGTTTCTCTGATTATATAGTGAATTAGTGGTTAAATTGGAATCTTCTGATTCCCAGTCTAGTGCGCTTTCCTTTATATAGCACACTCTTAACTGTATCAATAAAACTGAGCCATGAAGACATTATGGTGGTTTTGGTTAAGATTCCTTAGATCAGATAAGGAATTGCATGTAGTGTTTGGTGGCATGTTTAAGTAGAAGAATATTAACAGAAGGGATTAGCAGACTGGATTAATTCAGGAGGAGTGGGACTTAAATTATGATGCTGGAACCCATGTAATGGAAAGAAGGAACTGTGAATGACTGGAGAAGAAATGACTTTGGGGAAATGGAGGGAGGATCTTGATAAATTGGAAGCATTTGAGAGTATTTTTGGAGAAAGACGAAGTCTGTGAGGCCCAAATGGGATAGAATATGGGTAAAGAACCAATTTCTATACAATATAAAAATTATCTCATTATTTAGGACCAACTGAAAATGTAAGGGAAAGTAGTGAGTACCTTGTTATTGGTGTTGGGTAAGCAGAGGGCTAGATGGTTCCAATTGATAGGGATGGTGTAAAGAGAATTTATACACTGAATAAAAGTTGAATAAGATGACCTCTTAGGTCCCTTTTATAATGCTATGATAACTTGGAATAGGTACTTAAAATGATACTTCTCTAGGCTGAAGTGAAAATTATTTCTCATCTCCCATAAACCTCATTTGTTTAGGTGACTAAGGATTTATAGAAAGCCTTTCTATGAATTTTGAAAGATTAGAATGACCAGACTCATAAGCTACATTAAAAAAAAAAAAATCTTATTTGGTACTATAATTTGATCAGCAAACTTTCTAAAAGTATTGTACAGTAATTTCTAAAATTTACCAACCAAAATAGGAAGTGCTATTTTAGAAACTTACAAGTAATTTTTTTTTTGATGTCTCAAATTAAATTTAGGAAAATTGGCATGCCTTTCCTGAAAACGTAGCTAGAATAAAAATTATTTTTTAGGAGTATTGTAGTACTCTCATCCAATAATGTAGCCCCCTTGGTTAGCTTTATCTTGGCATATTTAAACTTTGGGGGGGTGCTCATAGTCCTGCCTGGTGTTAAGGTCTATAGACAATGACCAATCCATGATATAATATGGGCCAGTGATGTGCAAATTTCCAGCTCTCAAGTCAGTAGGTGTTTGTAAATATGTGTATATACATACAAAATACTCTGTGTTTACTGATTGTGAAACCATGTAATACAGGTTGTTGTTGGCTTATGCTGAACTTCTTGAAAGAAGCCCACTTTGAAAATGTGTTGCTGTTGAAGCTAATAGTATGATTCAGGTACTGTCTTTCAAAAGTACTGCACTTAAAGCTTGTTTTAAAGACATGTATTGGTAAAAACTTCTGTACAGTGTCAAACTCTAGCATTGTGTATGTTCACTTTCTGAAAAGTATCCATTCTTTCCTTAAATTTGAAAGTGTGATTGTATTTGGCATTTGCCAAAAAGATATTTCAAGTTAAGTGGAATTTGTTAGATAGAATTACTTCCTTAAACTCTTGGTGTTTGTATTTAAATTGGATATGAATGGATGTTTAAAGTTAACCAGGAATCATATTTCTTTTATGAATTGTAATGGATGTTTTGAATGGGTGTTTCCCATGTGAGTACTCTGTTAAGTACTTGGGTCAAAATTGTTAAAACCATGTTTCTACTTTTGTGTCAGATAGAGGAAAGGGTCGCCAGAGACAAGCCATTTTGGGAGAACACCCTTCTTCGTTTAGACATGATGGCTATGGTAAGTTTGTCAAGGCAGAAGGAAGGTAGTATAGATGAACTATTAGAATTTTTCCATTTCTGATGAAGAATGGCACATTTCTTGTCTCTATTTTTCCTGCTCACCTGACTTGGCTTATAGGGGATCAGTCCCTTATAATGTACTCCCAAGGAGTTGTCCAAAATCCTTTGTTTTCTTAGGATATTGATATATCATATAATCCTTGAGATGAATGAGAGCTATTGGTTGGGGATTGAAAGCTTTTTTACCATTTTGGTTTGGTTTGGTTTGGTTTTGATTAGTAATGGGCTCTGGTCTGTTAGAGGACCAAAGGGAAATACTATTGGTTAGTAAGTATATTTTCTTCCATTCTAGCAATTATGAACAAAGAGGAACTTTGAGTAATAAAGGCAAAAAGAATGGGTCATTTGTCAAAAAGAAACATGTTTCTGGTTAGAGCCTAATTTTTTAGTTCTACAGTTGGTATTTTGGCTTTGGCAAAATTTGTTTGTATTTAATTCCTCTTTTAAAACTTCTCAGTTTTAATGTTTGCTGTCTTGGTAAGATTAAGATCATGAAACCTAGAATATTCTTCCCCAGGAAAAAGTTAGGTATCAGACTATTGTCCTTGTAGGGGTAGATGTTGAGAATTGCTATTGATAAGACTTTTAACTGGTTATAAGTTCTGTGTTTTTTAATCTTTTTTAGTTTTTAGTAGTAGTTATTGGCCCCACCTATTCTGTGGTTTAAAGCTGAAGTACAATGCTATTTGAAGTGGTAGAAGATAGAAATTGCTATATTGTACTCTCGGGATTTATCTTCGAAAATCTCCCTGTGTTGCCTATTTTCAAATTGCCTACCTGTTTGATGACTCTCTTTAGCCGTGAGTTTTAGCTTATTCCTTAGTGTCGTTTTTTGAACTCTGGGATTTAGTACCTCTGTGTGTGTGTGTGTGTGTGTGTGTGTGTGTCTGTTCAGGTTGCTATGGTAGTCTATATGGCAGAAGTGATTGAAACAATCTCTTTTTTTGTCAAAACAGTAAGTGTGGTATAGAATGAAAATCTTCCTACTGTTGTTTTAGTGAGTTCCTTGATCATTTTTCTTAGCTGTTTCTTTAACAGCATAAATATTAAATCTGGTCATATGGATAGTTCTGCTCCTGCAGTAAAGAAACACTTATTAAGAGCCTCCTGTGCTTTCCATAATGGAAGGTTACAAAGAGTTGCTAACCGCAAGTTTGTAGTGTAGTCGTGGAGTATATGTGTCATGGCAGTCAGCGGAAGGCTAAAAACTGTTTAAATATTTTGCCAAAGGGGCCTAGAAAAATCTGTGAAAGAATAAATGAAGGACAAACAACCTTACTGTGGTAGTGTTGACACAGACTATTTTCTCAGTATGGGTTTTCAGGTTTGCCTTTCTTTATAAAATATATCTTACTGAAAAATTGTATAAATAAAAATATATGCCTGCCGAGAAGAACTTTGTATTTTTAAAAAGCCTATTGTGAAATTCTTTGTCAGTTTCATACTCTGATTGATTTTGCATGTTTGTGTGTGTGTACATTTTAATGTAAGCTTACTTAAAGAGAGGTGCAAAATTCTTTGCATTGGCAGTTAAATAGGGTCCTGCTGAGGAGGAATGGTTGTGGTGGGGTTGTGTAGGGGCATCCATTCTGAGCTAGGTCTATTGAAACAGTTAACTCTCTGAGGATAACTTGTTCTGCTTTCCTAGGGGAGTATAGGAGGAGAGAGAGATAAATAAAAAGAGGTGGAGAAGAGAAGTAAGGTGAGGAAATCGGGGGGAAAGCGAAGAAGATGGGGAGTAGGTGCTAGTGATATATTGAGCCTTTTTAAAAGCTGCAAAGCGTAGCTGTATCCCTTCAGATCAGCAATTCAGCAAAACAGGTGTTTTTGCATTTTGGTGTCGTATCATGGGTGGCTTTTCCTTTATGATGGTATATGAGAATGAGGGAATAGAAAAGGCTTAATTATTTAATTAAATTTATTCATTGGTTTATTACAGCAGTATAAATCTGTGCTTTCAGAATTCTTTAAATCTTTTACTTTGGGAAGCCCTGTCCGATGAGGGGAGGTGGTAGACGTCCTTATACTTGAAAAATATTATTTTTACCACTTTTATACAGATTTATTTTCTGTGGGTCTAAGAAAAGTTTGTATATTAATTGCAAGCATCTTTGGATATGGCTCCTGGACCAAAGATTTTAAAGTACAAGGATGAGAAATGCCTTCCAAATGATAATAATGCCATTATGTAGCATTTTCCCACATAAGTGAATTTTTTTAATACCTGAAGTACTAGCTTTTTATGCATCAAAACATTTTGTATGAACTTTTTTATGTATAGAAACCTTTAAAAAGATTTTCTATTTTCTTAAACAATATAGGCAACAATTTAAATAGTGTAGATAACGTAATTTAATCCTGATCAGTTATAGTCTCTTGCACTGAATTCAGTTGTTACCTCTGGCAGTGGATCTCAACATTTTTGGCCAACTTCAGTAGAGTGGAAGTTTTCACTGCCCATGCACCACACATCTTTCTACTTTCTATGAAAAAGAAAATTTAGTGGTAATAGTGAAATGTCATTACTGTACAAGCAAATGGTGGTAGTGGAGGGACGGTATAGTAGGGATATGTACTTTTGCAATAGGGATAAGAATGATTGATATTTGACCCCAGCATATATATAAAGTTTAAATTGGAGGCCAAAACGTGTTGTTACTAACAAGTAACTCACCATGAGCTATATTGTTTGTTTTGATAAACTAATTATCAGCAAGAAGGGCAGTTGAAAACCATTCCAATTTAAGGCAACACTGACGATGCATTGATGAAGTGTTTCTTCCTCCATGAAATTGTAGGAATTCACACTGTGTGTGTGCTCAGTGGTAGTATTGCTGTGTTGTTATGAATGGCAGCTGTATTTAGAATACTGAATACTGAGTTGGAGTCCCCATGAGCTCTGATAGCATGCTATGAATACCAAAATGTAGTTCTTAGTACCTTACTTAGTAGATGACAAGTATCCCTTAAATAAAAATGAGAGTCAGTAGCATTACATATTCTTTACTTCTTGAGAAATGAGGAAAAGACTTGGGTTTTTGGATTGGTTTCTTGCACATCAGGAGGACCTTTGCATGTTATAAGAGTATACTTCTGTAATCACTAACTCAGGAGCACCTAACATGTATGGGTTTATATTTCTGAGCTATGCCTCCATTTTAGTTGCTGCTGCTTTTTTTTAAATTGAAGTATAGCTGACATACAATGTTATATTAGTTTCAGGTATACAGCATAGCGATTGGATGATTCTATACATTGTGCAGTGCTCACCATGATAAGTGTAGTACCATACAACGTCATTACAATATTATTGACCATATTCCCTCCACAGTACTTTTCATCCCAGAGACTTATTTTTTAGTAACTGGGAGTTGGTACTTGATCCCCTTCACCTATTTCACCGCCTCTCGTCTACCCTCCGGCAACCACCAGTTTATGAGTCAGTTTCTTAGTTGCTTCTCAGTTCTTACGACTCTCTCTTCTTGCTCTTGTGAATGTGCCCTCTGCCTGCTTTTAGTATCAGTTTCTCCAGACTCCCCCATTCCTGTCTGTTCCATTCACTTTAGCTTTATTTTTCTTGATACTTCCAATCTGTTATGGATGGGAAAACTGGATAAATCAAAGTTGTTTAGAACTACTCTAAAATTAGAAAGTTGATTCTTAATAAGGATTCTCAGCATGAGACATAGATTTGCGTGTGTTTTGTGACAACGGTTTCAGATATTCAGGCATTATTCTGGGTTCTTGATGTTGTTTCAGATAATGCAGGATGCTGAATAAATGACACCTTTCAGTAGGTGAGATATTAATGAAATTAGGAGTTTTGTTTCCTAAATTAGAATTAGGGGAATAAAATACCAGAAAGCACGTTACGGTAAAATATATCAAAGGAGATAGCTTTTCAGTGGAACTAGAGATGTTCTTTTTGTTATGTCTGTATAGAGATAGTTTCCAAGATTTCGCTGTATATTTTATTGTATTATCCTCCAAAAGGTGTTGGCAGAAGGTTTTTTTAAAAAAAAATTAAGATACAATTTATACACAGCGACCCAAAGTTTTACACTGATTCTCCCCATCCCTGCTATCTGTGGCCTGATCTTATATACTTTTTTGTTAAACCGTAGTTTTAAAAATACAAACTTAAAGCCTGATGTATATGCAGTGATGTGCAGGTCAATGTATCTTAGATCTGGTACACAGAAATACAGATTTTATTAATCCCCACAGGTTATATTTGAATATTAACACATTTATTTGAGTTTTCCTTGGACATACATCAAACTAGCTAATATTAATAGTTTACTTTTAATGTGGTGAAGAATATCTGCTAAAGTTGTGTTTTGTTTTGTTTATCATTTTTATAGGATCCCATGGTCCATTATTGCCTTTACCGAGTCGTTACAGAATGGGCTCTCGAGATACACCTGAGCTTGTTGCATATCCATTGCCACAGGCTTCTTCCTCTTACATGCATGGAGGAAATCCCTCTGGTTCAGTTGTAATGGTTAGTGGATTACATCAGCTAAAAATGAATTGTTCAAGAGTGTTCAACCTATTCTGCTTGTATGGAAATATTGAAAAGGTAAGTTTCGTTTTATATTAATTTCTTCTGCTAGGATATCTAGTAGGAAAGTTTGAAAAGGCAACAAATACATGTGTCTTCCCCTTGTATTAGGAACATACAAGTTCTTTTAGTAGTAAACCACATAAGCTAAAAATTCATTAGGTAGGAGCTTTAGAAATTGTTTTTTGTTGGTAAGTGATCAGTATAGGTTGTTGGTACTAAAAATAGTTTAAAAATAGCTAATATAAATAGAAGTCCAGAACAGTAGTTTAATTAATTACTAGCCTGTATTTTTTTTATCATTGCAAAGTGTTTCTAGCACTTAACATGTCGAACTATAGAATTCGAAAGAGGAGTACTTTCATGATGCTTGGCCACAAGTCATGAATTTTAGGAGAGTTCTAGATTTAATTACTTGCCTCCCAAATGCTAGATTTCCAGTATCTTCTGAGGAACAATGTGCTTTTAGCTCTATCAGTATTTGAAACTGACAAAATGTGTTCAAAACTTTATCTGGAGGCTTACACTCAAAAAGTAGCAAAATATTTGAATTTTACATATTTTAAAGATCTTTAAAGCTATAACCTTATTTTCATTAGACAACCATTTCCCCAGATCTGTGCTGTTTTGTTCATTGATATCTCATAAATATTTAAAATAGTATCATAAAGTAGATACTTAAACTATTTTCTAAAGAATCATGGAAATTTAACTGGGGAAATGATTGGTCATCTTAAGTTACCAATTGTTTGATACACTTGCCAACTTGAGTTTCAGTACTGAGATAATGTTATTTTTCTCTGTTGTTTTAAGTGATTTTAGTGTTCTTTTCACAACAATAAAAAGGTACAAGCATGTGAGTCATAAATGTGTGGGAGCGGGAGCATGGCTTCAAAAGTTGGTACTGTTAGTTCTTAGTTCATTAATTCTAAAGTAAAGGCTCCTTGAACTGAGAAAGCAACTCAGAAAATCTCTGGAACAAGAATTTTCTCAGCATAACCATTTGACCGCATTTAGAAAAGAAAAGAAAGAAAATCCCACATTGGTCTAGGGATAACATATGGGGTGTTTCTGCTTATATAACTTGCCAGGAATACATGGACAGATTTAGCAACACTGGGAGAAGTAGTTCAGATTTTTTCACACAGACATTTATCTTAGACACCTAGGTGTTAGTTAAGGTTTAGGAACTGCATGTTTGATAACTAAATGGGCTTTAATGTGTATTTTAACCTTATCACATAATGTTACTTTTCTCTTAGTGCTTTTCACATTTGTAGACAATCAGATCAGTCAGTTAAATCAACATCTTTAGTATATCTTTGTCTTTTCTGTTATGAACTAATTGTCTCATGATTTAGAAACCTAAGTCATTTTGTCTAATAAACTTAGAAGTTTTCTGTGTGCTATTTGAACAATTCCAGTCTCAAATGTCAAAAAAAATATTTTAAACAATCTATTATGATACATGAAACTTAGGCTATGCTAGTCCTTTAAAAGACCTATATATAGGTAAGTATGCCTCGCCGTTTTTTAGATTTACAAGTACAAGAGCTACATATTTAACATAAGATACTTATTTAGTCATTGTTAGATTTGTAGGATGTTATTGGATTAAATCAAGGTATAGAAATTTTGCCCACAAGAAGATAATTGATTTCAAGTAAAGCTGAAAAGTCCTGCTACAACTGAGTTTTGTTCAAGTACAGGTATAGTATAAAAATGCTGGAATAGCCCATTAAAATTGGTAGTTGCAAGGGTGGATATAAATGCTATGCTGCATTTGTTATGTAAATACATTTGTAGTATTTTAAGGCTAACAGATATTTCAAGGTGTCATGAATGTTAGTGGTACAGAATAGCTATTGAAGGACTTTCTAAGGGGTAGGGGGTAGGTACTATGCTGAATGATTATCATACATTAACCCATTTAACCCTTATTACTATAGTGTTATCTACTAAAATTAGAATAATATAAGAGGCTAAGTATGGCCTCTGCCCAAGATGCCATGAAAAATTGTGAAGTATGCCTGTTTTTAAAACTGCCCCTACCTTGTACAAGCCTTCCTACTGGCAATGCTGTCTCAAGGCCGTCATGCATTATTTCCTACAGCATCTTGTTTATTGCTTTAACAGCATTCTGAGTAGTTGGGAATTATTTTTTACTTTTAAATTTTTGACCTACCTACCAGAATATAAGTTTCAAGAAGACTGTGTCTATTACATTTACCATTAATACCCAGTATCCAGCACAGTGTTTATCAAAACATTAGGCACCTAATAAATGTTTGTTGAATGAATAAATATTGATGAACTGTACCAGGTATTATCATTGTCTCTGTTTTATAGGGAGATCTGTGGCTCAGAGAAGAAAATCACCCCAAATCACACAATAAGTAGCAGAGCCAGGGTAAGCCTGTGCTCTTCTTCATTGTGCTACACAATAGAATTATAGTCTTCCTTTTTAACTTTGTTGAATTTTGGTAAGAGTTATGAGTGTCTAACAGCACAGCAGAGTAAAGTCAAGATTCCAGGTGATCTTCTGTATTTGACCTCAACCACTTAAATCATACTCTCTTTCAGAAATTCCGTTATTATAGAAGGGAAATAAATAGTCACCTTTTTGGGATTTTGTATTTACAGGTAAAATTTATGAAGACCATTCCTGGTACAGCACTGGTAGAAATGGGTGATGAGTATGCTGTAGAAAGAGCTGTCACACACCTTAACAATGTCAAATTATTTGGGAAAAGACTTAATGTTTGGTAATTATCTTAAAAGTGGTAAATTTTAAAAGTATTAAAAAAATCTTCATTTTTATTAGAGATACTAATTTCAATTTCAGAATATTTTAATGTAATTGAGAGCACATTTGAAACTAGCACCTATAATGTTATCATTTTAGACAAAGTATGTTAGGTTCATATAATTCAGGTTTTGCTCACCTATACCTAGTTTTTAGTGTTATGATTATAAAACAGCATGTTAAAAATGGGCAAGTTTTATATAAAGTTTCCTAAACTATAAGAGTGATAGATTATAACTTAAACTAAATTTAAGTATTCAAATAAATGTTTAAAATATTAAATAACTAAATCACATTTAAATAACTACATTTGTCTTATTTGTTAAAATTGATGCAGGCATAGATATTAACCTTTTGACACTGCCTACTTGTTGCTTTTTATCTAACAAGGTATCTTCTATACCTTTTTTCCTTCCCAATCTTTAGTGTGTCTAAACAACATTCAGTTGTTCCAAGTCAAATATTTGAGCTGGAGGATGGTACAAGTAGCTACAAAGATTTTGCAATGAGCAAAAATAATCGCTTTACAAGTGCTGGTCAAGCATCTAAGAATATAATCCAGCCACCCTCATGTGTGCTGCATTATTACAATGTTCCATTGTGTGTCACAGAGGAGACCTTCACAAAGGTAGGTGCTGAAATACAGCTGTGTAGAATGTTTCTATTTCTTATTTTAAAATTTATAATATTTTAGCCTCATTTTAAAGTCTTGCTCTGTTCATCATCTGCTTTTGATATTATTAGTATTTTGTTATTTAGTTCACTCTTTGACCATTGTACTTTTCTGGCCTCCATTCTGCATTAGCCTTTTTAGTCTTTTGTTGTTTTGTGGCTCCGTCTTTTTGAGAGTCGGAATTAGAATGAGATACCTGACTTCTTCATTCAGAGAGTTCTTTTATTATGCCCTTAAATCTTGCCCATAACGGGGCACCTGGGTGGCTCATTCGGTTAAGATCCTGGGATCGAGTCCCGCATTGGGCTCCCTGCTCAGCAGAGAGCCTGCTTCTCCCTCTCCCTTTGCCCCCCCTCCCACTCGTGCTCATGTGCGCACGCTCTCTCTCTCTCATAAAAATAAATAAAAATCTTTAAAAAAAAAAAATCTTGCCCATAACAAAATTTTATATATCCCTGCCTTTTTGCCAAACTGTAGGAAATGCTTCAGAAAAGAATTGATTTTCTGGGAAAATTTCTGGGAACTCCACTCTGTCCCTTAGGTACTAGATAAATCCTAACAACTCTGAGAATACATATTTCAGTTATAAATCTGTGGTTTTATTGTACAGCACTAAATTATTTACATAGTTTATAGAATATCACTTTTTAAAGTTTATTTTCTCATAGAACTTACCAATCTAAAAATATGTTTGGGGGGCGCCTGGGTGGCTCAGTCGTTAAGCGTCTGCCTTTGGCTCAGGTCATGATCCCAGAGTCCTGGGATCAGGTCCTGCATTGGGCTCCCTGCTCAGCGGGAAGCCTGTTTCTCCCTATCCCACTCCCCCTGCTTGTGTTCCCTCTCTCCCTGTCTCTCTCTCTATCAAAAAAAAAATAATAATAAAAACATGTTTGATTTAATTCATTCATGCCAGACTTAAATGCTGCCATAAAGTTTATTTTCCTTTCTTCCAGAGAGAGAGTGAGAGCATGATGAGCACATGAGTGCACGCAGGGGGGCGGGGAGGGGCAGAGGGAGAGGCACAGAGAGAATCTTAAGCAGGCTTCACGCTGGGGCCCAGTGCTCACGACCCTGAGATCATGACCTGAGCTGAAATCAAGAATCGGACACTTAACCAACTGAGCCACACAGGTGCCCCCATAAAGTTTACTTTCTAAAAAAGGAAAAGGCGGGAATATTATTTTGGCCATATTTTTAATGGAGTTTCACATTTCTTTGACAGTTATGTAATGACCACGAAGTTCTTACATTCATCAAATATAAAGTGTTTGATGCAAAACGTAAGTGCACATGCCCTCTTTTTAAGTTTTCTGGTTAAACTGATGACAAGCACGTAACAACTGGATTTGTGTTTCTTTGTTTTGTTTTAGCTTCTGCCAAAACACTTTCTGGGCTATTAGAATGGGAATGCAAAACTGATGCAGTAGAAGCCCTTACAGCACTTAATCACTACCAGATAAGAGTTCCAAGTAAGTAAAATTGTGTCATAATTATTCAGTAGGAGTTACTTTAGTACATCGACAATAATTTTAAAATAACACTTACTGGTTTTGTTTTTTTTTTTTAATAGAGAAGTATGAAGAAAAAAGTCCTACAAATCCCACAATCCACACAATCCTTGTATTAGTTACCTATTGCTGTGTAACAGATTACCACATTTAGCATCTTAAAATAGCAAACTGAGGGTGTTTAGCTGGGTGTTTCTAGCTTAGGGTCTCTTGAGGTTGCAGTCAAGCTGTTGTCTGGGTCTACAGTCATTTCAAGTCATGATTGGAGATTGGGAAATCCATTTCCAAGCTCATTTATGTGGTGGTTTGCAAGTCCAGTGAAGCTACATTGGCCCTTTCATCATGGTGGCTGGCTTCCTTCAGAGTGAGTGATCCAAGAGGGATGAGAGCAAAAGACTAAAACGGAAGCCACAGTGTCTCTTATAACCTAACATTGGAAGTGACATATTATCACTTATGCTGTATTCTTGTGGTCACACAGACCACCCGTGGTACAGTGTGGGAGGGGACTGTACAGAGCTGTGAATACCAGGAGGGTAGGGATCGTTGGGGCCATCTTGGATGCTGGCTTCCACAGTCTCTGTTGATCTTTTTAGAAGAAAGCGATACATACATTTATGTGGTTAAAAAACTTAAAACAGCACATCAGGTACAAAATGAAAGTTAAAGCTTTCTACAACTTCTAACCAATTGTCTCCTTTTATTCCTCCTCCTCAGGGTATGTATATCTACATTTTTAAAAGTTATACAAAATGGTTCTTCTATACAACTCTTCAGTGCCTTGCTGTTTTCACTTAATATGCCTTGGAACTATATATCAGCACTTGCAAAGCTACTACTACTTCTTTTTTTTTTTTAAAGCATACGCAGAGTAGCTATTCATAGTAGAGATATACCACAGTTTGATTTACCCATTTCCCCACTAATGAATACAGTTTTTTTCCAATTTGTTTTTTCTATTACTATAATACAACATCCTTATCATTGCACTTTTTGTATTTGTAGGGCAATTTCCTAGTAGTGGAGAACGTAAAGGTTTATATTCTGATAAATGTTGCTAGATTGCCCTTTAAAAAGGTTGCACCAGTTTACATTTCTACCTGTGGTATGTGAGAATGCCTGTTTCCCAGCACTCTTTACCAACACTGAGTCTTGTCAGATGTTGAATCTTTAACCAGTATGATAGATGAAAAATGGTATTCCATTGTTTTAATTTGTATTAAATGAAATTGTCACTGTTTATTCTCTCCAGAATGGTAAACGACCTCTTTTTCTACCACACAAAGTATGCTCAAGTATTTAACTTTTGAAGCTTTGTGCTGTGTACTTTATTTTGATTCTGGATCTAAAGGGTGTTAAACCCTTATTTTTCTAAATAGTGGGAGAAAAAAATATTAATTTTATTAGGTGTGATGTGGAAAAAGAAAAATACACACTGACAGATTTATGGGTAGAATAAACTTATCTAGGATTTAGTTTAAAATATTCCAGCTCCCAAAATGTGTGTTGGGTAGGTAGATGAAATAAGACTGCCAAATGCTGACAATTATTGAAGCTAGGTGGTTTATCATATCAATCTATATATTTTTTTATGTTTAAAAATTTTAATTAAAAGATAAAAAATAAATAGGAATACTTCCTTTCATTTAACTTTTAGTCACAAAAGTAAATTTTAAGTAATAAATCAAGCCTAATATTTGTTAGAAGGTTTTTAAAGGGTTTAAAATTATATGCATATTTGAGACATACCCAAGATGTATTTTATTTTATTTTATTTTTTTTTAAAGATTTATTTATTTATTTGAGAGAGCGAGAATGAGAGAGAGTACATGAGAGGGGGGAGGGTCAGAGGAAGAAGCAGACTCCCCGCCGAGCAGGGAGCCCGATGCGGGACTCGATCCCGGGATTCCAGGATCATGACCTGAGCCGAAGGCAGTTGCTTAACGAACTGAGCCACCCAGGCGCCCCCCAAGATGTATTTTAAACTCCTTGGAGGCAGGAACAGTTATTTATCTTTTCATCCTCTCCAGTGCATGCAAATACTTGTTAATTTATATGCTTTTTCCTTTATAGGAATTAAAATTTTTTTTAATATGTTAAGATACCAGAATTGTTTCTTTGTATAATTAATTGAGGAGGAATTATCTCTGCCTGGTCTGAGAAGTTAAAGAAAAATGTATAAAATGGAAAAATTTTTGTGGCTTATTCTCTTGGTTTTTTTTTTTCTTTTTTTTTTTTTGAGTAATTTTAGAATTTAATACTAGCTCTCCTGGAACTTTTTCAACTTATTAATATCTTCCTTTACATTCCATTCTTACCCATTTCCCAGCCTGTATTTGAATTTTTTTTTTTAATTTAAATTCAATTCGCCAACATATAGAACATCATTAGTTTCAGATGTAGGGTTCAATAATTCATCAGTTGCGTATAATACCCAGTGCTCATCACATCACCCTATTACCCCATCCCCTCTACCCACCTCCCTTCCAGCAACCCTCAGTTTGTTTCTTTTTTTTTTTTTAAGATTTTTTTTTTTTTTTTTAATTCATGAGAGACAGAGCGAGAGAGAAAGGCAGAGGGAGAAGCAGGCTCCCAAGGAGCAGGGAGCCCGATGCGGGACTCGATCCCAGGACCCTGAGATCATGACCTGAGCCGAAGGCAGACGTTAACCATCTGAGCCACCCAGGCGCCCCCCTCAGTTTGTTTCTTAGAGTTAAGAGTCTCTCAGGGTTTGTCTCCCTCTCTGATTACTTCCCATTCAGTTTGAACTGACTTTTATAGAGGAATTGCCATTCTAATATATTCTGCAAAGTGAACTTTGCTGATGGACATAAGCCTAATCCCATACTGTTTATCTGTAATGATTAATTAATTCACTAAGAAATATTGAGTGTCTCTATGTGTCAGATAAGGTTTAGAGCAGTAGGAATGTAGCAGTGGACAAAGTTCCTACCTTCATGTAGCTTACCTGCTGGTAGAGATGTACAAAAGTAATCTTCCCCTTACCTTACATGGAAATTTTCCTTCTTTATGTTTCCGCTTCTGATTTTATAAAAATGTGAAATAATTTACTCTGCTAATTCAAGGTAATCTTGAAAGTTTGATGAAGTGACCTGTTAACTTTGTTTTTTAATTTTTGCAGATGGTTCCAATCCCTACACATTGAAGCTGTGCTTTTCTACATCATCCCATTTATAAGAAGAGAAGAGCATGTTAGAATTTATGTTCACCTTTATTACAATTTTAAAGCTACACTTCATTAAAAAAAAACTAAGATGGTTGATCTAATGTTGCCTTGCTTACTTTGATTTAAGATCCTGTTCTGTAATAAACAAATATTTTGCCTTGAGTAAACTTGTTGTAAAGTTAAATATTGAATTGTTTTCATTTTAAAATAGAATGTCATAATGTAGACTATCTACAGCTTCCTTGTAGATTACGCAAATATATGATTTCTAATCTTATTATTTTTCTTCCACAGTGAAAATATATTTGCATTCTTAATGCTAATTATCTGCAAGTATTTTTCCATTGTGTATGAGATTAATGCAGGTGAAAGTATTGCATTTTAATATTATAGAATTCCTATTATATGTTTAGATGTTTAAGTATGTTGCAGTTATTCATATTAAACATAACTTGTATTTATTAAGTATTTTAATCAAGTTTGAGAATAACATTGCACACAATGAATTTTAAGTACTAAAGATTTAGCTGATTTTATATTTCTGAAAGGCTAACAGACATGGATACACTTGTACAGTATGCACTCAAACTTATTTAAATTGGTGTAATTTTTTTTTTTTTTAAGTCATTGTCCATTTGTATTGCCATGCCTCTGTTTCTAGTTCCAGTTTGGAGATTTTATAAAGTTACAACAATGAGTTAATGTGTTCATCTTCATTTGTTGCATGTGACTTGATCTTGAAAACACATCTGGTATTTGGCATTAAGCTTTTAATAGAAGTTATGATTAATAATTCCTAACCTGAGATCCATGAATGGGCTTTATTTAGGGAGTCCCAGAACCCCTTAAAATTGTATGTAGAATTTTGGGTACTTGCATTTTTATTTTTTACTCTTGAATCCATCAGTAATATATGTATTTTTCTATATGGTGCAAGGTGTAAGGATCTAATTTTATTTTTATTCCAAACAGATAGCTATTTGTTTCAACACCATTTATTAAACATTCTTTCTCCCACTGGATCTGTTTTTTTCCTTTTTTTAGAAAGAATATATCGTAAGGAAGGTGTAAGTAGGGTGTAAAACATGGTATTAAGAGACTATATATAGGGGCGCCTGGGTGGCTCAGTCGTTAAGTGTCTGACTTTGACTCAGGTCATAATCCCAGGGTCCTGGGATCGAGCCCCGCATCGGGCTCCCTGCTCAGCGGGAAGCCTGCTTCTCCCTCTCCCACTCCCCCTGCTTGTGTTCCCTCTCTCGCTGTGTCTCTCTCTGTCAAATGAATAAATAAAATCTTAAAAAAAAAAGACTATATGTAGCACACTTGAGTGCCTTGGTGGCTCAGTTGGTTAAGCGTCTGCCTTCAGCTCAGGTCATGATCCCAGGGTCCTAGGATGGAGCCCTGCATTGGGCTCTCTCCCTCTGCCTGCCACTCCCCTTGCTTGTGCTTGCTCTCTTTCTCTCACTCTTGTAAAAAATAAAATCTTAAAAAAAAAGAGAGACTATAGTACACTTGTTATCAAATTCATTTTTTAAGATGAGTTAATTAATTTGACATAGCGCATAAGCAGGGGGAGAAGCAGGCTCCCCACTGAGCAGGAAGCCTGATACGGGGCTCAATCCCAGGACCCTGGGATCATGACCTGAGTTAAAGCAGACAAAGCTTAACCAGCTGAGCCACCCAGGTGCCCCAAATTCATAGCTTTTTTATAATAAAAATGTGATATAGCCATTTTGTATTTATCTTTAAAAGAGGGAAAATGTTTCATCTACCCAGATTAACTGAATAGTTGGCAATAGCAGTTTTGTGGTCTTGAGACTTTTAAATTTGCAAGTAGAAGTTCCATTTAAATCTTTTGTAAAAGTTTTATTTTGAATTTTAACTTAAAAGAGTTTGCCTTAATCCTTTTAGAAATGAGACGGGTTTAAAAAGTTTAGAGCTATTGAATAGAAAGTTAAGCTGGAAACTAAACACACATTAACATTTACTTCCCCTTGAATTTTAATAGCTGCGGACAATGTCCCTTTAGCCCTCTAAAGACCTAGAAAAATTTAAATTCAGTCTAGAGGCGTTTTAGACTCTTAACGATGCAATACAGTATGTTTTGCCGAGGGTAACTTTGTGTACGAACTCTAAGCGTATGGTACTGTGTTGTGTATGTACATTCCTCATTCATTCATTGCCAATTTAAAACCTAAGTTTACCTAACTCTACAATAAACAAAGCTTTTTTTCCCCTTCCCTTATAAATACTTTTCTACATTTGTTGCAAAATTAAGATGTCTTAATTTTAAAAGATAACTTCTGAGTTTGTGTAATAATTGTCTCCTTCTCTTCCCCTCTTCTGAAAAGTAATGGTGATGGTTATAGATTATTTTGTATTTTAGGAAACAAAAACTTGATGATGACGGGACTTATTTAATTTAGATTTGGTTTATTTTTTATTTATTTTTATTTTTTAAAGATTTATTTATTTGACAGCACAAGTAGGCAGAGCAGCAGGCAGAGGGAGAGGGAGAAGCAGACTCCCCTCTGAGCAGGGAGCCCGAAGCGGGGCTCGATCCCAGGACTCTGGGATCATGACCTGAGCCGAAGGCAGATGCCTAACCAACTGAGCCACCCAGGTGCCCCTTTAGGTTTGGTTTAAGTGGTATTGACTATTTTTTATTTATTTTTTTAAAAGATTTATGTGTTTTAGAGAGAAAGCACGGGGAGGGGCAGAGGGAGAGGGAAAGAGAGTCATAAGCAGACTCTGCGCTGAGCATGGAGCTGACGGGGGACTAGATCTCAGGACCCCAAGATCATGACCTGAGCCAAAACCAAGAACTGGTAGCTCAACCGACTGTGCCACCCAGGCGCCCCTAAGTGGTATTGACTTTTAGATATGAACTCTGTCTTAATTCTCTTTCCCCAACAAAGTGATGAGTAAATTCTTCAGGTGTAAAGTATGTTTAAAAAAAAAAAAAATTAGCACAAGCAGGGGTAGCAGCAGGCAGAGGGAGAAGCTGACTCCCCGCTGCGCAGGGAGCCTGATGTGGGGCTTGATCCTGGGACCCTGGGATCATGACCTGAGCTGAAGGCAGATGCTTGACCAACTGAGCCACCCAGGCGCTCCTAAAGTGTGTTTAAGTTGTACCTTACTGATCTGTGCACTGGTGTGTCAGCCCTATACTTTGCTATCAGTAATGTCTTCGACAGTTTACTTGGGCATCCCTGCTGTTAATATCTGTTATTATCCGATCCTAGAATGGAATTGGCTTTGGCAACGTTCTCTCTTTCCTTAGCCTTAACAACATTTCTTGTGCTATCTTTCTGCTTTTAGGAGAACATGAAAGAACAGATTCTATAGCTGTAAAGAAATAATACTAGCTTTTGTTTTTTAAATATTGGAATCCTATTCCATATCTAAATTCCATTAAATATTTGATGATACCTCTGTATAACTGAGTTAAGGAATATAAGCTGCCTATTAAAGTCCCACTTTCCTGCTGAGGGTATTACCCCAAATAAACAAAACAAAACTGCCATTGTAGCTGATAGAAGACTTACCAGCATCCTAGTGATTTGGTTATCCAGACTATATTTTCTAGGACTGAACTGAGAGAAGAGAATAAAAATGACCAAATAGGGTCAATTATGTTTCATTTTGTTGTTGTTGTTGTTGTTGGTCAAGCACATGTGTTTCATTTTTTTTAAAATCACTATTTGTAGGGATAGGTTGCTAGGGAACTGCTTTTTAGTAGTTATCAGTGATACTGTATTCCTCTCCAGAGCAAAGCAATTTTGACTGTAGAGCATTCTTCCATAATTAAGAATCAAAAGCACAAGGAGCTTTGCTTCACTTAAAAAGTTCTTCAGGTCGCAAAGGTCCTTGTAAGAAAGATAACTGCAATAAACTTTCCTGCCTCCATATGGCCATTTGGCTTAAGAAAATTTAGTCCATTAAAGGGCCATGTAAAGTAGCAAGCCTTTTTGGGGTCCCAGGGTGGCTCACTACTTTAAGCGTCTGCTTTCAGCTTAGGTCATGATCCCAGGGTTCTGGGATCGAGCCGTGAGTCCAACTCCCTCTGAGTGGGGAGTCTCCTTCTCCCTCTGCCTCCCTCCCCCACTCATGCTCGCTCACTTTCTCTCAAATAAATAAAATCTTTTTTTAAAAAAGTAGCAAACCTTTTTTTTATCATAGTACCACTTGTTTGCTCATAGAGTTAATCACAAAAAACGATTTAGAGGAAACAAAAAATTAAGGTTCATATCTGTCCCTCAGCATGTTTTATTCCTTCTAAATTATTTCTACTATGATGATTTCCAATGTCAACTAAAAAATAAGTGGTGCAAACGTGATTCCTGCTTAAAGCCAAGAAAACCATTGGGAATTTGAAATCTAGTGGATATTTAATCTGTAATGTCATTGCTTTTTTCCTAAAACAAAAACAAACAAACAAAAAAAACCCTGAAACAAAGCCTAGCATTTTTACCAAACGGATTCGAGTGCTAATTCAAAACTGATAAATTTTATTTCGTTCATTCAGCTAATCACCTTTCTAGCCATCTCAATTTTAATTTTAACATGCTTTGAACTTGAACAAATACAGAAGACTTTGCTTTACCACTAGAAATTTCTTGAATATAAAGCCCTTTATCTGAGGAAGCACTTGAAAATCTCTTCGTGTTTTGTTTGTTTTTAAGTTTTTATTTTAATCACCCGGTGCTCTTCATGACAAGTGCACTCCTTAATCCCCATCACCTATTTAACCCCATTCCCCACCCACTTCCCCTCTGGAAAACCATCAGTTTGTTCTCTTGCTTTTTTTTCCCCCCTTTGCTCATTTGTTTTTTAAGTTCCACATATGAGTGAAATCATGTGGTATTTGTTATTTGTCTTTCTCTGACTGACTTATTTCACTGAGGATTATACTCTAGCTCCATCCATGTCATTGCAAATGGCAAGGTTTCATTATTTTATATGGCTGAATAATACTCCATTATGTATCTATATCTCATATCTTTATCCATCAGTTGATGGACACTTGGGCTGTTTCCATAATTTGGCTATTGTAAATAACACTGCTGTAAACATTAGGTTGCATGTATCCCTTTGAATTAGTGTTTTCGTATTCTTTAGGTAAATACCTGGTAGTGGGATTGCTGGGTTGTAGGATAGTTCTATTTTTAACTTTTTGAGGAATCTCTGTGCTGTTGTCCAGAGTGGCTGCACCAGTTTGCATTCCCACCAACAGTGCAAGAGGGTTTGTTTTTCTCCACATCCTCGCCAACACCTGTTGTTTCTTTTTTATTTTAGCCATTCTGACAAGTGTGAGGTAGTTTGGATTTGCATTTTCCTGATGTTAAGTGATAATGTGTCTGTTGGCCATCTGTATGCTGTATGTCTTCTTTGGAGAAATGTCTGTTCATGTCTTATGCCCATTTTTAAATCATATTATTTGTTTTTTGGGTGAAATTCTCTTAGTTTTAATTTATGAATTATGAATTTATGAATTTAATTGCTGCCTCTCGCCTTTCTTCATTTTGTAGAGTAATTGAGGTTTGAGTGAGCCTTACTGACTTAATCTGATTCCTGCACCCCAGTGGCTCTTAGTGCTCCCTTGGAGAACATTTCAACAGTTTGTAGGAGTGCTTTTTCACAGTTTAGGGGGCTAATACTACAAATATTTGATGGGCAGGGACTAGGAAGAATTGTCCCTTGTCCTATATGAATTGCCAGTATCCCATCAGATATTATCTGATCTTAGAATTGACTCTCTTTTGTAGATATAAACTCAGTGTTTTTGTATACAGTACAATGAATTTCCTAGGAATGCAACTGCCTTGTAAAGCAAGGAAAGATGATTGTTTTGTTTGGAATATTTCTAAGAGTTGTTTGCTGTTTTGGAAAATTATATCATTATAGTATTTGAGTTGACATTACAGCACATCAGGGTCAGTTTTCATTTGCAGCAGTCCTACTCCTCTATCTTCTATTGTAGTCATTCCTGAACAGTTATGTATCACAATATGCATTGATTATAAGTTTTATTTCTCCCTGATAATATAAGTTTTTATGTGTTTTTCTTCAAATACTGTGTGTGTGTAGTAGGTAGGTATTGTCAAGGAATTTTATTTCAGCGTGATATAAGGATGTCAGATTGTCTGGGTTGGGAAGCATTGCTTTAAACTAATCTGGTTCTGGGTTGAACAGGTAAATCTAGGTTGATCCAAAGATAGTGAAGCCTAGGATTTGTTGATGAGTGGGTGAGGGGATGCTCTCCCAAAGGGGTATGGCCTGCATCTATGAGGTAGGCCTGGGACTGCTGTTGCCGCTTTGCTATCTTGAGAGAAACCGGCAGGTGGAGAAAAAATACACAGAAGAGAAAGACACCCTAAATTTAGACAACTTGTGGAAACCATTGTGAGCATAGGCTAGTTTGATCATGCTCAGTAGACTGCTGTCTTCAGTGTTCCCTTTTCAGTTTGAAGTAATGTCTAAGCGCCTAAATCTCACCTTTAGCTGTTGTAATGTAAAACAGCACAATCACATGAAAGAACACAATTGTTTGACGGGTAGCCCTAGTCTTACTTATTTTTTTTTTTTAAAGATTTTATTTATTAATTTGAGACACAGAGATAGAGAGAGAGAGAAAGCATGAGCAGGGAGAGAGGCAGAGGGAGAGGGAGAAGCAGGCTCCTAGCTGAGCCAGGAGCCCGATGTGGGGCTCGATCCCAGCACCCTGGGATCATGACCTGAGCCGAAGGCAGACGCTTAACCATCTGAACCACCCAAGGTAACCCTATTTTTAAACCTGAGATATTTTTATCTTTTTGCCAGTCTGGGCCTATGACCCATTGTATTTTCTCACTTTGAGTTTTTCATCATAAGTACTATCTTAAAGTTTAAACATAAGTAAAGTATTTCTGGACTCTTCTACAGTGAAACTATTCTCTGTAGATTTGTTAATGAGCTGCCTTATTTTCAAGAGCAGAAAACTTTAATATATACTCAACCACAAATTCTATTGTGTAACTGAAATCCTTTTATGAAAATCTTACAGAACTTGATTGAATTAAGCAGAAGCACTCAATTGGTGGCAATTTCTGATTTGAAAACATATATAGCTCCCTTTTGTGATACAGTAATCAGATAGGCTAAAGCAGCTGAACAACCCTGAAATATTTGCTTTGAGTTGATTTGATAATTTGGTTATCATTTGGTTTTTTTCTCCCCAGAAATACCAAGAGAAATCAAGAGCAATATTAATCCTTTCTGGGGAGTAGTTACGGATTTTTGAGAGCCTGGAAAGTAAGCCAGTAAATGGCCTGAAATATTGTGATTATTACTATAATTGGAGTGTAGCTGATTAGACAATTGAATACCAGTGGGATAATTTGGGGACTTGAAATTTGATTGCAATTTAGGATTGTGAAACTTAGGTTGTTAATATGATTATGGATGTGGTTTTGTTTATTTGAAATAACACTCTTCTTAAGACAGTAGGAGAAAAACACGTGGTAGATGATGCTTGAGTTGCCCAGTAATATTTGACAGTGATTCTGAACAGAAAAGAGGATTTTGTGGGGAAGCGGGGAGGTGTTGGGGGCCTGGGGGAGGGAATGATTCCATGAGTACAAACTAGAATCATACTGCTATCCTGGTCCGTCTGCAGATTTTGACCTAATTGGACTATATGTGTGTGTTTCTAATAGTCAAAGCAAATTGTATTATTCATTGCTTTTCATTTGAAGTTTATGTTTATGATTTTATGATGTCACAAAGCATTAATGTAAAGTAGATAAGATTATTTTTGTTACTACTTAGAGGTTCAAAGGAAAGATGACAACAATTGGAGCCAACAAATATCAGTTTCTACCAAAACCATTCCAGAAGTGTCACTTGCAGCCATTTGGCTTCTTGAACATTTAACTCATTTATTTTTTTTTTAACATCTATTAAGTGCACAGAATGTGCTACATATTAAAAGTTCAGGCAGTCAGTAGGTTAATTTGAGCTTATAAAGGAACCAACAGAAGAATGGCAAAGTATCTTCCGGGATAGGAAACACTATTTCCTAAGAAGGAGGAACTAAAAATTGATTAGTGAATCTCTAGTCTTTGAGTAATATAACTTAAATCTGTTCTTTTATGAATTCTGCAAAATGGAAAAATGAGGTCAAGGAGTGATTAGCACTGCATGGAGTGTGGAGGGAAACAGGTATGATATTCTATTTCACCAATTAATGATGAGAGACCCAGATACTGTGATCTGTTAAAGTTTAACAAAACCTATAGGGAGGTTAGGACCTGAAGTTAAATTGGACTTCCAGATGTTAATCCTTAAAATTCTTATGTAAACAAAAAAGCCCTTTTGTTTCATTGAATTAATTGGTCCTTCTCAGTGACTGGCAGTATTAGCTATGTTAGCCCAAACTATTCATCACTGTGGCAAATGACAGCAGAATAAGTGGTTGCCAGGGACGGGGGCTGGAGTGAATGGGGAGTGATGGCTAATGGATACAGGATTTGGGGGCGGGTGGGGTGATAATATTGCTCTGGAACTAGATAGTGGTGATGGTTAGGCAAATTGTGAAATACTAAATGCCATAAAATTGTACACTTTAAATTGGTTAAAATGGTAATTTTATGTGTATTTTTCAACAAAGGGAAAAAAAAGGTTTGGCTCAGCAGCCCTTCAGTTTAGACAAGGGTCAATAGAGTGGGTGTGTCAGGGCTTTCATTAGCTGGTTAGATAGGCTGAGGAAGGGGGTGGGCCAAGGGGAGTGTGGGTTAATTTCACCCAACACAAGCCAAAGATGTGATTCTAGATCTGGCTTATGGTTGCGTTGCTCTGATGGCTGGCTGCTTCCGTTCTGTCATCCTGGACTATGGGGCAGGGGATTTGGAGCCAGGGAAGAGAAACCACTGGGGTCTTGTCAACAGTGAGCAGTTAGGAAAGAGAGTTTGAGAAGCGGGAGCGTATGATTCCGTAAGTAGAAAGTAGAATTTCTCTGCACTCCTAAACCAGAGTAGTACACTAGCTCTCAGTTCAGGTTCTGCTGGGACACTAGTACTAAAGTTTTGAGCTGTCTCTACTTAATGAGCCCTGGACTACAGGCAGACATTTATGAATATACCCAATTTCCTTGAAAGTTAATAGACTATCTTATCTAGTCTACCTGATTTTATTTAGACTTTGATACATATGTTACATTCATAGCTGTTCAAAGGCTTGAGAAATTCATTAATAGACTGATTTATGTAGAAAATAATACATAAAACCAAAAATGTTTATGTATATAGTATATAAATTTTTTTTAATTTTTAAAAAAGATTTTATTTATTTATTTGACAGCGAGAGCAGGAACACAAGCAGGGGGGATGGGAGAGGGAGAAACAGGCTCCCTGCTGAGTGATGGGGGGGGCTCTATGTGGGGCTCAATCCCAGAACCCTGGGATCATGACCTGAGCCGAAGGCAGACACTTAACGACTGAGCCACACAGGCGCCCCTATAGTATATAAATTCTTGTTCATGGTATGTTCAAGAGGGCTTTAGGAGGCTTTTATCTAAAATGAGAATGCTATTACATTTTGTTTTATGCATCTGTATGATACATGATAAAACCTGAGCTTTTTCTGCCTAATACAAACTAATCGAGAGGACTGATTCCACTATCAGTGACCTCAATCATGGTAGAACTTTTCTTGCTAAACTGTTAAAAGGATAAGTAATATCTATAGGACTGATAGACTTGTTCTAAAAAGGCCTCATACAATTGTTTATTTAATACCACAATATTTCTTAGCAAAGTGCTATTATTTGAATTGAAATTTCTACCACAGGACCAAAAAGACCGAAATAGTTCACAGCCTGTTTTACCTCCTCCTGCTGTGTAATAACCTTGGAGTCCCTACACTTTCTGCGCTATACACTAGTCTTGGAATCAGTAAAACCTGTTATTTTCCTTAGTTCATTTATGTTTCTGAGGAAGTAGGACTGCTTTGGGTGATTATTTCCATTATGTGTGAATGGAGACCACATGATTTATAAATTGTAGCATAAGCCACTGAAAATGCACAGGGAAAACCCCTTGGAGCCTACCTCCCAACCTACCTGCCACCAGGTGTGACGCATTGGATTGAACAAACCCAGGGTTGTTTGGTGGGCTGTGATGCCCTTCCAGTGAAGAGCACGTGACTGTGTATAGTGCAAAGGGCAGAGACTGAGGGAGGAGACCTGGATTATAGTAAGAGTTCCTAGGTCTACCTCTGCATTGTTACAATATATGGTTTAGGCTAGATGACACCATCTGCTCAAGAAGCAGTTCTATGTGGTGGTGTTTGTTTTTGTTTTAAATTCTTTTCTGACCCAAGAGTTATCACTTGGGGAAAGGGGCTGTCCAAAATTATTTGGATAAAATGAGTAAAATTGTTCTTGAGTAACAGTTTTTTTCTTGTCTGAATTATCCAGATAGATTTCATAAATTGATCCAATTATTCTTGTTCCTTAGTAATTTTGCTCTTGTAGCAAAGTTTTAGTGAATAAAAGAGTGGCTCAGGCTGCCTACCAACTTCTTGCATCATGAGTGCGCATGTGAGGATCCTTAAAGCTGGTATATATCACAGAGGTAACTTGGATAAGGGGAAGAAATTTCTATCCCAGCTTATGGGAAGCTAGCTGAGGAGATCGTTGCCAAGCAACAGTGCTTCTGTTCCATGGTATTCCCTAATGACACTAGCCACCTCTATTCAGGTCATGGGTAATATAGATGGGGCCAGGTTATGGGATGGGTTGCTGTGATGGGGGAGGGGAACGATAGTGTTGGCACACCCAGGTATTGGTTTTGCCTTTCTGAGCTTGAAGAAATATCTGAGGTGCACCAGATTCTAACTCAGTTGAAAAAAAGAAATACAGTAGTTAGAACTTTGATTCCCGCCCCCCCACCCCCAAAGCTATATGGCTTTGAGAAAAATCTAGACATCTATGATCACAAGAAAATCTCACTGTGCCATTGGTCATCTAATGAGAGGGAGTGATCATAGGCATTTTAAAAACAGCTCCATTAAGTGGGAGATACCTTACTGGAAAGAGCTAGCTTTATATTCTGTCTGGACTGTAGTCCTACTGTATCAACCAGAAGTCCCGCTTTGATCACGTATACATCTTGCCAACTCCCAAAGATTCTTAGGAGAAATGTCTTTTTGTCCTAGCAGACAGGTGACTGGATATACTGCAGCAAAGAGTGGTATTTTTCAGTTAAGGCACAATTTATACATATTTCAAGATAATGTGTTGAGATTGAGAAGGGACAGAAACAGAACTCTTTTAACTACATTCTGGTTGTTTTGGATGAGTCAAAAATAACTCCTAATAACTTTGAGGTAGCACTGTGTATCGGGACTTGTGAGACCTGACTTCTTGTCCCAGCTGTTCTACTAATGAGCTGTGTGACCTTGAGCAAAGTCATTTAAGGTACCTTAAACCTTAGATCTTTTTGTGTAAAATGAGAACAGTAATATCTGTCCTATCTCTCACAATGAAATAATATATATAAACGTGCTTCTGGTGGTAGTATAAATCTTCAGGACAGATAGGGGGCAGTTCCATTGGAGAGGGCCTCGGCACTGCCATGGGGTTGACACTTGGGAGGGAAATATAGGCTGTCACAACCCAATCATTGTCATTTCAGATTCATGGTCAGCTGCTCCTTTGAGACTTTTTCAACAATAAAAATGGATTTTATAGATTAAAATGTAGTATATCTCAGATAATAGTAAATTCAACTAGTTGGTGGTTTGAATTATTACAACCTATCTGGACAGTTTTTTTTGTTTGTTTTCTTGAAGACTTGACTTACTCATATGATCTCCATAAAAGCCCTCCTAAATTCTAAAGGCAGGCAAAATTAAATAGTTTAAGAGAAGTTTATGTGATAGAATTTCACTTTTAGTATTGAATATATATGAATTATGTATATTTATATACACACGTTATAATAAATTGAGATCTCACACAACCAGGATGTGGTACATATTGACCCTTTTTTATGAATATGGAATTTTGAAGTCATAATATTGGGCTTTCATCTATGTTGGCCATATCTGTGATTTATTTGACATAATACTGCCTTGGTCAAGATGCTTGATCATGCTACTGGGAAATGGGAAATAATGGGAAAACACAATTTAATTCCTAATGATCAATTTATAAATTTTTTCCAGGAACTCACTGTTATGAAGACTGATTTTTCTGGCTAGCAGTACTTCATGGAAGTAGAGAGTTGGATACATTTCTGCTCTGTGAAGAAGTACTTTACCAGGAGTCTGAAAGGTGCCAACTGGATTACAGAAATAGTGCCCATCAGTCTTTGTTCTGTCAGTCTGGATTGGTTGTTTTTTTTTTCCCTTAGCTGTAACATTTCTAAGCTGAAGAGTTCCAATTTCTCTCTCTCTCTCTTTTTTTTATTCTAACGAAGTAGC
Organism: Leptonychotes weddellii; assembly: GCF_054177405.1. Classification (NCBI taxonomy): domain Eukaryota; kingdom Metazoa; phylum Chordata; class Mammalia; order Carnivora; family Phocidae; genus Leptonychotes; species Leptonychotes weddellii. The sequence continues at coordinate 95,239,305 of NC_138378.1, forward strand.
TCTTCTTTCATCAAAGGCCCAGGATTTCTTCCATCATTTAGTTGTCCCCTTGCTGGGGCTTTTCGGGTTCCAAGGTGTGGCAAGCAGAACTGTGTGGTATACCTACTCTAGTTCACAGGAAGATGTTTTCCATTTTGGTTTCCAAACCCTTAGAAGGAAGAGTGTGGAGAGGGAAGGAATGTAGGATTTGGAGTCAGAAATCCTGGGTTCATGACCTCCCTCTGCTATCAGCTATTTGAGCCCAAAAAAGTCATTTAAAATGGCCTGAGCCTCAGTTGTTTATTAATCTATAAAGTGAGGATGTTAATATCTCCTTATCTCCTTTATCCACTTAAAACTAAATTGTCTTAGAGTGGGCCTTGGGTGCCATTTGCAGTGACCCTATTTTTTTTTCTTATTTTGAAAGGGGCTACTAATTAGCCTAGGAATGCGTTCAGGGCGGGAGCCTTTGTATTTCCTTTCCCCTTCTTAGCCCCTGACCCAGAGAGTCAGGGTCTCTCACATGATTGTTCTCAAAGATAAGAGCTGTCTCCATTTGTGTGAAAGCTACAGCTTGACCTTCCTTAACTTTGTGACCAGGATGAAGCAGCTAGCGTGCTAATCCAGGGGAAGATAACACAAATCTAAAAGGAAGTTAAAATATTGCAGACCACAGAATTGAGATTAAAAACTATCTTGACTGGCTGTGGCCCTGGGTTGGAAACAATTTGATGGAATTTAATTGAGATAAGAAAAGGTTCCTCATTTAAGTTTAATAATAATAGCTAACAGTTACTGAGCGTTTATGTATGTTAGGCACCTGCTAAGTGTATGTGTTCTGTAGTTCTTATGAGAGTCAGTTGGGGAAGATGCCATTATTATAAAGGAGAGATTTAAAGTAACTTGTCCAAGATTGCTCAGCCATTAGGTGTTAGAACCAGATTCAAACCCCTGAGGATTCCAAAGCACACACACTTAACTGCTCACCAAGATGTCTAAGTCTTAATCCCCCAAACTTGTAAATATGTAACCTCATGGCAAAAGGGACTTTGCTGATGTGAGTAAATTTACTGACCTTTAGTTGGGGAAAGTATCCTGGATTATCCAGGTGAGGCCAATCTAATCACAAGAGTCTTTGAAATTGAGAACTTTCCATCTGCATTGAGGGAGGGGATAGGAGAAGGAGGAGAGATTTGGATGAGAAGAACTCGACCTGCTATTGATGGTTTTTAAGATGGAGAATGGAGGCCACAAGTCAAGAAATGTGGGTAGTCTCTAAAGATGGGAACAGTCCTTCAGTTGAGAGTCAGCAAGCAAATGGGGGTCTCAGTGCCACAACTGCAATGAACTGAATTATGCCAACAACCTGAATGAGCAAAGAAAGAGATTCTCCCCTAGAACCCCCAGACAGGAACACAGTCTTGCTGACACCTTGATTTTAGCCAAGTGAGACCAGTATCAGATTTCTGATCTGTTGAACTGTATGATAATAAATTTGTGTTGTTTAAGCCATTAAGTTTGTGGCAATTTGTTATGACAAGAATAGAAAACTAATAGAGTTGCATTCGCTTTCCAATGGTTGGACGGCTGGGGGGCTTTTTACTGACCACAGTCTAAATACAGGTATACCTCAGAGGTATTGCCAGTGGGGTTTCAGACCACCACAGTAAAGAATATCACAATAAAGCAAGTCGAATGAAGTTTTTGGTTTCATAGTGCATATAAAAGTTATGTTTACACTATGCTGGAGTCTATTAAGTGTGCAATAGTATTATGCCTAAAAAACAATGTTCATACTTTAAGAATACTTCATTGCAAAAAATACCATCATTTGAGCTTTTAGGTAATCAATCTTTTTGCTAGTGGAGGGTCTTGCCTTGATGATGATTGCCGCTGACCGAATGGGGTGGTGGTTGCTCAAGTCGGGGTGGCTGGCGGTGGCAATTTCATAAAATAAGACAATGAAATTTGCCCCATTGATTGACTCTTCCTTTCATGAACAATTTCTCTGTAGCATGTGATGTTGACAGTATTTTACCCATAAAGCTTCTTTCAAAATTGGAGTCCATCCTCTCAAACCCTGCTGCTGCTTTATCAATTAAGTTTATACAATATTCCAAATCCTTTGTTGTCACTTCAACAATCTTCACACAGCATCTTCACCAGGAGTAATTTCCATCTCAAGAAACCACTTTCTTTCTTTTTTTTTTTTTTAAAGATTTTATTTTTTTATTTGAGAGAGAGAATGAGAGAGAGAGAGCATGAGAGGGGGGAGGGTCAGAGGGAGAAGCAGACTCCCTGCCAAGCAGGGAGCCCGATGCGGGACTCGATCCCGGGACTCCAGGATCATGACCTGAGCCGAAGGCAGTCGCTTAACCAACTGAGCCACCCAGGCGCCCTCAAGAAACCACTTTCTTTGCTTATCCATAAGAAGCAACATCTCATCCATTAAAGTTGTATCATGAGATTGCAGCAATTCAAATATAATAATGAAAATGTTTGAAATATTGCAAGAATTGCCAAAACGTGACAGAGACATGAAGTGAGCAAATACTGTTGGAAAAATGGTACTGATAGACTTGCTTGATGCAGGGTTGCCCCAAAACTTCAATTAGTAAGAAATGCAGTGCATTTCAAGGGAAGTGCAATAAAGGAGCTATGCCTGCATGAAACCACACTGTGATGAGGCTAAAACAGCACTAACAAAATCAGGAGAGAGAAACATTTTTCAGATCAGGTCACTGTTTTGTAGGTTGGCCAGACTATTTCTGGAATATTAGGTTAGTTCTGAATGCTATATTTGGAAAGTCATCAGCAAATCAGAGTGAATCAAGCATAATGAATGTGGAGGAATGGTAAGCGTAGGATTCACAACTTTTTAATATTTTGGAAATTGAAGCATTTTTCACATGGCTTTGTTTTATTTCATTATCTTCTGAAAGTATTGATATATTTCATCAGAGTACATAATATACATTTTTTATTTGCTTTTTTGGAGGATTCTTTTCTGGAGAACCTGTCTAGCCAAAGGCAAAAGTATTACAGATTCTGACATTTTAGGGGTTTTTTTTGGAGTGGGAAGTTACTCTACAGATATGGCTAGCGGTGAACCATCCTTGCCCATGCATATAGAACTTCTAATTGGCTTTTTAGTGTCTTCCTCTTGAATATGAATGGACTGCCAAAAAAAAAAAAAATCAATCCTTTAACATGAAAGATAAAGACCCAAACAACAGCAAAGAACCTAGAGAAAACAGACTATTCAGGGAGCAGAAGAAAATTATAACACAAAAACTTACATTCTTAGATGAGAAGATTTTGCATAAGTGAAGCAATTATGGGGTGCTTTTATTTATTTTAAAGATTTCATTTGTCAGAGAGAGGGAGAGAGAGCACAAGCAGGGGGAGCGGCAGGCAGAGAGAGGGAGAAGCAGGCTCCCCGCTGAGCAAGGAGCCCAATGCGGGACTCGATCTCAGGACCCTGGGATCATGACTTGAGCTGATCCCATGGAATGCTTTTAATAACAAAAAAACAGAGAACTATAAAAAAACAAGAAATTAAAAAGTAGAACTCAAAATTTAGTTCTACTATTTGAATACTAGCAACAAATAATCAGAAATTGAAAAAAATTTAAGTACCACTTAAAGTAGCATAAAAAATATGAACTATTTAGGGAATAAACCTGACAAAAGATGTGTTAAGACCTGTGCACTGAAAACTATAAGGCATTGATGAGAGAAGACCTAAATAAATTGAGAAGTCTATCTTTTTTATGGGTCAGAAGACTCAGTATAGTTAAAATGTCAGTTCTCACCAATTGATCTATAAATTTAAGGCAATCTCTTTCAAAATCCCAGCAGGCTTTTTTTTTTTCAATTAAAATTTATAACCTGATTCTAAAAATTTATATGAAATGCAAAGGACCCAGAATGTCAAAACAACTTTGAAAAAGAACAAAATTGGAGAACTAAAACTATCTAGTTTCAAACTTATCAACACAGTGGGTGGTGGCACAAAATAGAACTAAATCAGTGGAACAGAATAAAGAGTGTGGAAAGAGATCTACACATACATTGATGACTATTTTACAAAGATGAAAAGATAATTCAGTGGTGAAAGGATAGTCTTTTCAACAAATGTTGTTGGAACAATTGGATTTATAAAAGCAAAAAATAACAAAAAGAATTCCAATTCATATTCTGTACCACATACAAAAATTAATTCAAGATGAGTCATAGACCTAAATGTAAGAAAGAGCTAAAACTATAAAACTTGTAGACAAAAGATAGGAGAAAAATCTTTGTGACCTTGGTTTAGGTAAAGATTTCTTAGTTATGACACTAAAAGCATGGTCTATAAAAGAACAAACTCATAAATTGGACTTCATCAAAATTAAAAGCTTCTCTTAGAAAGAATGAAAAGACAAGCCATGGGCTAGGAGAAGATATTTGCAATGTACATATTGATAAAGGACTTGTATCTAGAAAATATAAACAACCTTCAAAACTCAATATAAGAAAACAACACTGGGGCACCTGGGTGGCTCAGCCAGTTAAGAGTCGATTTTGGCTAAGGTCATGATTTCAGGGTCATGACAATCGAGTCCTGTGGAGGGCTCCACACTGGGCATGGAGCCTGCTTAAGATTCTCTCTCCCTCTCCCCTTCCCAGCCCCTGCTCGTATACACGTATGCACACTCTCTTTCTCTCAAAAATAAATAAAAAGGGACGCCTGTGTGGCTCAGTTGGTTTGTGTGGCTCAGTTGGTTAAGTGTCAGCCTTCGGCTCAAGTCATGATCCCAGGGTCCTGGGATTAAGTCCTTGCTTAACAGGGGGCCTGCTTCTCCCTCTCCCTTTGCCCCTCCCCCTGCTTGTGCTCTCTCTCTGACAAATAAATAAATAAGTAAAATCTTTAAAAAAATAAATAAAATTAATTAATTTTTTAAAGAAGAAAGAAAACAACCCTATTAAGACATCAAAAATGTTAGAATAGACATTTCACCAAAGAAGATACATGAATGATCAACAAGCACATGCATAGATGCTTGACATCATTAGTCATTAGGGAAATGGAAATTAAAACCCCAGTGAGATACCACTCCATACCGATTAGAATGGCTAACTTAAGAAGACTGACCATATGAAATGTTGGTGAGGAAGTGGAGGAACTGGAACTCTCATACACTTCTAGCAGGAATGGAAAATGGTCCAACACTTTGCAAAAACTATTTGGCAGTTTCCTAACGTTTAACAATACACCTGCCATATGATCCAGCCATTTACTCCTAGAGCAAAGAAAGTACATGTCCACACAATGAACTGTACACAAATGTTCATAGCAGCTTTATTTGTAATAGCACACAATTGGAAACAACCAAATGTCCATCAACAAGCAAATTAATAAATAAAGGTGGTATATCCTTACATAGTGTCACTTCTGCTATGCCACAAGCCTGTCCAGATTCAAGGGAAGGAAACAGACCCCACCTCTCACTGGCAGGAGTGTCAAAGTCACAATGTAAGAAGGAAGAAGGGCATATACAATGAGAGAGATTGTTGAACATGCCACAGTGTGTGATGATGTAACCCATGTCAAACTCCCAACACAAAGAATCATTGTCCCATAGCTTGGTACAGTGTTCATGTTTGTTGAAAGCCCATTAACTAGAACAGTTCTGCCTCTGCTTAATGAAAGCTCATTTCTGAGAGGCAACAGAGTGTGTTTTATCATAAACTAAGTGCTATTTAAGAACTTCCTGAGCTCAAAGAAATGCAGTACAGGATTGTGGCTTGAGGGTCAGATGTGAAAATTATAGTTAGCTTAGGTCAACACTTATCGTGGCTACTCTTTCTGGTGGGTTATTTCTGGTTGCCAATCATGTTTGTGCACAGACACAGATATTGCTAAAAGGACTCCAGAATTTGGGCCCAATGACTGTTAAACTAGCTCCTTATTTGGAAAATGGTAGAGGAAAAGAAATAAATTTAACTTGCCTTTCCAATAGGAACTGGTAACCAAATGGCCCGAGATGAGTAGTAAAAATCTATTGCTACTTACGCCAGGACAAGTGAGTCTTCCAGGTGAGCCAGGAGGCATGGCCGTCCACCAGTGTGTTTGCAGACATCCCACAAGCAGCAGCACAGTAGAATTGCCTGGGGGTGGGGGGCAGATGGGGAGGCATGGAACATGAGGATTCCTAGGCCCCATCCCCAGAGACTCTGACTCCGTAGGTTTGGAATGGGCCCAGCGCAGCCCATTCCAGAAAGATTTCTTTCTTTCTTCCTTCTTTCTTTCTTTCTTCCTTCCTTCCTTCCTTTCTTCTTTCTTTCTTTCTTTCTTTCTTTCTTTTTTCTCTTTCTTCTTCTTTCTTTCTTTCTTTCTTTCTTTCTTTCTTTCTTTCTTTCTTTTCTTTCTTTCTTTCTTTCTTCCTTCCTTCCTTCCTTCCTTCCTTCTTTCTTTCTTTCTTTCATCTATCTACCGTCTGTCTATCATCTATTTAAATTTCACTCAATTAACATACAGTGCATATTGGTTTCTGGAGTAGAATTCAGTGATTCATCACTTACATACAACACCCAGTGCTCATCACAGGTGCCCTCCTTTATACCCTTCACCCATTTAGCCTATCCCCAACCCATCTCCCTCCATCAACCCTCAGTTTATTCTCTATTGTTAAGAGTCTCTTGTCGTTTATTTTCCTCTCTCCCCTCTCCCTCCCCCTCCCCTATGCTCATCTGTTTTACTTCTTAAATTCCACATATGAGTGAGATCATATGGTATTTATCTTTCTCTGACTGACCTATTTCACTTAGCATAATACTCCTTAGCTCCATCAGTGTCATTGCAAAGGGCAAGATTTCATTATTTTTGATGGCTGAGTAATATTCCATGGTATATATACCACATCTTTATCCATTCATCAGTCGAAGGACACTTGGGCTCTTTCCATAGTTTGGGTATTGCTAATACTGCTGCTGTAAGCATTGGGGTGCATGTACCCCCTTTGAATCTGTATTTTTTTATCCTTTGGATAAATGCCTAGTAGTACAATTGCTGGGTCATAGGGTTGCTCTATTTTTAACTTTCTGAGGAACCTCCAGACTGTCCTCCAGAGTGTGCAGGTCATTCTGATGCTGGAACTGGTGAGGGAATGGAGCTTGCCCCACAGAAGTTTCTGTTGACCCCACCACTGAGCAGGGACTGGCGAATCTTTGTGGATATGTTTAACTGGATCTTTCCTTCTTCCTTTCTCCCGCCCTCCCTCCCTCCTCCCTCCCTCTCTTTTTCTTTTCTTTCTTTCTTTCTTTCTTTCTTTCTTTCTTTCTTTCTTTCTTTCTTTCTTTCTTCTTTCTTTCTTTCTCTTTCCTCCATCTCTCTCTTTTCCTCCCTCCCTCCCTTCCTTCCTTCCTTTCTCTTCCTCCTTCCCTCCCTCTCTCTTTCTTCCTTTCTTTCTCTCCCTTCCTCCCTTTCTCCCCTTCTGTCTTTCTGTTTTTCTAGTCAATCACTCAGAAATCCATCAAATGTCCATTAAAGGAGATAGGAAAGCGCAGTGGTTAAATGAATGGCTTTTGCAATCTGATAGAACTAGTTTGAGTACCAGCTTTATTTAGCACTTACTAGCTGTATGATATTAGGTATATATATATTTTAAGATTTTATTTATTTATTTATTTGACAGAGAGAGATAGCAAGAGCAGGAACACAAGCAGGGGGAGTGGGAGAGGAAGAAGCAGGCTTCCGGCAGAGCAGGGAGCCCGATGCGCGGCTTGATCCCGGGACCCTGGGATCATGACCTGAGCTGAAGGCAGACGCCCAACAACTGAGCCACTCAGGCGCCCCTAGGTATGTTTCTTAGTATCTCTAAATCCGTTTTCTTGTAGGTAAAAGAGGAATGAATATTGATAGGGTTGTTATGAGGATGACACAAGATGATACATTTATAGCACATAGTAAGTCTCCATAAACAGTAGCTATGACTGTTATCACTATTACTATAACGAAGGGGCCGCTGTGCTGGGCTAACTCTGGAAGTGCTACATATGTATCACCTGCCTTTCAGCAAGAGGGTGTTTCCTGGAAAGCAAAATGAGCTCCTCTTCCCTGACCCTCATGGTTGATTCATAAATGCTTGGAGAATAGCTTCTCACTGCACATCTGTTCTCTGACAGCCCCTTAGAAGTCCGTGGAATAATGGGCCTGAGTCTTTGGGTATGGGAGACCTATACAGCGTGTCTGCCTCAGGGTTTTGCTCTGAAATCTTGGGTCTGGTTACCACAGAAAGGAAAGCTGAGGACAGGGACAAGAAGGTTCTCTAGTCTTTTGAACTCAACTTGTCCTTTCTGGCTACATTTTGCTTCTTATCCAAGGTAAGTCTAAGGAGGCAGGATTTTCTTGGCAACATAATTATTGCTACCTAATAATAAAGGAAGATGATTTCTTTTTAAAGATTCCTGCTATTTTCCTAGCAGGCAGAAACTTCAGTGTCTGCAGAGGCTCTGTTCTGTTCTTGGACTTCCCGTGTTTGTTTTTTCCATTCTGAGACAGGAAACAAAACATCCATAGGAAACAATTGCTAGTTCTGTCTCCATTTATACTCATTTGGTGGGGAGAGGGAAAAGGGTTGGTTTTTTTGTTGTTTGTTTTGTTTTGTTTGCTTTGTTTTCTTTGTCTTTTGAACTTCCATTTTATAACATTATTGCCTATATTTCTTTGAAAAGTCAAGAGGCATCATTTGACATATGGTCTGATAAAATATTTGAAATAGGAACTGACTTGATTACTCTGGGGGCTTCTGGTTACTGTGTTACTGCCTCCCAAGAGGGTCTGAGCAGCTTTGTCCAGATATATGTGGGGGATTCAGAAAGCATGCCCCAGCTATGCCCTACTTTACTCTATGTAAGGCCCAGGGGCAATCTTACCCTGAAAATAAAGGAAATTAATCTTCAGCACCCTTCACTTGCCAGCGCCTGGCCTTTTCTAAGGCACTAGGAGGGGGCCTAGTGATGATGTGTTCATACGTTTTTGTATAAGTAGCAAAAATAAGATTTTTTTGGTACTGTTTCCCATTAAAAACTATCTCAAAAATTTTATAAGCTGGATGCATCCCTGACCAGGGTCTCTTTGTCCATGCCTGGCGGATTTCACCTTTATGTAACCAGATAGTAAACAGCTCCAACTCCAGGTCAGGGCATGCTGGAATGCCAGGCATCATGCGGGAATGTGAGGAAAGAAGTGCATTCACCACCCGAATCACTGCTGGATGAGGAGAAAACTGCAAGCTGGGACCAGAGCAGCCCTGGGGAAAACAAGCTATAGACTCAGTGTCTGATGGAAAGAGTTCCCTCTTCAGAGGGATGGCTAGTAAGTGGCACTAGTCATTTACCTGTTTCAGTCTTTGAAAAACATTAATAGTCTACTTTTAAATCCTCCTCCAATAAAAATACGGTGGCCTGTGTGCTGAGCCCCTCCACCCCCAAGCCCTGGGGGGCTGTGTCCTGCAATGGAGGGGGCCCTGGGGTGGTCCTAGCCCAGCTGCAAGTTACCGATCCCTTCGAGCCTCACTCGGTACATCTTTTAAAACCAGGGCGTTCTATTAGGCAGCCTTGTTCCAAAACTTGAATTATTTTATGATGCGAGGGATTGAATTGAAATGATTTCTGTAGTGACACAACAGTATTTTCATGGGAAAATCTGAGGCACGTGTTGGGAGGGAGATTGGCATATGGAGAAAAATTGGACCATATGGGATTAGGAAATTAAAAATTATCTCCTCCTGCTCAGTAAATGTGCCAAATATGAGCCTCTCATCCTAAGAACCGTCTTCCTTTTAGCAAATGGAAAGAAGACATTATGAGCATTTCCAAAATTAAAAGAGTATTCATGTCATGTCAAATGTGTGATGTGTGTAGGCAGTGATGTGTTAGGTTCTAGGAAGGAAATTTGTATTTCAGACATGGTCTTCGTTATTTAAGAGATTACAACTAAGCAAGACTAGCCCAGACTTAACCATTAGCAAACAAAGCTGATAAGATAGAACCCGAACCCATGGTTCATGTTGGGCTGATTTCATAAATTATGGTACATCCATTCTATGGAATATTATGCAATCATCAAATAAAATGAATGACACATTTATCCATATTAACTTGGAAAGGTGTAGAAGACATATTGTTAAGTGCAAATAAGCAAGTGGTAGAATAATATGAAGAGCATGATCATGTTTTTGTAAAAAGCAAAAGTGAGACTCTAAACAGGCAACTCTGTATAAGCATGGAAGCATGGACGGATCTATACTGATATGCTAACATCAGTTACTTTAAGAGGGTGGGATTGGGCAGAGGAGGAAGAAAGGAATTAAAAAAAATCTTTCTGTCACTCAATTTGCTTAAATTGTTATAGTGAGTGGGTATTATAATCTTTAAAAATGCTTTTGTAAAACACAAAAATGGCATAGCTTTTGTCTCCCATTCTGTGGATGTCCGTTGGGTCATACAATGGTTAGACCTTTCACTCTGCAGTGCCCCCAGCTCCCACTAGATCTCTCCCAGTGATTTCAGAACCAGCCCTCTCCGGTTTGGGGGGGCACCAGCGTCCAGACAGAGGTCCCCCTTGAGGGACTCTGTCTGTGTTCAGGGCTCGGCCAGAGCTACAAGCTAGCAGCATGTTCCCTCAGATTCTCAAAGTGCCCTTGGTTCTTTGGTAACGAGGAATACCTTTCCTCCACCCCCCCTCCCCCATCACACTTGGCTGGGTGGTCACAGGGTGGGCTTCTTGGGCTCCCTGTGCCCATCAGCTCTTCCATGCTGGTCCCACTCTTCTCCAGAAATGCCTGCACCCCTCTACCCAGGTTCAGTCTCCATGGGCATGTGGACACACAGTGAGTGCTAAGTTGTATGTTGGAGGCAGAAATTCAGTGAACGGAGAGAACTAGGGTCCAAACAGGGTCGTGGGTTGAGGACACCAAATATGTAAGCCGTAACACCAGCAAGACAGAGAAAGTGGAATGAGAGAGGAGAAAAGCAGCTGACCTCATGCGATTGACTAGTCTGTGGTATACTTGTGTCCATCTCACACAACACCCGGGTCAGACAAGGCCACTCTTTGACTGTGGGGGATCAAGACAAAAACAAGACCCATCTGTCGGGTGCCTGGGTGCTCAGTCGTTAAGCGTCTGCCTTCAGCTCAGGTCATGATCCCCAGGTCCTGGGATCGAGCCCCACATCGGGCTCCCTGCTCGGCGGGGGTCTGCTTCTCCCTCTCCCACTCCCCCTGCTTGTGTTCCCTCTCTCGCTGTGGCTCTCTCTGTCAAATAAATAAATAAAATCTTTAAAAAAAATAAAATAAGGGTGCCTGGGTAGCTCAGTTGGTTAAGCAACTGCCTTCAGCTCGGGTCATGATCCCGAAATCCTGGGATCGAGTCCCACATCGTGCTCCCAGCTCAGCGGGGAGCCTGCTTCTCCCTCTGGCCCTGTCCCCTCTCATGCTGTCTCTCTCTCTGTCAAATAAATAAATAAAATCTTAAAAAAATAAAAAAAGACCCATCTGTCATCATGTCTGACCGTAATCAGAAACAAGAAATTGTCCGGATCACAAAAATGACCACCTAACATTCCCCTATTCCTGGGTGATATGGGTAGCTGCGGCTTCTTTCTCCACAGTAGCTGTAGGCTCACTTCTCTCCTCCTGCCTTCTAGATAAGAATGAAGGTACCCATCATAGCAACACCTCTGTTTCCTGACAACATCCAGTCCAGAGCAGAGCCCCACTTCCGGAGCCCTCCCCAGAATCACTGAACACAACCCCAAATCCTACCGTCAGCTCCTCGGGACACCCTCTCACTGAGGCTCCGTGATCTCCTCCAGCCCAGCAAGGCCCTGAGCCCACAGCTGACTGGAGGTGTGTTCCGGTGGCCTTTGGCTGGAGGGCACTGACAAAGGGCAGGCTCCCGGGGGCAGTGGGGAGTGCCATTGAAGGCCTAAGAGTCTTCACCCTGCCGTTTACTTTCCCACTCGTGAGAAGGTCATTTTTACACATTTCCACCAACAGTATTTATTCGTTGCCTGAAGGAGCCAGGGGTGTGAGGGCCTTTCAGAGAATGATCTGACTGTAGAAACTAGAAGGTCAGGTGGGGACAGATGAAGAAAGGTTTGAATTCCAGAGTGCTTTACCAACCTGTATTCTACCCTCATGGGGGCAGTTGGTGTTGAGGGTGTGGAGTTTAGGGTCAGTCCTGGCTCTACTGCTTACAAGGCGTATGACTTGGAGCAAGTTTCTTAACCTCTCTGAGCTGCAGAGTCTGCATCTTATGAATGAAGAGAATACCACTGAGCCACAGGCTTCAGTAGAATGTGTGAATCCCTGGTACGTAGGGTAGTGGGTACTCACCAAAGATGCCACTTTGTCCCTTCCCAGTAGGCAGTGGACAGCCACTGTAGATTCCTGAAAGAGAAGCAGCCCAAGGAGCGTAGGGATCCTAGGAAGATAGACCTGATGGTGGTGTGCAAGACAACCTAAGTGGGGAGGCTCTAGGCAGACCTCAGAGAGGCTGGGACGCTCCAGCTCACATGGCACTTGCCGCCCACTGCAGACATTGCATTACATTCTCACAAGCCACACAAATGTCCTGGACGGACGTGGGCAAAGAATGAGTGATGGAGACATGCCACGCAGCATGTCTTCCAGCAAGCCTTAGTGGGATAGGGTGGAAAGAAGAAATGTTAACTTCAGGGACACTTCTAGAAAGGCAGCCGAACTCTGGGCTGGTTGGAAGAGCAAGAGGATCAGACTCCCTCAGAATGCAGCAGTCGGCAAAGAGATGCCCCTTTCTAACAAGTAAGTCCAGGAGCCACAACATCTTCCAGTTGTGGATTGTTGCCAGACACACAGCATCAGCTTCAAATAGGGAGGATGACGCTGAGCTCTGAAGGCTAGCTCAGGCTTTCTTCCGCATCTTACTTGTTGGGTGACCCAGCCAGACAACTCTACTCTAGCCCAAGGGCGCACAAGTCCAAGGAGGAGGAAACGGATGATTGACGGCAAGAGCTACATTAGGCAAGCACTCTTTCCTCACTGGTTGCACCTCTAGTAGCTCTGAAGTTTTATAGTTAGTAGCACCCCAGGGATACCTCAAGCTGGCACATTCCTCACTTAGCAAGGAACTTTGGGATCTGGAGCATCTGTATGAAAAAAGACAAACACAAAACCCCAGGCGATGTGTAAAAGATTAAAAAAAAATACAACAGCATGTGAGTTAGCTGCAGATGGGGTAAGAGCCAAATCAAGGTGATACCAAGTTGCCCCAGTGGTCTGAGTCATAAAGTCAATCAACGTTTATTGGGCAGCTACTTTCTATGAGGTTGGGCCCTGAGGAACCTGAAGATGAAGGGGCCGATCTCCTCCTTCACAATGTTGGTCGTGGAGAGAGGAGAGGCTAACAAGACTATCAAACAATGGAATGCAAGGGCATAGGGAATGTGCTCAAGCCGTCATGATCATGTGAAGAAGGGGATGATTACATCTTACTAGAAGGGTCAAGATTTTATTTTTTATTATTTTTTAATAACTTTTTTTTTTTTTTTAAAGAGAGAGACACAGCGAGAGAGGGAACACAAGCAGGGGGAGTGGGAGAGGGAGAAGCAGGCTTCCCGTGGAGCAGGGAGCCCGATATGGGGCTCGATCCCAGGGTCCTGGGATCATGACCTGAGCCAAAGGCAGACGCTTAACGACTGAGCCACCCAGGCGCCCCTCAAGATTTTATTTTATGTATGTATGTATGTATTTAAAGTGGGCTCCACGCCCAGCGTGGAGCTCAACACAGAGCTTGAACTCACCACCCTGAGATCAAGACCTGAGCTGAGACCAAGAGTCAGATGCTGAATCAGCCACCCAGGCGCCCCAAAGGATCAAGATTTTGAAAGAAGAAAGGGATTCCGAGGAATTCTTGATTTCAGCTTCAGACCATCCACCAACAGCCATGGACATAATGGTCACCTCCTCGCCCCTCTCCTGGAAGTGTGGGAGGGCCCTGGTTCCTACAAGACTGTACTGCCCTGGACCTTCGTGCCTCTGGCTTGCATGCGTGATAGAAGGAGAGTCAACTGCTGCTCAGCTCTATTGATCCCTAGGGAGTCTCATCCTCAAGGTGCAGAGGCTGTAGGAACTGGAGACCTATCCTTATGGGGCTCTTAGAATCCTAACCCAGACACTGGAGAATAACGATCAGGAGAAGGCGTAATTGTGCTAGAGAGCTCAGCCAGCTTGCTAAAAGCGAATGGAGGAAACTGGGAATTATATACCTAGGTCTAGACAGTCTCTCTGCTTGATACAACATGGTTACATTTTTTCCTGTTTTGAGAATGAGAGGAAGACAGATGCCTACTTTATAAATATAACAAGAGAACAGCACCAAGATTTGTATACCAGTGCTAATTCAGTGAGAGAATCCACTTAGCTCATTAAACTATAAATTGGAATACTGTGTGTGTGTCTGTGCATGTGTGTAGTCCTGGATTCTCTTGCATTTTAGTCTCAGGGTCCTCCTTTGTGAGATGGGTGTAATCCCAACTTCATAGGGTCGTGAGGATTAGTCTTTTCTTGTGACAGTCCCTTAGTAACAATAATATAAATATTACAAAGTCTGAGACACCCTGATGTTGGCTACTGTTATTAATTATACTGGAAATAAGATAACCCTTTCCAAAGAAGCTCAAAACTACCCCACAGCGCAGTGTGATCTGCCTCCCCTCACTGTCTGTCACTCAGGCAGTGTGTAATGACAATATTGCTGAAATTCAAAAGGACACAGTTGAAACAAGACCTTATTATGTGTTCGGCTTCCATCTTTTTTCTGCCTCAAAGGGCTCTCAATGTAAAGAATATTAGGCAGGTGTGTATGTACCTATATATACGTCAATAGTTTAAAATGTTAACATAGTTCCAAATGCCTCGAGGAAAAAAAATTTGGTTAAATTTTCATTGTGAAAGTGACATTGGTACTGTGTAAGGAACACTCTAGGCAGATAATGGTTTACCCCCTGAAGTACTGGGTGTGTATCCTAAAACCTTCAAGTGTCTGGGGAAGTGGTTTCCTTCTTGAAATGGATCATATCCTGCTCTCAGTGCAGGAGTCTGACTATGTAATTAGGAGAAGTCTCCTTCCCTGACTCTGATAATTCAGCCTGAGCTGGGTCTCCATGGATAGAAGAACAGCCTCTGGGTTCTCACTGGGAGAAAGCCAGGGGCTGAAGGCAATGTTCCTTCCTTAGAACACATCTTTTGAGAAGCGGAAATGTTTTCCAGCAAAAAAAACTGTTGCTCCAAATTTTTCATTACTGATTCAGTATTCAGTTCCAATTTCTGTGTCAAATGTTACTGTAGGAAAGATAGATACTCAGTGTCATGGGAAATCGTGGACTGATGAATACAACAGATTATACATAGAGGTAATATTAAATAAACATTGAGCTTTAAACATTACTGTGCAATAGTCAAGTGTGTAGGAATGAAATAATATGAGATCTGGGGTTTGCTTTAGAATAACCCAGCTGACTGTGGGAGGGGGCACGGGGTATAGACTAAACAGAATTGGCCATGTGTTGATAATTATTGAAACTAGGTGATGGGTCCATGAGGGTTCATTATACTATTTTCGCTAGTTTTAGAAACATTTGAAAATCTCCATATAAAAAGACAACAGAAAAGCCCCAAAGGTGTGACTTTCTCTTGTTTGAATGAAAGATGTTTTTAAAAATTAGTATTTCATAGACACTGCATACTGAAATATACAATATAGCTAACATTGGTGCTCACTATGTTAGGCATTTGCATGCTATTACATATATCTCTGTAACTTTATCTATATTACATATATATAATATATGTACATATATAATTTTTTTTTTTTTTTAGATTTTATTTATTTATTTGCGAGAGAGAGAATGAGAGACAGAGAGCACGAGAGGGAGGAGGGTCAGAGGGAGAAGCAGACCCCCTGCTGAGCAGGGAGCCCGACATGGGACTCGATCCCAGGACTCCAGGATCATGACCTGAGCCGAAGGCAGTCGCTTAACCAACTGAGCCACCCAGGCGCCCTGTACATATATAATTTAATATGTATGTATATTAAATACACACACATACATATGTAGTGTATCAATTCATTTCATTTCTGTTCACAACTCCATGTGTAGGTTCTATGTAAATTATCTGCATTTGCAGATGAGGCCGTGGGATATGGAGATTAGTGCACAAGGTCATTAAGTAGGATTCGAACGCATTTAGATTCCGGAACCCACGCTCCTTCCTAAACAGAGCCCTCTACTGCTGTCAGTATCATGCTGTTCCGTACTATTACATTGTCGCCCACAACTTCCCTTATCACAGTTTATTATTATTTTTTAAATTGATGCGAGAGTGGTGGGTGGGGTGGAAAGTTTTTTTTACTAGACTGTTCAGTAATCCCGCTGAAAATGCCTTACCCCTCCCCCTTAGCCCCAGGCACGGAGCCTGTGTGACCGAGGAGTGAGGTCGGGCGGGTTGGCTCAGAGTGGTCCTTGGTCCTAGGTTCCCTGGACCACCCTGGAGCGGCGCGCTGGCAGCCGAGTGGCGCCACCTGGTGGCCAGAAGCCCCGCAGTGGGCGTCTCCACCGCGCCGTTGGCCTCCGCAGCTGGGAGGGCGGCCCCGAGCGGTCGGACCTGGCGCTGCAGCCCGGAGGGCGGACACCGGCCCTCCCCCGGGGACCAGGCGGAGGCGTGACAAGCCCAGGACAGATGGGCCTTTGACCTTGCCTGGAGCGTCTTGTCGGGCGGAGCCGGCCTCGGGAGGGCGAGCTGGGGACCCGGCCAGAGAGACCGAGTGAGGGCTCCCTCCAGGGGCCCGCCTTCCCAGCCCCAGCCAGGGCTCACCTCCAGAGCCTGGAGAAAGTGGGAGTTGAGAAGGGGTGGCTTTGCCTAAGGGCTCTTAAAATGAGCTCTTTAACATTTCCAGGTATTTAAAATTCACGTATTTATGCACATAGACATATATATATTTCTTTGTATCCTCACCTCTTCGCAGAAACGGTATTAAAGCTGGAATCGTGTCATACAATGTTATTTTTTTCCTCACCACAGTCATCTTAGGCTTGTGGAGAACACAGACCTGCTGGCTGCCAGAGCCAAGACCCAGTGAGCAAGGCCAACCAAGGGCATTTGGCCACAGTCTTGAGGACCTCAGCCCAAGTTCTGAGCACCCTGATGCCTGCAGGCGAACCCTTCCCCCCCGGTGCTGGAGGAGGGTGGCACAGCTCTAGAGCCTGAAGAGTATGTGGGAGCCCTGGCAGAGGGCACAGTGCTCTGTAGAGTGCAGCCCCCATGCGGGCAGAGGCCTAGGCACCAACTCTCCCTCTCTCATGAGCCTGCCAAAATCAGTGAGGTCTGCAAAAGGTGAATTTGCAGGACTTCATCGGCTACCTGGACCTGAAGGCAGTCTCCGTGGCACATACTCTCTTCCCTACGGTCTCTGCACTGCTCTGGGGCTAAGCACGTCCTGAAGGGAGCCCCTTGCCGGATCCTCTTCAGCACGCAGGGTACCTTCTGTTACATGAAGCAGGTTCTGGATGCCACAGAGGGAGGGCAGCCCCTCCGAGAGCAAGGCCTCATTCGTCATCCAGAGCTGCCCAAAGTTACTGCAGTGAAGGCCCAAGTTCATGGAGGCCTGCCCTGGCCGGGGACTAGCCTGGCCCTCCCGTCTACTTTGTGAATTCTGTGTGAATGTGCTTCAAGACACACCGCACTATGAGAAGGCAGGGTCCTAACTGAAGAGCAAGGTCATTCATTATTGAGGTTACTCTGTTAAGGAGGAGGGACATTTCTCAAATCTGATTCCATGATCTGAGCAGCCTAAATGGGCAGGCTGCAGAGTGGGCTCTCACACTTTGTCTAGAGATTGAAGATGTGAAGACTGCCAATGAGGGGACTCCTGGGGGCCGGGCTGGAGGATGGTGCCCTCCATGTAGAAATGAGGAATGCAAAGAGGATACCTGAAGACTTGTATCAGATCCTTTGGGCAAGTGTATGGGTCTCTCAGATAGCGATTGAGCTGGGTTAGAACCTGGGGACAGATTAATTATGTTGGAGCCAATTCCCATATTGGCAAAGCCATTTATCTTAGCGGAGCCAAGAGAAAATCAATAGATGAGGGAAGGGGGGTGGTGTCCACACTTTCATTCCAACTGTAAGAGAAGGCTGTGGCCCCTGGGAACCAGGGCAGAGTTGACAGGGTAACGGAAGCAAGAGAACCTAAAGGTAATGATAGAGTAGGGGCTCCTTAGTCATCCCTTCCTCTTTGACTTCTTTGATGCTAAACCTTGCAGGATCTAGGGTTAGCTTTATTTAGGAAAAAGTTGGTCCTCATAACCCATGATTTCAATAAGAACCAAAACCAAAACTGGTTCAAAAGATAACTGCAATGTTTGCTTGCAGTAATAGCAGCCCAGAACCTGGGCCATGGGATGGAATCATCCAACTGTAGTTACTTACTCTTTGTTGGTTGTTGGCTGTTCCTCTGTTGGAAGGAGGTGGAGATGGCCCGGTCTTGGCCGGCCCTTACGGCTGAGCCGGCTTCAGGCACACCTTTTCCCTAGAACTAAGTCCAGGCCAAAGGCAGATGAAAAGCCTCTCTGACCCCTTTTATCTGGCCCTTTTCCTTGGGTGATGAGAAGGCCTGGGTAAAAGGACCACAGCCCTTCCGGACCTGGAGTACAGCTGCAGGCCAGCCACTCCGTATTTCCTTTGCCTGGCTTCCCCTTGGGCCCTAAGGGCACGTTCTCTTCCCACGCAGGAGGCAAACCCTGGTCCTTTTGATAAGACCAGAGGCATGTGCTTCCGAGAGATAGAGATGCTAACAGGGAGAGGGGAAGAAGCCAAAACAATGTTTTCTCAACTCTGTACCCTCTTCCAGGTTCTAGCTTCCTCCTCCTCTAGGGCGGGTTAAGGGAGCCTCTAGCTTCCCCTTGTGGCTAAAATGTGCCATGACTCTGGTCAAACCATCTTTCCAAAAAGATGCATCCTACATTAGGGTATAGTTAACAGGGAATTGAGGACGACAGGCCTGGGAACCAAGAACCAGTTGCAGGAACTAAGGATGTTTGGTTTAGAATAAAGAAGACATGCAAGGACCAATCCCTCTTTAAATATTTAGAATGTGGGGGCGCCTGGGTGGCTCAGTCGGTTGAGCATCTGACTCGATTTCAGCTCAGGTCATGATCTCAGGGTTGTGGAATCGAGCCCCACATCTGGCTTCATGCTTGGTGCAGAGTCTGCTTGAGGTTCTCTCCCTCTCCCTCCCCTTCTGCCCGTCTCCCGGCTCTTGCTCTCTCTCAAATAAACAAATAAAATCTTTAAAAAAATTTTAAAAGATAAAAAATATTTAGAATGTGGAAGAGAAGGTATTTATTCTGTGGAGGATAAGAGGGCAAAATTGGGACCAAGGAATAAGTTAGTAGGAAGCAGATTTTTGCCTCAATATTAAAATTACCCACCCCCACCCCCAGAGATATTCAAGAAGGTGCTGCTGACCACATGGCGGGGCCCTGGGAAGGAACATCCTGGCTGGAAAGCTCCCCATTCCTGCAACCCCTCGTCGCAGGCTTTCCGGCACAGTCCTATTTTCGATATTCACCTGTGGTGGTGACTATAAACAATGACATTACCCAGAGACTCCAGTTTGCCCACGTGCACTCCGCACCCTCTGGAACACATCTTGCCTTTGGAAATGGAATAAGGATGTTTTGCCTAATAGATCTTGACTTGTGATTCGCAAAACATGGGCAAGGCGCTAGAGTTTCCTGCAACTCTGAAGTTCTGTAACTCCACATTTATCACAGGAGATTAAGTAACCCCTTTAGCTTACCTAGAGAAGTAGCCACAGAATGGGAGCTAGACCCAAGGATCTGACTCCTCTTTGGATGTTACTGGAGACTTTTACAAATTCTGACTCCAAGGAGGCTGGCTACCCATGATAAGATACAAGAGTCATCTCTGGGTTTGGAATAAGCTTTCCCTGTTTAGCTCTGCATGCCCCATTCTGCAGGTCTTCCCCTCATCCTCCCCTCCTTGTAACACATCCCCATAGTGACGGCTTTTCTCTGCTCTCCAGGATGGTACCGTAGGAGACGACACAGGGCTCACTCTGGAATGGAGCTGGTGTTTCTCCGGAGATGAGCTCACATCTGTTTGTCCGTCCACCCTGGGCAGGGACCAGCTCTGGTGTCATCCAATGCCCCCGCCCTGGTTGTGTACTGGGAGAGTCTGCTCTTGTCGTAGAAGCTGTGAGTCCAGGGCGCCTGGGTGGCTCAGTTGGTTAAGCAGTTGCCTTCCACTCAGGTCATGATCCTGGAGTCCCGGAATCGAGTCCCACATCGGGCTCCCTGCTCAGCAGGGAGTCTGCTTCTCCCTCTGACCCTCCCCCGTCATATGCTCTCTCTCAAATAAATAAAATCTTCAAAAAAAAAAAAAAAAAAAAAGGCTGTGAGTCCTTGAGGACAAGCAACACCGGCTCATTACTCTGAATCTCCAGGCAGCTAATAACGTGTTACACCCTGTGGGCATTTGGTAGGTATTTGGCATTTGCTTCTCTTCTCCCACGTGTATGCTCCAGATTCCATCATCCAGGGAGGCCCTTCTACCTGTCGCTCCTCTTCCAAGCTCAGCTTTGGGAGCTCAGTGTCCGGAAGGGAAGTGTGTCTTCAGCAGACGGCTCTGTTTTACACTTACTGTGTTTGAGTACCTAGGTACCATGGTGATCAGTGCTATAGAAATAGAAAGAGCAGGGAGGCGGAACAGAGAAAGGGAGCACCCTGAACCCCAGGGGGCTGGAAGCAGTGTTTTGTGACACGGATGTTTATTTTGAGCTGGCAGCATTATTTATCGTGTCCTTCGTGCCCAGATCTCTCCCGTGGGCACGTGCGTGCTGTCTGCTTCCTGACGCACTTACATCCTCTGGGCCTTGAGAGGAGAGACGCTGCCTTCGGCAAAGAAAGATGCACATCGTTGTCACGACTTCTTACATTTGCCTGTCACTCGGCACTTGGCACATTCATGCACATTACTTCCCTCCTTTGATCCTCCGTCCGAGCAGATTGCATGAACCCTGTTCCCTGATGAATTTCACGTTCAGAGACTAACTTGTCCAAAGTCACATGGCAAGTGAGTGGTGGGAGCTAAAGTCCACCTGCTTCCTAGAGTCAGCCCCCTTCCGCCAAGGTCGGGCCGAGTGGCGGTGGGAACTCAGGGCTGGGTGGATGCAGTGCGTTTTGGGCCGTGCCCTTCAGGGTAGAACGAGCTGCGTGGAGTGGTCCGAGTCACAGAGAAGCCCCTGGTGCCTCTGCACGGAGCCCACAAAAAAATGTGATTGGCTGCAGAAGTTTTGCTCATTTTATGTCCGGAGACAAAAGAAAGCACGGGCCGGGGTGCCTGGGTGGCTCAGTCCATTAAGTGACAGACTCTTGGGTTCAGCTCAGGCCGTGATGTCGGGGTTGTGAGATCCTCTCCCTCTGCTCCTCTCCTTCTACCCCTCCCCCATTTGTGTGTTTTCTCTCCCTCTCAAATAAATAAATAAATAAATAAAATCTTTAAAAAACAAAAACAAGAAAACCCTGGTTGATTCTAGATCGTGGGATTATGAATGTTCTCTATGTTCTATTTTCTTTCCCATATGAACAGATACGCCCTGTTCCATTCTCCTGTACTCAGCAAGACCTTTTCATGTTATAAGCTTCAGAAGACTGGAATGTGTATTCCTGAGAGGACACAATGCCAGTCCAATAAAAATATTTTTTTTGAAGAAGTTTGTCCATAATTCATGGGCAGTCAAACAATGAGGATTTGAGCACTTACCGTGCACACAAATACCAGGAAAAGCACAATCATTTGAGTAGACATGTCTAAACGTCAAGTCCACTAACCTGGAGGGGAGTAGGGGTCATTTAAAAGCCAAATGAATGGTGCAGACAGGCAAGATGAATAATTCACAGGAGGGGGAGATCTTCATGGGCGGAGGTGACCGGAGAGTCTTTGGGGAGGAAGAGTCTTCCAGTTAGTGCTTGAACAATGAGTAGGATTTAGAATGGCAGGGAGAGAAGAGAGGCACATCCAGGCAAGCACAGTATGGTGAGCAGAGGTGAAGGAGAGGCCCGTAGGGTGTCCAGGGCGCCAGGTAGGCCAGGCTAATCAAAGAGGGTCTTCCTTAAGCATCTGACACAGTTCCCGGTGACTGGGGAGCAACGCTCTCTGCTCCTGAAATGGGCTGAGTCTGTCTGCAGTCACTAGGGACTGGGAGCCTCTCAGAGGATCTAGTTACACACAGAACTCCTCCCCACGGAGCTCATTTCTGACGGCAAACTGCTTGCAGATGCTGACAGAGAGACTGTCAAGGTTTGGATCTGATTTTGCTCTGAATCATCCGATTCTTGGCTGGAGCCCCTGGTGGGAGGCCCCTTGAGCCTGCACCCGGACCCAGCCAGCCCTCCGGGATGGGAAGGCGGCAGCTTCCTGGCAGGGCCCGTGGAGGACCAGCCCCCGGCCTCAGATGGCTTCTGCTTAGAAGGTCCCCGAGCACAAATCCCCCCCTCCTCCAAGCATCAGAATAAGCAGCGGGACTTATGTTGGGGGGATGAGGGGAAGGACAGGCAAGTGTAATGGCCGAAAACAGCCACCTCACTACCTGTCATACACTAGAGCCTCATTCCTTTGAGTGTTAAGGTTAAAAAAAAAAAGGGCCCCCCAATTTCCAGTTTGATTTTGTGCATGTGTGTGTGTTTGGCGGGGGTGGGAGGCTCTTCTGTGACTCTCTGGAAGTGACTTCTAGGCCCCATTGCCATGTGCTTTCCTCTGGGCTGCCCCTGGATGACCAAGGGACCCCTTGGCCATGTCCTCTCCCTCTTTCGGGGCAGGACAACATTGCCAAGTCATCTCGCTAAGAGATTTCTTTACCATCCTGAGAGAATCCGTTTTCGTGTCAGGCGATTCCTATTTATGTCTAAACCTGAGGTTCTCATGTTGCAGAAATAGAAAATATCCAAGTACCACCTTCTTTCCCTTAAACCCAGACTCTCCTATTGTTCCGCCTGAAGGCCACATGGTGGGATGAGCCTCAAGTCAGATGAGCCGTGGTTCTGTCACTACCAGCTGGGGGACCTCAGGCAAGTGACTTAGCCCTGAGCCTGTCTGTACCTTGGCCGGGTGAGGACCAAGAGGACCATTGTGAGCAGAATGTGGCAAAATTAGTTTCTTCGATATATTCAAAAGCCTCTCTTGGGGTAGCCCTCAGCCTTCAGTGTGTTCAGCCCCTAAGCTTATCCATCCGTTTCCAACACTTTAATCCCCCTCTTTGAGTGTGTTGTTGTCCACAAGACACTGAGCTCGCCCAGAAGCCTCTTCTGAGCCTGCACAAAGGAAATAGTCCTTTCCAGGCAAGGTTTTTACACCAAAAACTGGCTTCTAGGCCCAAGGAGGCTGCCCCAGGGAGCGAGCATGCCCTGGACACTGCTTACAGAGATGCCTGTGTTTGCCATCTTGTCCTCAGTCTTTGGATACCAGTGTCCGCAGGAATTCACAAAAGGTGTCTCCAATTTCAGGGTACATATTTCGATCTGAGGTTGAGCTATCTTCTCCCTCCATGGACTTGTACCACATCCTCCCGGAAATAAGTGACCCAGCCTCCTTGTGGAGTGACCTATCCAGAAAACCTGCCTTCCTGGGTACAGGACGAGAACTGGGACGATACACGAGGGAGAGACGAGGCTCTTGTGACTTAAACAGAGCTGGTCAGGAGCCAAGTCATTAATGTTCCTACTGACTTCCCTTTGGAGCAGTCAGGAGCTGTTTTTCTCTCATCTTCACTCCTCTCTTTTGTGTCTGGCAACCACTTTGATTATCAAGATGGCAGTACACAAAAGCAGGTCCCTCCACACCTCACCATAACTATTTCAGTGACTCTTTCCTCCTTTGTCCTGGGGCAGCCACCCTCACACCTGTCTTTGGGCCACCCTCTACCCCCACCTCATTTTCCTTGGAGCTGGTTTTAGCCATGGTTCTACCTACACAACTTTGCATCTCACTATCTCAGCACCAAAGTGCTAACAAACTAATTTAATGAATGTTTCCAAGCTCAGTGAGAGAAGACCAGAGGCATTCTCGATTCCCTGTTGAGTTCCTTGTGTAGTTCCAGGCATCCCATCCCTGACTTGGTGATTCTGACGTTGGAAATTTCTCAGAAAGCAGGAGATGCTTTTGGGTCAATGGGTCATTCAAGTAACCCTCCTATTATACTGGATACTAAGTTCTCCATAAATTAAAGACAAAATTATGAGATGACCATCATGCTCATAAGCAAGAAACGGAATGCTGTGCACTGGTGATCGGGACCGTCAGGTGACATAATCAAAATGATCTAATGCCTATTTAGTGACATTATGTTATGCTTTCTTCCAGCCCTCATTACAACTCACATGGAGGAGAGTTATCTTTCAATGTGACTTTTCTACGATAATGGATAGCTTCTCATAAGTCATGGTTTCTGTCTCCAAACTGTAGAGTGGTGGTCTTCAAAGTATGATCTGGGAACCAGCAACATCAGCATCACGGGGCAGCTTGTTAGAAAGGCAAATGCTCAGGGCCCACTGCAGACTATGGAATTAGCAATTCTGAGGGGGGCCCAGCAGTGTGTTAGAACAAGCCCGCCAGGGAATCCTGATGCTCACTCGAGTCTGAGAACCACCGGTGGAGAGTCACCCATTAACCAATTCATAGTCTGTTACCTGCTCTAGCTCAGAGCGCTGGTCTGCCCCTCTCCAGGAGGCCTCCCAGAGAAAATAAAATTCTTGTCAACCTTGTCTCTTCCCTAATCAGCTTAACTTGTTTTGCCTGGAGTAGTGAGGTGAGGCGGGGAAAAGGGAAACGGCCTTAGGAACAGCAGGAGATGCTGAGAGAACACTTGGAAGGAGCTTGCTCCATCCAGTTGAGGGCTGCGAGCAGAGTGAGCCTGGGATTTAGTCCTGCTGAGTTCAAACTGAACCAAAAGGGAGACATGAGCACCCATTGTGCTCAGGAGGGTTCCACCGTCCCCAGAGTGGGTTCCTTGCTGATCTGCCCCGTCTCCATTCATCAATGTGAATAAGAAGAGCTGTATAAACGTTACTTATTGGTGTGTGGTGTCTGGTTTAAAGTAAGTCATGAACAGGACTTGTAATCATAGGGATGGTCTACAAGCATACAGCCTGTCTCTTGAGTTAGAGGTGATAAATTAGATATTATATTGGAATTATTTCTGCCAAAAGGAGGTGTTTATTTTTTTATTTTTTTATTTTAATTTTTAATTTTATTATTTTTTTATTTATTTGAGAGAGAGAGCGCATGAGCAAGGAGAGAGGCAGGCAGAGGGAGAAGCAGGCTCCCCGATGAGCAAGGAGCCCGATGTGGGGCTCGATCCCAGGACCTTGGGATCATGACCCCAGCTGAAGGCAGACGCCCAACCAACTGAGCCACCCAGGCACCCCATTTTTTAATTTTTAAAGATTTTATTTATTTATTTGAGAGAGAGAAAGAGAGAGTGTGTGTGTGTGGACGCGTCCATGCGCGCACAACCTGGGGGGAGGAGCAGAGGGAGAGGGAGAAGCAGGCTTCCCGTGGAGCAGGGAGCCCGACGCAGGGCTCGATCCCAGGACCCTGGGACCATGACCTGAGCCGAAGGCAGACACTTAAGCGACTGAAGCACCCAGGTCCTCCAAAAGGAGGTGTTTAGAATCATACAATAGTTCCCACCAACAGAGTGCTTCTTGTCAGCGTGACCACACCGGCTGATGAAGCCTGGGAAAACACCAACTACCTCATGCACCGGCTACTCATGACTCTTCAGGAGAGGTACAATTATCCTATTTACAGATGGGGAAACTAAGGCTCAAAATGTTGAGTCAACTGCCTCTTAGAAAGGGACCGGTGCTTCAACTAAGCAGCGTCAAAAGCCTACAGGTTTAACCACCATGAGTCTAATGGGCCAGAATCTTCCTTCATTTGTTTTCCATGAAATCTCAGCTTCTCTGCTCAACTCCGTCTTCTTGTCCCTGTCTCCCACTTCATCTCCCTCTTCTTTCTGAGTTTGCCGACAGTCTTTTTTCCATCCTGATGGAATGCTTTGCTTTTGGGGGTCTCTCTGGGCTGCTCTTTGTTTGATCCATCCATAATTAACCCTAAAAATGATCAGAGGCAGAAATTTGTATTTAAAAAAATTTTTTGGTACTCTCTTGGGCTTAAAAAAGACACAACAGGTTTTGAATAATACTTATTTGCTGAATGTCGGACCAGCCAGTGGATCCCTCCTAGAGGCGAATGGTGTTGGGCTGAGGTGCAAGTTAAAAGTAAACCAGTGGTTGCTGGAGCCCCAGATCAGTAATTCTCAAGTGAGTTTGGATGAGTGGACATGCCCCCCCTCCCAGCCCAGGGCGGGGGGTACATCTAATTGGAGCCTGGCTGTGTCAACTATTCTCTCCCACGCTGATTCTTAATCCCCCAGGGCAGGGGCCAGGACACTGGTCTTTTCAAGAGGTCCACAGTAATACTTAAGGTTAGGCCAGTTTGGGAAATGCTGGCCGGAAGGAGTAAACTTTGGTTCTTTTTTTTTTTTTTTAAGAGTTTATTTATTTATTTGTTGGAGAGAGAGAGAGCACAAGCAGGGGGAGCGGCAGGCAGAGGGAGAAGCAGGCTTCCCACTGAGCAGGGAGCCCGATGCGGGACTCGATGAGGGACTCGATCCCAGGACCCTGGGATCATGACCTGAGCCAAAGCACTTACCCGACTGCGCCACCCAGGTGCCCCAGACTCTGGTTCTTTTATTGCATCTCCAATTACCTATTTCAGAAGCTCCCTCTGGAGATCCTGAGGCTGGGCTCCTGGGACCAGAACTTGAGAATACTGCTCTTTGAGCGGATGCCCTCAAACCCGGAGCATGCATCAGAATCCTCCTAAGGCTTGTTAAAACACAGACTGTGGGCCCAACTCCCAGGGTTTCTGATCTAGTTGGTTGGGGAATTTGCATTTCTAATAATCCCCTAGGGGACACTGACGCTGCTGGTCTGGAGACCACACTTTGAGAACTGCTTTGCTAGATCCTTCCATTGCATGAAGAGTAAATTGGCCCTCAGCACAGACGGGAGAGACCTTTCTTTACTTCAAGCTAAGATGTATAAGGGTAGTGACATCTGACATGCCCGGGCTTCCTCATAAATCACCAGGCTCCTTTAGTCCAGAGCTCTGCTCTCACTCTGTCCAGCAAATGTTCTTAATTGCTATTAAAACCAGCTGTTGGGAAGCTCAGGCTCTAGGATTCCAGGACCCAGACGCTACGTACAACCCAGACACTGACTTTGTGAATGACCAGAAGGAAGCCATTTATATTTCCCTGGCCCGATTTCCCCCTCATCTGACAAAGGTGACATCTTGAGGAGATGAAATGAGAGAATAAATTCAAACCCATTCAGACATATTTAAAGCTCAAGGTACAAATGCTGGCCATTACCCTCAGTCTGTGCCTGGAGAGACAAAGAGAGTGGCTCCCGGGTCTTGGTTTTTCACTAACTGGGGTGACCTGGAGCCAGGGGTCTCCATCCTTCAAAGGCAAGGGATTGGCCTGGGTAGTCTCAAATGTCACTTGTAGCTGGAGGATCGCAGGGTTCAACTCCCAACCCCAGCACCTGAGATTGGCTTCATTCTTATGTTGGTTTATACAGACGTCTGTTCCTCCTCTTCGCCACGTTGTAATGCACGTTTGGGGCACCAAATACTCCATTTAAAGTACCTAGGATGTTTGGAGCAAGTGGGAAGAAAAAGTATCAGGGTCATTTAACACAGAACAAGGCCAGGCGAAAACGAAAAGCAAGCAAAGCGTGGCCGTGGACTTCTGCAGAGTGATCCGACTTACCTTGACCACAGCAAAACCTCCAGGGTGCAGGTGAACACAGAACAAAGAGAAGCAGGCAGAAGATGGGTGTGTGAGGAGGAATCCTCGCTCTCTTGACACGCGTACGCTTCACAGGGCTCGGCGTCTCCCAGGCAGCCTGAGGAGAGGGGCAGGGCAGGCAGCGGAATCCCTATTTCCCCAGCAGAAAGCTCTTGCTCTGAGATTAAATGCATTTCCCATAGTCCTCTGGACAGGACTTAGCTTGGAATCAGCTCTTTCATGAAACGTGGAAGGTCAGGAGAACAAGGGTCTCTTTCTGAGTAAACCCAGAGAAGTCCTGGTTCACCAGCAGCTCCTCAGTGAAGGCAGAAACCCTGGCTTGTGCCCAGGGTGGAGAAAAGCGAAACAAAGGACTCTCACTGAGCTAACGGGAACTAGACCCGGAAGGGAATCTCTGCAAATGTTGCCTTTTACCTGTAGTTTGCAAGTTGCATTTAAAAATTGTCTACTGATTGGTTTAACATTCATTCTCATTGACGTGTTTGTAAGTTCTTCTGTTTGAAAGGAGAGAGCAGGAGCGCCTGGGGGGCTCAGCCGATTAAGGGTCTGCCTTTGGTTCAGGTCATGATCTCAGGGTCCTGGGATTGAGTCCCGTATCCGGCTCCCTGCTCAGTGGGGAGTCTGCTTCCCCCTCTGCCCCACGCCCTCCCGCTCACTCTCTCTCTCTTTCAAATGAATAAATAAAATCTTTAAAAAAAAAAAAGGAGAGAGCAAAATCCCAAGGCCATTGTTTGGGTTGGAGGAGCAGGTTTTCAGACAACAAATGCTGAGGGTGGGGGACAGGGGGCTGCAGCTGCATCAGCCTTAATCTGGGGAGCAATTTTTGGTTGTTGAGGAATGGTATGACAATTAGTGAGATGTCATTAGAATACACAGAATATAAACAGCTATGAAAACAAATTTTTGCAGTGTTTAGGGACTGACAGTAAGATAGAATACTCAGCCATGATCACTAGAAAGACAACTGGTGTGCAATTGTATTGTAACTGTCTGTTTATTTGTCCACACCCCGTTGTCTGTACCTTAAAAATGTCCTCTTTGGGATAAATTGGTTTCACCTTAAATCCATTTTGGAACAAAGCAGGGATAAGCATGTTACTGAATGAGTGGCTAAATGAGAGAGTCAAGGAGCAAATGAGTGAATAAACCAATGATCAAAACAGTGAACCGACAAACAGACCAATAAGAAACATACGTCAGTAGCCTCTTGTCTTGTCCTGATGGATTGAGGCCATGGGCAGCCCTTGCTCTCGAGCTTTTCTTGCTCTGCAGAGGTCTGTAGTTGTCCAGTACGATTTTGATGGGGACCAAAGGAACAAGACTGGGGTTGTCAGCTCGATTCACACAGGAGCCACGGAGTGTTGCTCTGCCTTGTGGCCCAGGCTGCAGCGTGGAACCAGACCCAGGTCAAGCTAATCCTGACAGATGATGGTGTGAGCTGTGTTTGCCTTCTCAGGGCTCCTCCTTGTGGAGCCATTTCTCTTCTTCCTACAAGGCCAGAGCCATCCATGCTGCATGTCCCAGGAGCATATCCCTGGCTGGGTCTCTCACAGGACTGACAGTCCCATGCATCAGCTGTTCCCTTGACCTAATTCATCACAGCTCCTCTCCCGTGGTATTCCACTCAGCTCTGTGGACAATGGGGAGAACCCAGTTAACCTAGTCAATGGGAAGAGCCCTCTAAGAGGTGGAGACAGTCATGGGGTAAGTGTCAGGCCTAACTGAAAGCCAGAGGAGAAGGCGTTTCTGGAAAGATGGGCCACCAGATCCTTCCTTCTACAGGGTAGTTGTTTATGTGTTAGATACCAGGCCAGGTGCCATAGAAGATTAAATACAGACACAGATGGACAAACAGACACACACACACACACACACACACACACACACACACACACTTTCTCCCTCCAGAACCTTACAGATGGATGGAGGAAGCCATACAAATGCACAGAAATTATAAGTCAGTATATAAAAACAATTGTTTTTGCTTTAAATAATGATTTGCTGATTCCTATAAAGAGTTGCTCTTGCCCCTCTTTTCTTCCCGCTAACCTTTCTTTCCTTTCTACTTTTATCTGATTGCATGTTCCAGCTCAGGGACTTTATACAGAATAGGAGTTCCCCTGAAAAGCAAGAATAAGAAAAACAATAGCTTTTCAGTCAATTCTTGTTGGCAGGAAAACACCAGAGACGGGGAGGGTCATGGGAGTCGGTGAACTGTTGCTCCTGGCAATTGAAATACTTAATTTGTCATCTGAAAATGAGAAGTCAGGACTGCCCTGGAGCTTAGCTAAAAACCATGGGGTTACCTGAGGTCTGGAACTAGGTTGCCAGGAAAGGAGAAGGGAAATGACCCAGTAGGGCCAAGGTCAGCAAAGGCTTCCACGAAGCACGGAGCTTATCTCAGTTCTTCTGTGTCCTGTCTCCAACTTCGGGAAGTCATGCTGCTTCTCTGGACCTCAATTTCTTCATTTGCAGAACAGCCATAATATCTACTCTGTGCACGTCACAGAGCTGGCCTAAGGATAAAATGGGTTAACATATGCACATGAACTCCATCCTGAGCACACAACATCGTACGTAGTGGCTGCTCATTTCAGGGGAACTCGTGTTTCCTGGTTTGCTGGAAAAGAGGTGAGATTGGCAAGTACTCAACACTCCATTAAACCAGAGAAGTGATCTTGCAATTTCCTCACAAACCATCCAAGGACTCAAACACCTTTATCAGGCATCCTCTCTGGTGTGATGTACATGATTTAATTTAATTATCTGACCAACCCCACAAAGAAAATATTTTCTTCTTCCTCAGGCAGAGAGAGAAATCAAAGCTCAGAAGAGTTGACTATACCGTGCTTGAGACCACATGGGGATTCTAACTCAGATCTGTCTGACTCAAAGCATATTCATTTTTCACTGTGCCCCACTGGCTCACAGCTTTGATAGATATGGGAATAAAACCTAGGCCTTCACATGAAGTCACCAGGACCCTATACACCCCAATAGGCCATGGAGAAATGAGAGAAGAGATAAAACTGGTATCTCTGGAAAAGTCACCTCACCTCAGGACTGTTTGTGGAGACCGCTGAGGGCTGATGAGAGGTCCCATGTCCACCAAATGGGCTTCACCTTTTCATCCTCTCTCTGTCTCTCTCTGTCTCTCTCCAGTATCTACTTCAGATGACCCCAAAGCCAATGGTCCACAAAACACCTCTTCCTGGCCTCACATAGGGCTCTCAAACTGCCCAATTGCCCTCCAGCAGCCAGGCCAGATGGGCACTGGAGGTGGAACCTAGTTTGGAAACAGCTTGAGAGCTCAGCGGGGGTGGGCTGGGCGAGGGGCAGGCTTCACTCTATCTCCCTTTCTCCACACAGTGCTGCCTCCTCCTCCTGGCCTGCTTTCTGATGTCCCCAAGGCCTTTTCAAGTAGGGAGAGTGGAAGGACAGAGTGGATGTGGCCAATCAAGAAACGACATCTTTTAATCAGGTCATCCAGGCAGCCCCTTGTCTAACCCGGCTGGCTCTGAGCCTTTTGCCTGGGGATCATTCTGTTTTGTAACAGTAAAGCTGACCTCAAGCTAGGCCACTCTGTCCAGATCCTTGTTTGATCTAAACAAGCACAACAGCTATGTCACCAGAGAGTTCTGTCTCGCTGGCAGGTCTCCAGAAGGGTGTGTTGCTGCTTAGCCAGAGGAGTCAGCAGAGAGCCTCTCCCCTGCTTAGGTCGCCAAGGGTAAGAGCCTGCTAATGGATTTTCCTTGGGTACAGAGGATCCTGATTTTCTAGAGCTATGTAAAAACGAGACTCATACAACTTGTAAGAGATGCATCAAGTTTGCTGAATAGAAGGGCATTATACAAAAACCATTTTGCATTTTCATGACCAATCACTGTTAGAAAACACAAGCTTTTGGATAAAGAAGATGTGCTGTGTGTATATACGGAATATTACTCAGCCATCAGAAAGAATGAATATTTACCATTTACACTGACGTGGATGGAACTGGAGCATATTATGCTGAGAGAAATAAGTCCATCAGAGAAAGACAATTATAATGTGGTTTCACGCATATGTGGAATATAAGAAACAGTGCAGAAGATCATAGGAGAAGGGAGGGAAAACTGGGAAGAAATCGGAGAGGGAGATAAACCATGAAAGATTCTTTTTTTTTTTTTAAGATTTTATTTTATTCATTTGACAGAGAGAGAGAACGCGAGAGGGAACACAGCAGGGGGAGTGGGAGAGGGAGAAGCAGACTTCCCGTGGAGCAGGGAGCCCGATGTGGGACTTGATCCCAGGACCCTGGGATCATGACCTGAGCCAAAGGCAGATGCTTAACAACTGAGCCACCCAGGCACCCCAAACCATGAAAGATTCTTAACTATAGGAAACAAACTGAGGGTTGCTGGAGGGAAGGTGGGTGGGGGGATGGGGTAATTGGGTGATGGGCATTAAGGAGGGCACGTGATGTGATGAGCACCAGGTGTTATACACGACTAATGAATTATTGAACTCTACATCTGAAACTAATGATGTACTATACGTTGGCTAATTGAATTTTTAAGAAGTAAAAAAAAAAAGAAAGAAAAAGAAAACACAAGCTTTTAAAACTAACATCTAAAAAAGAAACAAAAGCTATAAGGACCAGAAATAAATCTAATAAAATGTATGCATGATCTTTATGAAGAAAATGATAAAGCTTCATTTATTTAGGTATTCTTCAATAGATGAATAAGGTGTTCATGATACAAAGGTTCACAGTCATTTCAATTTTTCTTAAATTAATTTATAAATTCTATGTGACACCAAACCAAATCTAGGCAGGGTTTTTTTGTGTGTGTGTTGTAACTAGACAAGATGATTCTAACCTGGCTGTGAAAAAGCAAAGGGCCAAAAGAGTTATAAAATTTTGAAAAAAACAAGATGAGTGACTTGCCCTATAAGATTCTAAGACTGACTAAATTAAGGCAGTGTGGCAGAAAGAGACAAATAGAACCAATGAGACAGAACAGGTGTTCCCCAGACAGGTCTCTCTACATGGGAAGACTTGATATGTGACAGGAGTGGCATCCGGATCCATGGAGAAAGAATGAATTGTTCAACTAATGGCACTGGGAATTTGGTAATCCATACGGAAACACAAAACCAAAAAGAACCCATTAAATTCTAGGTGAAAAATTTGAAAAGCAGAACTTTTGGACTTCTAGGAGCAAATATAGAAAACTTTCAAGATCACAGTGTAGGCAATACTTATCTGAAAACACAAAAAGAACAAGCCATAAAGAAAAGTAGTGGTAAATTTGACTGCATTAAAAATGTAAAGGCTCTTTTCATCAAAAGATGCCATAAAGGAAAGGTAACAAATCGACAAGCACAAAGTAGGAGAAGATCTTGGCAGTGTGGCAGCCATCGGAGTGTGTTGCTCAGTTTCCCTCCTACAGAGAAGCACCTGCCAGGTGTGTGACTAGAGGACAGCCTGTAGCTGTTGTGCCTTTGAGATCCACCATAGGGTTCAAGTTGAGGCCATGCTCTCCCTGATCTGATCCCCACTAAAGATTGAGCATGGCTGGAGGACCAGAGCTGAGCCATTCCTGCCCAATGTCGAACTCTTTCAAAAGGCAAACTTCTAGGGCTCAGTAGCTGGGCAGAGACTTTCTCCGAGATGCCCAACAGTGGAGGCTCTTCCTACCCAATCCTCCTTTCTTTTCTCTTCCCCTTTCCAGATAGCAAGATCTGCACTGGCATCTGAAGGCTCTCCCCAACCAATCCCACCCCCATCCCATTACCCTTCAGAAGCATTAGCCCCAATAATTGTCTTGCACTTTTTTTAAAAAAGATTTTATTTATTTATTTTGACACAGGGAGAGAGAGACAGCTAGAGAGGGAACACAAGCAGGGGGAGCGGGAGAGGGAGAAGCAGGCTCCTGGCTGAGCAGGGAGCCTGATGCGGGGCTCGATCCCAGGACCCTGGGATCATGACCTGAGCCGAAGGCAGACACTCAACAACTGAGCCACCCAGGCACCCCTGTCTTGCACTTCTAATTCCCTCTTGGGGTCTGCTTCTTGGAGGACTTGAACAGACATAGCCTATAAATGACCAAGGACTGGTATCCAGAATGTGTATGAAAACCAACGTATAGATTGCTAAGATAAAAACAACTCAATAGAAAACCAGGCGAAAGGTATGAACAGGCAGTTCACAGAAGAAATCTAAAAGGCCAATAAATACAAGAAAAGATACTCGATCTTACTCGTAGTCAGGGAAATGTAAATTACAGCAAACCAGATACCATTTTTATACCTGTAAGATTGGTGAAACCCCAAAACATTTACAAAGTATTCGGGGAGATATGGAGCCACAGGAATACGTACTGTTGGTGGGAGGGCAAATACATGTGTCCATTTTGGATCATAGCTTAGTAATTACAGTACTCCCTTAGTAAAGATGAGCAAGTACTCATCCATCATTTCCTCAGAAGAGACTCTCCTGGGTATGCACAAGGAGACTTGTAGAAGACTATATTGCAGAATTATTTGAAAGAGGAAAAGAATCCAGGACAACCTAAATGTCTACCAAGAGAAAAATGGATGAACACAACGTGGGATAGACATGCTAAGGAATATCATAGAGCTATGAAAATAAGTAAACCAAAGCAAAAACTTCCATATGGAACGAAAGTGAAAAGCTGCATTTGGGCTGTTAAAAGTTCTAACAATATTTATTTTAAGAAAGTTAAAAAAAAAAAAAAACAGAGAAAGAGAGAGAAAAAGAGACACTTGTACACTTGTTTATCCTCTAGTTTATAACCAAGTTGGCAAGTACTTTTGACATAATTTGTCTTGGCCACACTAACTCTTGAAGGAGGCTATGATTTTGTAAGTTTTTCATCTATCAAAAGCAAACGGAAAAGGACCATTGTTAACGATTTTTTCTCATCAACCGTTGGAGTTGCTAGAGGTTTGGTGGTGCTCTCTTAAATGCCTGCCCCCCTTGAGTGGGCCTGGCATTCGGGGAGTATGAATGGGAAAGGAGAGGTGCGGGGAGGGGCCTTTGATGGGGGCAGAGGTGGGGTAGGTGTGGGAGGGCTGTGGGGACCCCAAGTGTGCACCCCTGCTGGGGCGCTGCCACTCTGGCCCTGCCATGGGCTAGCATAAGCTGATAGCCCAGCTGCCGCTCATGTGTGTTGTGCTGGAATCCTTACTGTGTGCGGGAATCCTGCTCTGGCCAGCGATGAAATTACAGACAGCAGGGTCCAGCCTCGCCTAGGTGACCCAAGAGGGGAAACCTCTTTTCTGGATCCTGGCTTTGGAAAACGTCCCAGGCCTCTTTGCCAGGGCCTTGTTCCTAGTTGCATTCCTGATCTGGGACCGACTGTGGAACACTGAACTGTTTACTGGCGCCTCCCGGTCTGTAGGAGAGTGTCCCTCCACTGACTTGGCCACCGCACCTTCCAATCGAGGCAACAGTAGGTAACACAGGGGTCCCTCTTTATCTGCGGGTTCAGTTACCATAGGTCAACCTCAGTCTGAAAGCAGATGATCCTCTTTCTGCCCTATCGATAGAGGATCAATAGTTGCCGAGCACTGTGTCATAACTCCTGCATTATCCGCCTCACTTCGTCTCATCACGTGGGCACCTTATCATCTCCCATCATTACAGGAAGAGAAGAGCGAGTACAGTATAATAAGATATTTTGAGAGAGAGACCACATTTGCATAACTTTTATTCAGTATACTGTTCTGATTGTTCTATTTTATTGTTAATTATTGTTGTTCCTCTTTTACTGTGCCTAATTTAGAAATTAAACTTTATCATAGGTACGTATGTAGAGGAAAAAGCATAGCATATATAGGTTTCAGTGTTATCCACAGTTTTAGGCATCCCCTGGGGGCCAGGGATCATTTCCCACTAGTCAAGGGAGCTACTGTAAGCACGAAGAAGGAGCAGGATCTGAGCTAGGGCCGTCCATGAGCTGACCAGATCGGGTCTGGTACCCAAAGACTTTTCAATCAAAGGGAGTGTTATCTTATTTTATTTTTTAAAAAAAATCTGATTCAGAAATATTTACTGAGTCTTTCAACGTACTTGGGGGAAAACATGGAACAAGATTCTGACCTTGTCCCCAAGGCATGCAAAGCTCAGAGAAGACAGACGAGGGGCAGGCGGTTACAAGCAGATGAAGTAAGGGTTGGGGCTGATGAGAGCGGGGCTCCACGTGTCCCCCGGGGCCCCATCTAACCTGAACCTGGAAGTCTGAGATGGCTTCTGGGGAGATGACAGAGCCACTGGGGCGGAAGGGCCACCACCTGGCCAGGTGCTCTGTGTGGGGGTTGGGGTGCAGTGAGGGTGACTGTTAGGATAGTATAGAGAGAAGCTTCCAGACAGAGAAGAGAGCCAGGAAAAGCTTGGTGGCAAAGAACAAGGACAAAAGGAAATCGCGTGGCCAAGAATGGTGTAGAGGGGGAAACCCTGGGGTGAGGGAGGGCAGGTGAGAGCCTGGGAATGAAGGAGTCCTTTCCCACAAGGGGGCCATGGCAAGAAGCACCCTTCCCTCCCCTCTGCTTCTCTTTCTTCTCTCCCTCTTCTCTTCTCCCCTCATTAAATACTTCATGATCTGGCCATGCATTGGCAGCAGATGAGAGATGCTGGTGACAGAGGTGTTGGGAAGAGCCGTGTGATGGGCAGAATAATGGCCCAAATGGCAGAAAAAAGTTTACTTGCTAATCCTGAAATCGGTGACCGTGTTACCTTAAAAGGCAAAGGGGACTCTGCAGATGTGGTTAGATTAAGGATCTTGAGATGGGGAGATTAATCTGGATGATCTGGGTGGGCCCAAGGTAATTGCAAGAATCCTTAAAAGATGGAAGAAGGTAGAAGGTCAAAGTCAGAGGGAGATTTAGAAGATGCTGCGCTGCTGGCTTTCACAACGGAGGAAGGGGCCAAGAGCCAAGGAACGCAGCAGCGTCTAGAAGCCGGACCGCACCAAGGGGATGGATTCCCCCTAACGCCTCTGGAAGGAACGTAACTCTGCCGGCACCTGATGTCAGCTGGGTGAGACTTAGTTTAGGCTTGTGACCTCCAGGAACTGTAAGATAATAAATTTGTGTTGTTTTAAGCTCCTAAGTTTGTAGGGATTTGTGACAGTAGGAACCGGAAACTAATATGAGGTGAACAGATTCTAGGTAAATAATTTGCTTAGAGAGAGGAGGTGGAGAGAGGCCTCCTGGGGTTTCTGGGTGTGAGTTAGGGAGGAGGGCTGGTGATCACGTATTGGTTTTGGACACGTTAGGTTTGAGCGTCCATGGCGGTTCAAAGTAAAGATGTCCAGTAAGCAGCTGTTTTCCTCTTGGGTCAAATGGGCAGATTTCTGTTCGGCACTCCGGGATTCTCCATCTTATCCGTATTCAGGGGATAAACCAGGGGCTTAAAAAATGTTCCTGGGCTCCAACTCCCACTCTTTCTTCAAGCAGGGCAGCCCCCTCCTACTGGTTGGGAGCATTAGGGTCTGCACGCAGCCGTGTCCGCATCCCAGCAGCGACCCTGCCATCTGGGCTAGGCCGGCTGTCCGAAGCAGTGTCCCCACTGGCCCAAAAGGCCTCAGTGCTAGCCGGTTGTCCGAGCAATCTCCCTAGCCTCCCTTCCCCCAGCCCTTCTTTGTCCTGACTCATTCTTCAGTCCTGACTCATTCTTACCCTTGCTCTTTCTCTGCTTCTCCCACTCAGATTTTGGCCCTGCAAGGAGGCAGCCAGCCTTCCTGACTCTGCTCTTGGCATTTGAACCTTAGCTTAATGTTGCTGTTTCAGGATTAGAGGACCCCAGCCCAGCTCCCCAGCTCTTGCACATACTGTTCTCTCTGCCTGGAACGCATTTCTGGAAGAAACCACTGGGTCTGCTTGACTCACCTTTCAAAGCACTTCTGCAGGCTTTTTGTATACCGATGATGGTTTCTTTTTATGTAGCACCTGGATCGTAAATTACATGGATCGTAAAGGACTGTTTACCAGCCTGTGTCCCTCTTGACCACGAGCTACTTGTGAAGAGGGACCCCGGTTTATTTATTTCAGGATCCCCTGTACCTAATAGGGTAGGTGGTTCAATTGATGTTTTTGTTGAACCGAACGAAACCCTTCTAGATTGCCTCTTTATGCCTTCACTCTGATAGCTAGGGGAGCTTGCACCAGCAGGCGGGGTCCCCCCCCAACAGCGAGAGCACTAATTAGCAACAGGTGAACAGGAGTGCTCTAATCCGTGTGCGTCACTTACCTAACAGAGCCTTCTCCTCCTCAGGCTTCTGTTCCATTCTCATCTCTGCCTGCCAGAGGCTGCGGGGAGCACAGAGATCTTGCCCGCCCCCTGCCAACAGATACCTGTCTTTGGCCTCCCTTCCCTTGGGCTTGACAATGTGAGCCAGGCTGGAAGGCATTGCCTCTGTCTTGGAATGCCCTGGCAGGTCTGAAACCCAGAGGACAGAATCACGTGGAATGTGTGGCTGGGGGGAGGGACGGGATGGGGCCAAAGGGTGACTGACTGTAGCCGAGTGTCCAGGGCTATAAATTCCATTTTCCCTAGGAGTGGGGCAGGGAATCAGTGTTGAGAAATGCTAGAATAGTTGACCTTGAAAATGAAAAGGAAATGGGAAGCATATGAGCAGTCTTAGCGGTTACTCACCTGTCACGTGCGGCCCTCCAAGCTCTTATTTCCAAAGAGAAGGACGAGCTGGTGCAGGTCTTAAGGACACTTCTCGGTTGCCTTGCCAGTTCAGGGGGCTCTGTTCGGAAGGAGGGAGCCAAATGCAGCTGGAGCCCGGTCCCCCTGCAACTCTCTCTCTTTTTTAATTTTTTTTTATTAAAAAAATTTTTTTATTTAAATTCAATGTAGTTAACTAAATATAGTGTGTTATTAGTTTCAGGGGTAGACTTTGGTGGTTCATCAGTTGCATGTAACAGCCGGTGCTCATTACATCAAGTGCCCTCCTTAATGCCCATCATCCAGTTACCCCATCCCCCCACCCACCTCCCCACCAGCAAGCCTCCGTTTGTTTCTTGGAGTTAAGAGTCTCTTCTGGTTGGCCCCTGCATCTCTTTGTTCACTTTGCTGCACTTCCCCCAGCCTAGGAAGGAAGGTCGATCAAATTACATTTTGACCCTGTTGTACCTCCTCCTTACCCCCAAGGTTAAAAGAGTTAATACTGTGCATCATAACGCCGGAAACACTGAGCTCCATGTCATAGAAGCCCTGTACACTTCTGCAAAGAACTTTTAAATACAAAAGCCAAACACTGATTGATAGATAGCAAAGGGTGAAATATTTAATACTTTCGTGGCTCCATGGCTCTGCCATTCTGCTAAAGCGATGGTGCTCAGACAAGCCTGCATGGGCATCACCATCAGCAGAAGGGCTTGTGAAACACAGGTTGCTGGCTCTTGCCCCAGAGTTTCTGCTGCCTTAGGTCTGGGGTCAGGTAGAGCATTTGCATTTCTAACAAGTTCCCAGGTGATGTTGATGCGGCTAGTACAGGGACCCCTGCTTTGAGAACCGCTAATTTTTTTTTTAAGAGAGAAATTAACAGCAACAAACAAGGAATAAACAGACACAAAAGATACTATGAAAACCGGTGTCAGGGAGGTTACCAGTGCAAGATCTCTGGACGCTTCATTGCCCCCTCTTCCAGAATCATCTAAGGTTGAGGAGATACGGCTTTTCCAAAGGGTGCCCTGGGACTCATAGCCTCTCCCCTTTTTGGCTCCTGTGATGCCTCCTGCCCCCAGAACAGCGTCTCCACATCCAACCTCTTGGTGCACAGCTAAGCGAAGGTGAATGTCGGTGTGCAGTACTTCTGAGACTGTGGCATCTGGCGGTTAGAAGGCTCCGCTTGTGTTAACCGAAAATACTCCTGAGTTATCTCTAAATCTTTCAGGTTTCCTGCTCTTCTCTACTCCCCCAGCCCTGGCTTTGATCTAATGTCTTCCAAAGCAGACTTGGAAGGCCAGCGTTTCTCTGTGAATAATCCCCTTTCTCCAAGAACACAGGTAGTTCTCTGCAGAAACTGAGTTACTGCTTTTGTCCTTAGATTCCCAGAGGAGTCAAGGTAATTTTCTGCTTGGCTCCATGTCTACCCTGTGATTTCACTCCGATATCATTCTCTCGTGGGCTCCGACAGCCTCCGCTCCCCTCTGTGAGCCTTCTAGAGCTGGACTCTGCCACCCCTCCCTTAGAGATTATAGCTTCTTGCCCGGCTTCCCCAGAGAATTCTCATCCCTCCCCCCAGCGAACTGCCTCCCGACTGCCTCAGCCTGCTTCAGACCACTTTGCAGTGTTTGGAAGTCTCCCTCTCTCCAGTGGGAATGAGCTCTCACTTTCTAGGCAATAACATCCCTCAAATGCACCCCCCCCACCCCCACTTCCCTAGGCTGGGTTGCAAATTTGGTGGAGGGAGGAAGGAGGCGGGGTGAAGTAGGGGGTGGGAGGATGGGAGAGGTGGAGATCATTTGCTAATGAGATATTTATCATGGGGAAAATCAGATCTGTGTTCTCCTTCCCTTACATTTAAAAAAAAAAAAGGCAATTTGATGTCATTTTTATTTGGGGTGGGTTCCTTAACTGGTTCTGTATTTGTGGTCTCTAAAAGGTCTTAACTGGGCTCTGACCACCACCTTGGAACCATCATGTCTGTGACCAGATGTGTGTTTTAGTGAGAGAAACTTATGCACTGCTTAGCAGGTTGTTTTAGGTTTACACTGGGTGGAAGGAAAGAGTGAATCACACTCCTGTGATGCCGTGCGCCTTAGCTTAGCAGTACCACCGGATTCAGAGTAATAGCATCATACCTCTTGTAGACTTCATTGCAGAAAATACCTTACATTTTTTTTTTAAAGTGTTTTTGAGGTTGAAAAAGGTAAAACCTGCAAAACCGTTTTGGTCTCCACAGAGAAAACCTCACTGCCTGCCCCCCTCACATATAAAGAGAGGAATCCTCTTCGAGAGGAAAAGGACGGGAGACCCATGGCAGGGCCTGCCGAGCCGTAACTCCACACGAGGGCTGTGGGACATACTCTCTCTTAACCCACAGCCTTTCTGGGACTGCGTGCTGGTGTCCTTGGTAAACCTCAAGGATGGCACTAGGCTATCTCCTACCTCTGATCCCATGGAACGATTGTGAGGACTCAGTTATGAAGCAAAGCGGAAGCTGGGGCAGCAGAGTTCAAGGTTTGGCTTGAGGTCTGATGCCAGGACAAGGTCTTTGTGCCATCCGAGCAAATACCGAGCTTGGCTCACTCTTCCGTGCCATTCTCGGCTCACGTCGTGGGGGCATGGTTAAGAAATCCAAACCCTGGGGGCTCCTGGGAGGCTCAGCCAGTTAAGCAGCTGCCTTCGACTCAGGTCATGATCCCAGGGCCTGGGATCGAGCCCCATGTCAGGAGCCTGCTTCTCCCACTCCCTCTGCCTGCCTCTCTGCCTACTTGTTCTCTCTCTCTCTCTGTCAAATAAATAAAATCTGAAAGAAAAAAAAAAGAAATCCAAACCCAGAACCAAAGCTGTCATTCTGGCTGGACATGAACGTGCTCATGGGTGGGCGCTGCAGAGGGTGGGAACCCAGCCAGAATCTAACCAAACACAAGAGAGTCTCTCAAAATGTGGTGGTCACCCTGTCCCTCCCTGGTCCTCCTGCTCTGGAGGGGACCTTCTAGGGTTCACCTGGATGATCGTCTCTGGTGGTCTGAATTAGGACCACTGCAGAAACAGATCGATGCATAGCAGAGACCCCCCCCCCCCGCCATCCCTTTGCCATGTAGAGTGGTCGGCGGGGGCCAGGCCCC
The DNA here is from genome assembly GCF_054177405.1 of Leptonychotes weddellii. Classification (NCBI taxonomy): domain Eukaryota; kingdom Metazoa; phylum Chordata; class Mammalia; order Carnivora; family Phocidae; genus Leptonychotes; species Leptonychotes weddellii. Next base: position 95,281,085 of record NC_138378.1, read on the forward strand.
CAGGATTTGGGGCTTGCTTGCTCAAGTCGCTTCCTGGGAAATGGCAGCATGAGGTCATAGCAGGCTGGGTGCCTGCCACCCCCCCCGGCCCCCCCCTGCCCCCCCAATAAAGAGCTTTGCTGAGAAGAGTACACTACATTCTGGAGTAAGACTCCTCTTGAAACTTCTACCTCATTCTGAACTCAAGGGGTGTGTGTGGGGGGTGTCTATAAAGAGGAAAATTACAGGCAAAGGCAAGGTTGAGGAATCATTTCTTTAAAGGTATTTACAGCAGACATAATTCTCTGTTCCTTTCCAGTGAGCTCGCCAGGCCCTGAGTTGTTCCTCTCCCCAATTCTGTGCCATGGGCGTGCTAAGGCTCCCCTTGCAGTGGGGTGTACACCTGGGAAATCCGAGCGAGGGGTTCTTCCCGGAGACCACACATGAAGGCATCCAAATGATTGTGGGACAGGTCACTATGATTGGCTTCCTTTTCTAGGGGGGAGACTGAGGCTCTTGGGCAGGAGGGAGTTGCATGAGGTCCCACGGTACGAGTGCAGAATACAAGGCCAGGTACCTGCCGCCATGTGTTCCTTCCCAGGGCCCAGGTAGGGCTTCATTGCCAGGTGCACAGGAAGGCTGTGGGGGCCCACCAAATGTGCTTCTGGCCAGGGGAATGTGTTCCTCTTAATACTACAAGACGTTAATTAAGCACTTACTATATGCCATGCACTGGTCTAAGTACTTGACATGCATTAACTTAAGTAGCCCTATGAAGCAGGTGCTATGATAATCACCCCTGTTTTACAGATGAGAAAACTGAGGCACACAGAGGCTAAGTAGGCCTTGTAGGAAGTGCCAGAGCCAGTGCTCTTAATTTCCACCTTCTGCTGTCTCATGCCCTTTACTGTCTGGGTATTAAGGACAACTGTTTACCCAGCACATTGTGCACACCTAAGCAGGCTCATGTACATGATCACATTTAATTTCTTTCTACAACAGCCCTTGGAGGCAGGTAGACTGAATGATGCTGTCCTCCCATCCAAGTGCTAACCAGGCCCGACCCTGCTTAGCTTCCGAGATCAGATGAGATCCGGCGCGTTCAGGTGGTATGGCCGCAGACTGAATGATACTGTTCTCACCAGAGGCTGAGGAGACTGAGGCAGAGGTCAAGCAGCTTCCTCAAGGTCACTACTAGTTAGTAATAAATGAACCACTCAGGGCTCCTGATTTTGAAGAAATGTTTGCTGCATTGACCCACCGGGAGTTAACCCTATGTGTTGGATCAGGAAGGAGCAGTCACGCCCAACACAAAATCAGGGTGTCAGGTGATTTATGACCCAGGACTTCCCCATTGTGAGCTGCTTACAGAATAGAATGGAATAATTGCCTCTAGGTGCTTTCGGGCTACAAGGACAAGACAGGCGTGGCTCTGCTTAGGTGATGAATGTGAACCGTAAGCCCACAGGGGGAAGTGAGGAGTCTTGGACAGCCATCTCAACAGGGCCAAGCTGTGCTTTGTCCCAGGCCTCCTGGAGCTGGCCCGCCGGGTCACCTTATAGGAGTAGAAACAATGGCCACACCTTGTCTTGAAACACTCTGTCTTCCTGTGGTTATTCTGGCATGTTCTCTGTAAGAACCTCACACTCATCCTCCTGAGACAAGAAAATCTGAGGATCGGGTCACCATCAATCAGGAGGGCCCTTTTCGGATAGAGTCCCCACCTGCCACCTCCCTGCCCGCTAGCCTCTGGTCTAGGGTGTGGATTGCTTTTGGCATCTTCTCTGTTCTAGGTGGTTCCTGGTGGGCAGGGTTGCAAGACCGATCTCATTCAACATGCAGGACACTATCCAGAGTAATGTCACCAAAAGAGCCTCCTGGGCTCCTTACCTCAGAGGGGTGGCGAAGGGCCGACCAGGCAGTGCCCATGCGTGGCCTGTTAAACACAAGGGTAAGGCAAGGAGAGACCTTAGAGACTGCCTTTTAGTTTTATCGAAAGCCAAGTTTGGAGAGTTGAGACATTTGCTCAGCGCCACTGGAAGGGTTCGCGGCGGAGCTGGAAGCGGGGCCCGGCGGCGACGATTCTAGGTCCGGCACACTTCCCACTGCTCTCTGGAGATGTCAAGGAGGAGTCTGCCATCTGCTCGGCTGGATGCTTGCTAAGTGCTTCACAGCAGTTAAAAAAAAAATCAGGACTTTCTTGGGTACGAACATTCATTTCCCTCTTTTCTCTCCCCCCACAAATCCCTGCTGTCTTAATTTGATGCAGACTCAATATAGAAGGGGTGAGCAGGCATGAGGAAACCCCACAGGCCAGAGCCAGGAATCTGTCTGCAAGAGGGAGAGATGCGAGAAGCATCAAGCAGGTGGGCAGGTCTCAGACACCATGAGTCTTTGAGGTGGCGTACTGTCACCCAATGCTGCCCAGGTGTCCTGGCACTAGCTGCCACCCGCCCCCCCCAGGGATGATTCAGCCAGAAGGCACACTAAAACCTGTTAGCCATAGAACACCAAGTAAACAGCCCCTAGGAATTTCTCTGACTTGAATTTCAACTCATTTACTTGGGAGCATCTGTCCTCTCTGCTTGGGGAGAGGGGGTGGGGTGGGGAAGGCTAAGATTACAGTGTCCTTCTGCCTAAAGGAGCCCGTGTGGTCTAGAGGTGCTGAGGTCCCCAAACACCGTTCCCAGGATGTTCGCTGGGGCTATTGCAAGGACGGCAGGGCAGGGGGGCGGTGTGAAGGGGAGACTGAGGAGGATGCTTATTCCCTGCACCCCCTCACCCCCTGCCACTGATTACTTAGCTTTTATCAGCTTTCTCGGTGGATTCTGCCTACATTTTGTTTCAGGTGAAGATTCTGTTGCTGAAGCTTTTTGAGAAGCACGGATCCAGTGGGGAGATGTGGGAGGGGAGACAGCAAGGTTTTCGGCTCACACCTCCACCAGCTTGGGAGTGAGCTTTATCAAGCCTGCTCATCCCAAGAGCCACACCTCGGCCATTTCCACTTCGAGGAAGGCTCACCTGGACTCTATCCTCCCTTCCCTCACGAGAATGGTCGTTGGGGGGTGGGCCACCCTTCCTTGGAAATACTCTCAGGCCTCTACCTGTGCTCTCAGGTCGGCCCCACAGCTCACTGCCCACCAGGGTCTCCCACTCACCCACCATCCCATCCCCAGCGTCTTTCTCAGATGAGCCCAAAGGTGTGACGCTAACTGAAAAGGTAAAAAAGGATGATTAAAGATCAAGGTTCTATTATTGCATAAATTGACAGGGAAGAAGAAAGATTGGGGGTGGGGTGGGGAAGAAGGCAGGAAGGGGGATGAAGACTCCTGAGCCTGGAAACCCGGTCGGGGCTACTTTTAGCAAATAATATTTACTTTCTAGTCAAACAAGCTTCGTAGATCCAGGAGGAAGGGATGCAGAGACTTTGAGGCAGCCCCGCTGGCTCTGGTTAGGTAAAGTACACTAATTAGGATGGGGTGGGAAGCCAGAAAAAATGTAATTACTCATCCGATCCCAAATGCAGCTCATTGAATCCATGGGAAACTTGCCTCGGGAACACACCCAGTTGGAAAGGTCAACACCATCAGATGAAAACTGCAGGCGGATCGGGAGTGTACTCTGACATTCAACCGAGGACTGACAGGTCTCCAGAAAAAGGCCCGGCACCTTTGCTGACTGCTGAATTCCCAGCTCAAGCTTGCTCTCCAAATTCCATGACGAGCGGAATTCTCCACCTCCCCCAAGCGCCTTCTTGCTGTTCTGTGCAGTTACCTACGAAAGGAATGACGACTTTCAAAGCAACGTTCCCTGTGCAGTAGGTGTTTGACAGGGGTGGATCTCAGGGGGCTGGGGGAGTGGTGATGACAGAGCAGATGAAGAGGGAAAAATAATAAGGTTATATACAGGTTAGCAAATCTGGATTTTTAAAAAGTAGGTTTTGGAGAATACCTCTACTCCAAAAATAGAGGTTATAGAACACAAAAACAGGCCTAAACTTTCCATTGAGATTCTTAGGAACAGAGGGATTTCAGCTTCAGGGGATGATAGCCTAGTAATTCAACTCCCTTATCCTTGTGACTAAAAATAAGGATGATTAAAGAATAGAATCCTAGCTCCCTGTCATCCCAGACAGCCAGGCTTTGGCCCCGGACTTGTAAATCAAGCAAGCAAGCACACTGGAGAGAAATAGCTGCCTTTGTAAATATTTTAACTATTATCTACCCATTATTAAGGCAGTAAGGTTGAGGACCACAAGGTCACCAATGGATCCCCATTGGGGCCTTCTCTGGCCAGCTGCTTCCTGGGTAGGTCAGAGTACGTGCTTGAAATGACTCCGAAGTCAGCTGGCCTCTCTCAGACCATGTGTCCTTGCATCTTCTGTTGCTGGGAGCGACTTGCATGTCCTCCAGAATTTCTCAGGCTGCATCTCCAAATGCGTTCTACAACATTTGGAATGTCATTCTTATCTCACAACCTGCTCTCTCCAACCAGAGATTCCTCCCAGGGCACTGACTGCATTTCCATCAGGCGCCCACATTGCCACAGCTGTGAGAGCAGACAGAGCCAGGGGGACAGGTGAAGCTGTCCCTGCAGCAACTTCTCAGACTGGCAAAATAGTTCCAGCCAACAAGAGAACCCAAAGAATGTCTCTGTTATGGGGACCAGTCTGTGGGACATATGTTTCCTTAGGGGCAAGGCTCAGAGGTGTCAAGGCCAGGACTCTGGCCAAATGGGACGGTAAAAGAGAAGGAAAGGTGAGGGACACAGATACATCCTGAATGTCCTGAACCAGGCCAACGCAAGACAGATTTCACACAAGACAGATCTAAATTACCTTTGGGATTCCCCTAATTAAATTCTCTGAGACTTTGAAATTACAGCAAGTATAGGGTGTAAATTGCTCTGCGTTCTGTTTGCCGTCTATTAGATTCATACAGTTTATGATCGTCTTTGGCTCATGGTGGTTGGCTATAACCAGACTGCACCGAATCCCATGGAAGGTAAGGACATTTTTATTTAACTCTCCCAGAACCCCATAGGGATCTACACACACACACACACACTTTCTCTCTCTACAGGACTTTACTATTATCCAGGTTGAGCCAGTATTTTTGTTGTCCTAGGAAAAAGGAGATGAGGCGTTAATGGTATCTGTATTTACCTGAGTTAGTATAGATATTTTTCAGGGTGAGCCTCTGGTACTGGAAACTGGGAAATCAAACTTAGAAGGAAAGAGAAAGACAAGTGACCCTGCCATCTAGAAATCTCAGAGACAGGCAGCACAGAGTGACCTGGTGTTACTGGTGTCTCCAAGGCCTCCCCATGGCTCCAGTCATCCCAGAGAAACTGGGAGAGCAGGATTCCGCCCCATGCCCACCATAAACCTGAGATACCTACAGGTGCGCTGACCCCATGGGCTGCTCCGAGAGAAAACAGTGAGGGCCATGGGTTGGATAACAAGGATGTTCATGGAGATATAGTGTGGTGAGAAAAGCCTGATTTAGAATCTGGGTTCCTGAGGTGCCTGGGTGGCTCAATCATTAAGCGTCTGCCTTCGGCTCAGGTCATGATCCCGGGGTCCTGGGATCGAGCCCCACATCAGGCTCCTTGCTCAGCGGGGAGTCTGCTTCTCCCTCTCTCTCTGCTGTCCCCCCTGCTTGTGCTCTCTCTCTCTGTCAAAAATAAATAAAATAAAAAAAAAATAGATAGAATCTGGGTTCCACCATCCACCAGCTGTGTGATCTTGCCCACAAGTCTTAAACTCTCTGGGCCTCAATTTCCTCATGTGGTGTGATGATCAGAATTGTCTAAAGTGGCCGTGGGTTCTCACTCTAGCTGCCTGGACAGTGAGCCCGCAGGGCACCGGGTGGGAGCTTCTCACTGACTCCCCACAGGAGGCAGCGCATCTCAGCTTAGCCCATGGGCCCACTCCTTCTTTTCCTGACAGGAGGGACTCTACTATCCCATGGACCCCAAGATCTGGGCAGTTGGCATTCTCAGACAGCTCCTATAAACGGCTGGGAAATCCAGACCACTTGGCACCACTGTCAGCTTTGTTCCTAGGCTTGGACTATTTGGGAGGATGGGTGGATCCAAGGGATGGCTGCCTTCGCTCATTTTGTAGATCCTTGCTTGATTCATTCGCCCTTTCCCTGATACAGCACATTCCCTAGCTCATGCCTTGTGACATCATGAAGTCTGTCTTGGACCCTGGTAACAGGGAGCCATCTTGCGTGACCCTTTGTTTGCAGAAATGGGGTTAATAACACCTTAAAGGATTGTGGTAAAAATTCATTTGACGAGTCAGGTCCAGAGGCAACAGCCTGAATAAAGGCATGAAGTTGTGCCTGGGCTTGCATCTTCAGGACATTTAAAAATTGAGACCATTGCCAAAGATGAAGTGAATATTAAGAAATATCACTTAAAACACTTCACTGAATGAAGCTTGCTTTGTTCACCTACATTTCCTATGTGCCCTTTATAGGCCCATAGGCTCCTGACTCCTGTATGATGCAAACCAGCTTCCCTAATTAATTTTTATGTTAAATTGAGTTCACTCTCCGAACCCAAGGAGAGAAGTACCCGCCGCAGGATCTGAGGCGGGTCGTTATGTGTGTGGCCTCGGCGGTGGTGGTAAAAGAGAGAAGGGATGTGGGAGCATTAACAGGAGGGTTCTGACATCTCGGTCTCTGCATCCTGCGGGGAGAGAGCACTTGCTAGCCTCTCGAGATCCCTATCCCCAACCCCACCCATCCCAGAAGCCAGCCTTTCCATGGATTAGTCCTCTCTGCTGCAAAGGCGGGAGAAACGTGACCACCAGGAGCGCCGTGCAAGACCTGTCCTACCTGGGGGTGGCGGTGGGGGGCGCTGCGCGGGTCTTCAGCTGCCGGATGAAATGACCACAATCCTGGGAGAGCACTGTCTGCAACAAAGCTGGGGTTCACTCAGAAGCTGCTGGGAGTGCGGCCCTGCAGACTGGCCTGGGCCCCAGGGAAAAGAATGTCCAGAGGGAGACCCTCGCTGAAAATGTCACATCTCTTGTTCAGTCATGGACTGAGCTTGGGGTTTTTTTTTTGTTTTTTGTCTTTGAATTTTATACAGTTCTTTGTGCCCCAGAATGAACAGTTATAGTAAACCTCATTTTAAAAAAAGTTCTCGGGCGCCTGGGTGGCTCAGATGGTTAAGCGTCTGCCTTCGGCTCAGCTCCTGATCTCGGGGTCCTGGGATCGAGTCCCGCATCGGGCTTCCTGCTCCTTGGGAGCCTGCTTCTCCCTCTGCCTCTCTCTCTCTCTCTGTCTCTCATGAATAAATAAATAAAATCTTTAAAAAAAAAAAGTTCTCTTGAGCTACAATTCACATATTGTATAATTCACTCATTTAAAGTACAATTCAATGGGGTTTTTTGATATACCAATTTTAAAAATTGTGGTAAAATATTTGTAACATAAAATGTGCGATTTTTATATAAATTCAGGGGCACTGATGACATTCACAACGTTGAGCAACCATCACTCCTATTTCCAAAAGGTGTCCATCACCCCAAACAGAAACTCTGTAACTCTGTAACTAACTCCCCACTTGCCCCTCTCCCCAGCCCTTGCTAGCCTCTAATGTGCTTTCTGTCTCTATGAATTTGCTTATTCCAGACATCTCATATAAGTGCAATCCTACAATATTTGTCTTTTTTGTGTCTGGCTTATTTCACTTAGCTTCGTGGTTTAAAGGTTCATCCATGGTGAGGCAGGTGTCAGAACTTCATTCCTGTTTAAGGCTGAATAATATTCCATCATTCATATACACCATGGTTTGTTTATCCAGTCGTCTGGTGGTGGACACCTGGGTTGTTTCATTTTTTTGGCTATTGGGAATAATCCTGCCGTGAACATTGGCGTGCAAGTATCTGTTGGAGTCCCTGTTTTCAATTCCTTTGGATACATACCTAGCTGTGAAACACCAACCACTTTTAACTTCCTCCCCCATCCTGGGTGCTCACACCAAGCCAGAAAATGAACTCTGATCCTAAAAATAGACAGACATTTAGATGTTCTAGGGCAAGCTGACTGCAATGTGACCACATAGGAGTACCTGTGTCAATCCTTTGTTTCTTCAAAGCCACAAATGATATCGCTCCCTCTGTGTGCAAATAGCCGAGCCTCTGTGGACGGCAGTGTGTGGGGAGGGCAGATACTCTCACGGGAGCTTCTGCTGCTTGCCTCCTCCCTGAAAGAGCAGAGAAAGAGAAGACACTCCATTGTTCCTGAGGAGAGCGGCCCATTTAGAAGGAGGGAGAGAAGAAATTGGCATATTGAATTTTTTCGGGGGCCAGATGCTGGGGTACGGGCTGTTGGCTCATCTTATCCTCTGAAGTATCGTTGCTCTCATTTAATAGAACAGGAAATTGGCTCAGAGGAGGTACCTCACCGACTCAAAGACTCAGTGGCAGAAACTAACAATGTAAAACTTCAAAAACCCAAGCAGGTGACGCATCCTGAACGAGGCACCCACAAAATGCTGTGGGAGATCAGGACAGGGAGAGCCCACTGCTGCTGGGGGGTTCTGCGGAGTTTTCGTAGAGAAGATGGGCCATGAAGCTGGACCATGAAGGATAATTTTATTTGCACAAGAAGATGGGGCAGGGATGGGGAGCAGCAGGAATTGAGATGTGGTTGAGAAGTATGGAAATTGGTTTGGAATCTTTTTCTGTTATACCTGGTTGAACCCCTAAGTCCAGCAGCTGCTGTCCGAGATGCGGGTCTGCAGGGGTCTCCTGGGAGGCAGATTCTGAGAAGGGGGGTAGAGAGCAGGGTGTTTACTGGGGAGTGCTGCTGGGGTCCACACCAAGGGGAGGGAGCAAGAGTGGCTGGAGCGGAAGGTGACTGAGACACCTGCCAATGAAGGTGGCCCTTCCCTTGTCCCAGGTGGGTGAGGGAGCGTGGCCTTTCTCTCCTGCATCAGTCATTGGATACGGGCTGCCCTTGGAAGGAGCGTGACCTTGGATGAGGCAGTAATCTTCAACCAAACTAATCCTCAAAGAGGGTGGACAGCTGAGGCCTATCAACTGACAATCTTAGCAGCATCTGGTGGAATCAGGTTTCCATTCCCAAAGGAGGATCTGGTGGCAGGCACAGGGTCCCTGTGCACTGACTCCCTGAGGGTCCCCTGGCCCTGTTGTGTGCTCAAGGCTGAGAACCATCAGATTCTTGGGGCCCCTCGTCTCTCCTCACTTAGGCGATGGTTGAAGAAATAAACCAGCTTGAGTGTGTTGAGCAGTTCGTTTGCACAACATCTTTGATGCTAGACAGGAAGACGAATGTATGCATTGTTATTAATTAGTTTATTTGATTGATTAAAAATAATGTTTATTCATTCAAAATGCAAAATTTTTAATATATATTTAATATATATTTGAAAATAGAATAACGCATTCTGATATTATTATCACTTCTAAATGGGATTCCCAAAGAAAATGTTAAGACCCTTGTCATCTTTCAGAGCAAAACAAACACCCCCTCACTAGGGATTCAGAGACAGGAGTGGTTTTTGTATCAATGAAGACAAGCCAAGGCTACAGCTGTCCATGCTGTAACCCTAGCTCCAGCTGCTCCCTTTCCCCATTGTCTCTGGACTTTCTCACTTCAGTGTGAGCGGTTAACTCTTGAGGAGCTGGGTACTAATCTCAATAAACCAGTGGCTGCCTCCTGCACGTTCAGGGCAATGATCAAAATGGGTCTTGGATAACATTCCTGTGTGTCCCCCCCCACCCCCGCCAAATGACAATTAAAATGAACTTAAACAAAAAGAAAAGATATTGGCTCATGTACCTGAAAAGCTCAGAAGGCTTCAGGAATGGCTGAATCCAGGGGTTCAAAAATGTCATCAGATCCCAGCTTCTCTCTGTCTCTTGGCTTTGCCTCGTCTCAGTTGGCTCCATTCTCAGATGGGCTTTTCTCTTGCAATGAAAGATGTATGTAGCAGCTCTAGATTTTTCAGGTTCATGTTCAGCTGGAAAGAGCAAGTCTCTTTTCCAGGAGCTTAGGCAAAAGTCCCGAGTTGATCAGCTTGAACAGTCCTAAGGCATGTGTCTGCATGAGCCAATTACTGTGGCCAGGAGAATGAGGTATACTGATTGTCATGTCCTGTGCCTCTGGAATCAGGCATAGACCCCACCCCTGGCCCCCACCTTAAACATATGGATTGATGCAATTAAAGTTAGAAACTCTAGCCCAAAGAAGAGTGTGGCAGACACAGTTGGTTGCTGTGGCTGATTACGTGGGGTTGGAACTCAGTGTCTTCCTTCCTTCCCCTGGTGTACCTCCCTGTATCACAGGTGATTAAGAGCGAACAAGGACATTTCCCAGACTCTCTTGCAGCTATAATTTCTGCTGTGATTTGGTTCTGCCTGTTGAATGCTCTCCTATGAGAGAATTCTGAATTCAGAATTGAACCACTGAATTGAGGGGGAGCCAAGTTTCTGCTGGCAAATTTGGTTGGGGAGGTGTTTGGTTTTTCTGTAGCTGACAGAGCAGAGATAATGTCTGGTCTCTGGCCTTGTGGGTGTTAAGAGGCGGGATGGGCCCCCCGTGAACCTGGTGTGGACCACAGCAGATGTGGTGTGGTCAAGGGGGTATCAACAGTGCTGGTGGCTTCCTGGTCATGGCCACGGCAGTGTGGTTCTGGAGCCTGTGGCTTTCTGAGCACAGACCAGGCAGCAGGGTGACTGTAGGACTCTTTTCTGAATACCCAACCCAGAATCTGTTTCTTCAGCCTTCCCAGTTTTGTTGGCCAGTTAATACCCCGGAACAAATTCTTCTGCTTCATTTAGTGAGAATGAACTCCATTCTCCGCACTGAAATTCTCTTGCCAACCCTGTAGATGTCTCCTCTGTGCTACGGCCTTGCAACCCCACCCCCTACTTTTCTCTTGCGGGCGGTGCCCACTCCTACTAGAGACGCTGAGAGCCTTTCCCAGGCTCTTTGCTGCACGTTCTGCGTTGGGGGTGTGTGTGGGGGGAGGGGCGCATTCCCAGACAAGTTTTCTGCCCTCATGATAGAAATGCCCTAGAGACATTTAAGCAAAATCTTCCCTCCTGCTTTTGGATGTGGTTGGGAGAGAATGTGCTGGTGGGGTGCTGAAGCAGCCCTTTTGTAACCCTGTGGCAATAAGCCCGAGGATATAAGCCAACTGATGTGCCAGTAAATTAACAAATCTTGGAATTGGAAACTGCATGAGAACTTTCTATTTCAGCTGGATTGTGTGGTTAGCTGGAGCTGGAAATTGAGATCAAGAGTGAGCAAGAGCGAGAGAGAGAGAGAGACAGAAAGAGAGAGAGAGAGAGAGGAGACAGGGAGGCAGTGGAGGGGGACAAATTCTAATTCGGCTAATGTCCCTTGTGGAATTAACAGCGACTTTGGTTGTTGGCAGGAAGCCACAGTCTTCATTTACAGGAGATACAGACATTCATCTTTTGGCTTCTTTGGTGCTGAGTCCATCAAGTTTGGCAGAGGGGCGTGGTAGCGACTCCTTTGTCGGTTGGCATTGTCATTTACAGTTTATAAAATAATATAGCTCTTATCCATGCTCCCCCAAGGCTTTGTATGCCTATTTTTATGTGATCTTCACAAAAAATCTTCAAGGCGGTAGGGCAATTATTCGTCCTGCATTTCTGATGACAAAACTGGGACAGGGACTTAAATTGCTCGGTCAACCTCGCAGAGCTGATTAAGGGAGGCACAGATTTCCTGACCCTTGTTCTAGTTTTGTTTCTACTGCACCATATTGTTGCCTCTAAACTTTGGCAAAATGATTTGTGTGAAAAAATAAATAAATAAATAACCCCAAGTGCCCAGCAACGAAACAGCCTGTAGTTTCACTCTGTGCTCCCAGAGGGCAAAGGACCTCACTGGTCTCCCTGGGACCCTATCATCCTTTTGGCCTTCTGTTGCTCAGCAGAGGCCAGGGACCTCTTGCGAAACTGTCTTCTGGCTCATTCGTTAGCGAGGGGGAGAAACCTCGAGCTCACCCAAGTCGGGGGTGTTTGGGGTGAGTTTGATATTGCTCCACACAGAACAATAAGGAACATTGCACAGATATGCAAGACAAGAGCCACCAGGGTCAGAACTCGCAGAGGAGGGGCCGGAGGGCGGTTCTGGATCCTGTCTGGCTTGGGGGACGCTGCCGTGGGACTGGTGACGGGCATTTCAGGCTCCTCCATGGGCCTCAGCTGCCCTCTGTGTCTGCTTTTCTGTCCCGCCATGGGCTTCCTCCTTGCTTCTCTCCTGGGTTACTCCTTGACTCTGGCCTCCCATAACCTCTTTGGCCTCCTCTACATCGCCAGGAGGAAGGGACATTCCACAGAGCAGGGGTGACAAATGAAGCTCTTGTGGCAAAACCCAACTGAGCGAGGCTGCTTCGCCCACTGCTGGTGCTGCTGGGAGAGAGACCCGCCATCGGTTCTCGCAGGGCCTTGGGTCCTGGGTCACTGGCCAGCCAGAGCCACCCTGTGCCAGGCAGCTGTGGTGCCAGAGGGGACAGCAAGGGCTCAGGGTCACATGGTCGAGACACCCAGGATCCTGGGCCCAGCCCTGTGTCAGAGGGCGGTTCCTCTAAGAAGGGGCTGAGGGAGAGTGGGAAGCATGAAACTTGCCCAGCACAATCACCTTCCCGGGTTCTGATTTCAATGATCTCCCCTCAGCAGTGGAATTCCCTGAGCAGCTATGCCTTTGCCAGACTCAAGAATGAACTCTGCGGATGGATTTGGTTTCTCAGACCACTGCCCTGTGCCTCAGCCGAGTGCGAAACAAGCTTCCCCACGCAGGGCTGGCCTCGCTCTCCTTTACATGCCCCGGGCTGAGCCATGTGAGGCCCCGGCCCACAGGAGAGGCCAAATGTTTGGGAATTTTATGGACCACCCCACTGTGGTTCTAACCTCATTTGTCTGAGGGGAGGCAAATCAAAAGGAGGGCTTGCTAACTTTCCTTCTGAATCACTTCAAGCCTTTTCTAGCTCCAGACAGCTCCACGTTCCATGTTTGCTTCCTGGTCTCCAAGCCTCTCCATTCTTGGGCTCTGCTTCGGATGATGGGCTGAGCATAGAGATCGAGGGGACACCTTCTTCCCTTCCAGTGTTGGGCCCACAAAGTCAAAGGAGGCTATAGACAAACTGTGAACCCAAATGAACAAGAAACCTAATCGGGTTTGGCCCCTAGATGGAATTAGACTATTTTTAGGTGAACTATTTTAATAGCAACCCCCCACCTGCTTTGCATTCAGAGTTTTCACGATTCCCTTAAACTTTCATTTGTCAATAATCTGTTTCATTTCCTTCCAAACTGCTGCTCAAGGTGTGATGTGAGCACCTGGCCTCTGAGTCCCTGTGGGACCAGCTGCTCACGCACGGGCCGGCTCTCTCACTGCTGAGGTACGGAAGAGAGCAGTTCGGCTTGCTCATCAACTTTGCTCAACTTCCTATTTTATAGCGCTGTGCTCAGTACTACGTCCAGAGGTAAAACTAAGGTGGGGATGTTGGTACTCAATAAATGCTTTCTGAAAAAATAAATGACTAAAAAATGGGGAATAGCTTTAGTTTAGACCCTCTGTGGTACCTTGTCTCCCCTTTCTGGACTCCCCTTTCTTCCACCCTCCACCCTTGGAGGCCACAGTGTCCTCACAGCACCCTCCGCTAACTCCAGGCTCCCCACTTTGGCCTGCCTTCCAGGACTCTATTTTCCAATGGGATTCTGAGAGAATGGAATTGTTAACCCAAAGGAAAGCATCCTCCTAATGGTAGACTTCCAGACATTGGCAAATGGGTCAGAGGACAATGTTCAGTGGGAGTGAGGTGGGAGTGGGAGACAGTCAGGAAATCTTTCTGGAATCCCGGCTCTGTAAAGCTGGCCCTGGATATCTGAAATGCAAACCTCACTTAGTGGAAGCAATGATACTTGTTCTTCTTCAACCCTTTCTCTGGATGAGCTAAGTGAAAGGAACACTATATGCGGAGAGCTGTCCCTCACAACAGTGAGTAGAAGAACCAAAAGATACCAAGTCATTGGATTCCAAATTAGATTACAGGGCATGACTGCAAAGTTTAAAAACATATGTTCTAGGATGTACATACTCCCATGAAGACTGTCTTTTAATAGTAGTAGGTTACTTGTTTCTGTGATTTTTTTTTTTTCCACAAAAAACAATCTGCATTGAGAACTGCCTTCAAGTCAGCCTGGCAGACACACCAGAAGAGTATTTTCTTAGATTCTCATTTAAAAAAATGAAAAAGCATGATCATGAGCTTTAGTCATTACTCTTTGCAACAAATGACTTTAAAAATAGCTTTTTTTTTGGTAGTTTTATGGTTTTATTAACACAAATATGACGTGCACAACAAGCTATCTATTCACTTTCTTCACTGTGCAGCCTGGCGTTGGGACTGGGGACTCTGATGGCCAGCTGGGCTGCTCTTTCCACAGTAGCTTTGTGGTTCTTGGAGGAGACACTGTGAGCAATCTCTGTACAATAAGATTTGTTGCACATCAGCAGCACTTCAAGGTCCTTGACGTTGTGGACTAGGAACTTCCGGAAGCCACTGGGCAACATGTGCTTTGTTTTCTTGTTGCTCCTGTGACCAATGTTGGGCATCAAGATCTGGCCGTCGAATCTTCTGTGCACTCTATTGTCAATGCCTCTGGGTTTCCGCCAGTTGTGCTAAATTTTGACATATGGGTCTGACTGGTGCTGGATGAACTTCTTGGTCCTCTTTTTAACGATCTTGGGCTTCACCAGAGGTCTGAGGGCAGCCATGATGCCCAGTAACAGATGGCAGTGCTGAGGAAGAGAGAGGTAAAATTAGCTTTGTTGGGATATAAGTGACATACGATAAACTGCACATATTTAAGTATACATTTTGATGAGTTTTGAGATATATATATATATTCATGAAACCCTTCACCTCAGTTGAGACATGAATGCCTCCATCACCCCCAAAAGTTCCCTTTTGCCCCTTTGTATTCCATCTCTCTTCCTTATGCCCCCACCTGCCCTGTCCTGGGCTACCACCGGTCTTTGGTGGCAAATAAGCATCTTTTCTAAAAATTAGGTTTTCCCTAAAAGGCCGAGAATTTTCTAGCTCTGGGGCTATGGTCATGAAGGGAGGTCCCCAAAAGAAGTCCAAGACAGTTCTCAGCAGGTGCAGACCTTGGGAATAATGTGTAGCCTCCAAGGAAGGTACTATTTGTTTAGATATGTAAATCCTGGGATGGCTTTTGAAGAGTTAACCACATTATTTTACATTTTATCTTGTATCTGATGATATTCGGTAGTTGGAATCTATTCACCCAAATTAATTGGCCAGTTCTACAATCACACGTTCAAGCCGTCATCTGGGAAAGTAACAGTCCTTGCTTCTTATGCCAAATGGTGTCATTTGAGGAATTCCAAACAGCCTTCAGGACATAGTTTTTCTTTTCTGCCTCTGTCTTCTATGAGGGAATCGCTCCCTTTCCCCCTAAACTTGTTTCTTGTGCCCCGGATACTGCATCCAACCCTGTTTCGTGTCCATGCGGTCCTCGAAAGAGCAGCAAGCCCAGCCCACCCTTTCGGTGTCTTCTGTCAGCCTCTTAGGGGACCTCCTGCCTTTCTCACCCACATTACTCTGAACCTGTCGGCCCCTTCAGCCTCTTCACTGATTCTCCAGCTTCCAGTCTCTCCCTCTTTCATCCTCTATGTATCAATGGATCTTTATAAAAGGCAAATCCAGTCAAATCATTCTTCTACTTTTAAATATTTAACTTTGTGACTTTATAATGTGGCTCCTCTCTACCTGTCCAGAGCCTCCCCACTCACCTCCCCGAACCCAGTCCGCTTTTTTGGGGCTGCAACCAGGAAAGATTTTAATAGTGCTCCAGAGAGCAGAGGGGCATCCACATGTGCTCCCATTTCTACCCCCATTTCCCGAGACTCACTTTCCAATCATACCAACCTGGGAACCCCGGCATGTACTATCTGCTCTCCTACCCAAGCCTGTTATTTCCTCTGCTTGAAATCCCCCTTCCTCCTATTCTGGAAGACTTTTCATGCTTTCTCTCCTCTGCATCACTCTTACTACCCTGACCATTATGGATAGTGATTTTTTGATTGGTCACTAATTGTGAGGGCAGGGACCATCTGTGTCTTTCATTGCAGAATGCCTGCATTTGGCACTTATGCTTGTGAATGGAACGAACCAACGCAACTTGTCTTACCCTAAATCAACATCTAATAACCTTTAGGACTGTGCCACTGGTGAGGGGGATTTAACAAGTCCGACGTTAGTACCTGATGTAAAGTATGTAGCCTGATACTTAAAATGCTGTTCACTTACTATTTTTTACTTGCCAGCAATTCCCTCCTCCCAGAGAGTGACGTGTCTCACTCCCTTTCCTTCCTTTAGGTCTCTGTATTTTGAATAGCAAGATCCTCCCCGAGGATAAAATAGTAATGACCCACCCCCAGCAATCCCTATTTTCCTATGTCTAGCTTCCCCCTCTTCATACCTATTACCATCTGACACACCATGTACTTACTTGTGTATTCATCTACTGTCTATTTGTTACCATCGGAATACAAGTTTTGTAAGGGTAAGAATTTTTCCATTTTATTCCCTGCTGCATCCCCAGCATCCCACACAGTGCCTGCCCCTGCCACATAGTAGGTGCTTGTATATATGCGTTGAAAGAACGAATATACACAGAGAACAGCAAGTGTCTTTGGAGGACGGTGCTATGCATTTCAGTGTCAATGTGCTAGAATGAATGAAATACTAGCTTGTATGCTGGAACAGTGGCAAGCTGGGGTCATCGGATGGGTCATCGGTCAAGAATGAAAACAACATCTTTCAGCCTCAAGCAATATAAAAAATATATTTAAAAAAAAAGTTCTCTCCCTGTGTCTGGAATACTAATAATGTATGTGAAGAAACAAGATCAGAGCAAACAAAGAAGAGTGAATTCTAATAAATCAGAGAGAGAAAGAGAGAAAGTGAGAGGCTCAGCCACACCAACCTTTAAATGCTACCAGCAGATCTTTGGTGTTTGCTCTAAATTCTGTAAATCAGGGGCGCTGACATATGGGAAAAGACAATGACAAAGACAAGCTGAGAGCTGGGGTTTTATTTTAAGAAGCAACCCCGAGGGTTATGGGCGACTGCACTGAGATTCAGCTGTATCTCACGGGAGCTCTGAGCTGGCCATTTGTGGGCCTGGGTCTTGGCTTCCCCCCTGCCCACCCGCTGGGCCCAGGGCAAGCCACTCCCTCCTCTGGGCCTGGGTCCCCACCAGCGGGGGGAATGGGGGAGCTGGAGAAAACCCATCTCCAAGGTCTCCTCCACCTCTAAAGTTCTGCGATCCTGCCTCTTGACAGGGTTTTCAATTTGTCCTCATTAATGCAGAGATTCAATTAACCAGGATAGTAAATTCCCTGAGCACTCTGCTTAATTGGATTTTTACTAAAATAGCTCCAAATTTTGTTTACTGCATTAAAAAAAACAAAAAACAAAAAACAAAATATTTTTTGCATTATTTTATATCTGTGGGGAATGTAAAAGCATTTAACTGTAATAGCTATAAGTTTGGCTAGAAGTTATTCTGTAAAGCAGAGTTTCTAAACATTTTTGACGGTGACCCATGGGTAAAAAAAAACAAAAACCAAAAACCAAACCAAAACAAAAAAAACCCTGCTACATTTTACACACACACACAGTAATAAAAACTTTGCAAAACAATGCTTCATCTTCCCATATGATGCAGTGTGATATTCTCTATTCTATTCAGAAATGTTAGTTGAGGGGCACCTGGGTGGCTCAGTCGTTAAGGGTCTGCCTTCGGCTCAGGTCATGATCCCAGGGTCCTGGGATCGAGCCCCGAATCGGCGGGCTCCCTGCTCAGCAGGAAGCCTGCTTCTCCCTCTCCCTCTCCCACTCCCCCTGCTTGTGTTCCCTCTCTCGCTCTGTCTCTCTCTGTCAAGTAAATAAATAAAATCTTTAAAAAAAAAAAAAGAAATGTTAGTTGACACACTAATTGATTTCATGATCCCCATGAAAAGCTCGGACTCAAAGTTCTAGAGGCCTCTACCTGCCTCTCAAAGAGTTGGGTGTCTGGGTAAAAAAATGTCCAAGATGTCCCAGGGTTGTCCTTTGATAGCTGTCCTACACACTAACGCTGAGGAAGCTATACCACTTGACTGGTTTTACATTTTAATTCACACCATTTGAACTGTCTTTGGCATTTCCTGAGAGGCGATCCAAGGCAGGGGTTTGAAAAACCATTCAGACGGCACAACCGTAGGGGGAATTTGACATCTCCAGTTGCCCCTCTCCCGCAGCTCAGTTGCGATGCAGCAACGTGCTTGCTACTGGAGAGACCTTGAAAAAGTTCTTGGGGGCAGCTTGCAATTCCAGGGTGTGGCGGACACTCGTGGAAGGGGATCTGGCTTGAGTTGAAAGGTCTGGCTCAGGAAGATGGCCTGTAAGGACAAGGTGGCCCTAGCAGAAGGGGACTCTGTCAGCATACCTTTGGAGGAACGAGGAGGAACTGGAGAGTAAATCAAAGGGGAAGGTCTCTGGAGAACCCACACGGCTCTTTGAGAAAGACCCAGTGTTTGGGCCCTGGCCACACAGAGCTCACCAAGGGCAGATTACAACGGCACAGGCTGAATAAAACCTGTTGGCCCACTTATCTGTGCCCCCCTCCACCCTGAACCCCCTCACCTCTACCCTGGACGAGCCTGGGCATCGCTACCTTGGCCATTAAAGTCGGTGGGGAAGTAGAGGAAGAGGCAGGCACAGAAAGAATGCAGAGCGACCACAGAATCACTCATACTGCTGGTCTGCAGTTTGGGGGTCAGGATCGAGCTGGAGATAGGGGGTGCTTTACACTGGACATGATAGAGATGTTTGGGTTTAGATTTGATTGTGCCTTCTCAGTATCTGAAAATGATGCAATTAGTTAATTGTGAAAGTGGCTGGGAAACGCATAGACTGGCTTGAGCTGTCATTTGGGGCTGGGGGGAGGGGCCCCAGGAGAGGGGTTAAAAGGTCATGGTGGGAAAGAATAAAGTTGTTTTCTCCTTGTGCCCTGAGGAGTCCGGCTCACGTAGTAAATCAGTTACCACAGGTGTTTGTTATCTTTCCCTCCTAGTCAAATAGCCTGTAAGGCTCATGAGAGGGCCTCCCCGTCCCCATGGATCCTGAAGTCCCTTAACCTGTATGGCATGCAGGCCGGGGCTGGATGACATAGCGTCCTCTCAGCTACTCTCACCTGCTTCGTATTCGTGAGACCTGCCTGTCCGGCGTGAAGGTAGCCACCATGCTAACTTGCTCACCGTAAGGGGACGTGTGGGAACAGAACGCTGAGAACCTGTTGGTGAAGCCCAGATTCTAGGCCCAGCTCTGCAGCTGGCCAGGTGGCTTTGGAGAAGTCGCTTAGCCCCTCTAGACCCCCATTTTCTCTTCCCAGAGGTGAGAGGTCACATCAGCTCCAGCTCTGAAATTCGATTTTGGATGTTTTCTGAGTTTCTTTCATTTTGTCTAGCTTAAATTTTGAGTTCCTAGGGGATAAAAATCAAGACCAAGTCCCACAATATTTATACCTGATGTGTACCAGGTATTTTCACAGATGTCAATGGATGAATCCTCAAGCAGGTATCATTACCCCCCAATTAAGATGCAATTTAAGAGCAGATGGAAGGCCATGGGGTATAAGATGTTTGCTCACCGCCATTGATTTAACAAGAGACACAACTGTGGTTTGAATCCAGGCCTTCTGATTCCAAGGCTAGTGCTCTTTCTACTCTCAACTTTTGTTAACTTACAGTTATTTGACTTATTTAATAGTGCTCTCAGTCTGGGCTTGAAGCTGAGAGGAAATGAGTCTTACTCTTTTTCAACTCCTGCAAAACATGTCCTCTCGGATACACACTCGTCTCTTCTTTCGATTAAGGGAGGAAGAGAAGGGAGAGAGGAGAAATGAAGATAATGTAGTAGGCTCTCAAGTGGGAGTAGGAGAGGTACAACTTTCTCTTCCAACCTCCGTCTTCCAGCTTCGACATCATTCGTCCCCAGCTGAGAAGACCAGTCCTGAGCCAAAAAATATCATTCAATGAATCTCATTCATGCGTCAGTGTTAATCGCTAGCACTCCTTGAACTTGGTACTCTATACCAGGCCCTATAGCCATGGCACTGCTTGGGGGCTGGGACACAGAGAAGCAGAGAGGAAGAAAGAAAAAACAGTAAAGTGGTACATTTTGCTCCCTGTCTCTGAGCATGAGGATTCCCTTTTGTGCACCCCCTGGAGCACTCAGTCTGTGCCCCATTGTCCTCTTTTGGGTTTTAAGCTGCTCCGAGTGCAGGCAGGGAGCTAGCTATTGGAGGAAAAACTAATGGCAAACTCAACACAAGGTTCGTGCTGCCTTGGATCCCCATCTTTCCCCCCAGTTCACCTGCTACGGTTTACTTTTCAGAGTTCTCAAACACCTGCCTCAGAGTCGTCCCAGCCTGAGTCAAGAGAGGGGGCTTTTGTACTCCCCAGCATTTATTGGCTAAGAGCCACAGAGTCGGGGGTTAAATGGCCAGCCACTTTCAGCTCTTCCAGATGTGAGCAAAGGGGGTTTACACAGCCCAGGAACAGCCCTGGCAAGAGAGAGAAAACACAGAAGGGAGGGCATGGAAGCCTTCAGAAGACACGTGAGAGAACCTTGGAGAAGCACCAAGATTATCCACCGCAGGGGCATGCCCAGGTTGGGCAGATCCCAGAACAGACTGTGACCAGGTGACCCAAGAACATGTGGGGTGCTCATCTATGGGTGAGGTGGGGGGAGGGGGCGTCCTGATCTGTTCTATCCACTCCAGACACCACAACTGTGACTTAATTGTGCTCTGTGTCCACCTTCGGGTTGAACTAAGACAGATGAAATGCCCACAAAGGGCTTTCAATTTCTGTGGTAAAACAGTTTTAAAAGCCCCTCTGGCTTTTAAAGCAATTATTTCTGGACCGAATGTTCCTCAGGAGACTCCTGCTATTTCTTAGAGCCCTTTGCGTAGAGCTTCTCCATCTCCTTTTATCAACAGATCCCCGACTGTCCCGGCTGCTATCACACATTCTTCCTGGACCCGCCACACACATGTGGGTTATATTTGGATGTGGGAAAAGAGCCTTCCTGGTGCGGTCACATGGCAGCCTGAGTGAGGTACCACAGAGGAGGCCCCTGGTAAAGAGGGCCTTGCATGCCCGGTGTGAGGTCAGCGTTGACACACATGTGGTCATGAGCCAAGCAAAACCACCGAGCTGATACCTGAGCAGTGGTGGGAAAGATGTGAATGACACTTACGGCAGTGTGGTAACCTCAGATCTCCCATTTGCTTGGCATTTTTTGTTTGGTTCGGTTTGGGTTTGGGTTTGGTGTTTGAACCAACACAAATCCAAAGGACTGATAACCATTCTTCAAACATATCCATGAAAAGCAGCGTTGCAGTCCAAAGGTCAGTCTCGACTCCAGCTCTCTGCCCCTTATGAGGGCTAAAGTATGGGGCATTTATTTTCTTTCCAGACCTGGAAACACAGTTCCAGCCAGCTTGGGCAAAAAGGGAAAAACCAAGAATGAGGCTGAATAACCGCATGGAAAGGGCAGGATGCAGCCAAGCCCAACATGGTGGAACCGGGGACTGAGTGCTACCGGCTCCTCGCTCCTATTCTTGCTCCTACTCCTTTTCTCTGTACCTTGACTTAGTCCCCAGCCATTGCAGACCTGCTTCCTCCCGAGCTGGTAAAGAGGGTGGCTGACAGCCCGGGGAATGACGTCGTAGCTTTTGCATTGGAAAGGTAGTGACCTCCTTTATTGGCTCCAGGAGGAAAAATGCTGGAAAGGGCTTTGACTCTCCCAGCCTGCATGTCCATGCTTGCCCCTGCCTCACCCCGACAAATCAACTGGGGAGATGAGGTTCATGGAAGAACAGAGAAGCTCCTAAGGTAGATGTGTGGGTGGGGAAGGGCAAACCATTCATTCATTCATTCATTCATTCATTCATTCATCCATTCAACAGATTTTTGTTGAACAAAACTTCAAGACTGAGTGAGGGGCCAGTCTGCACTGACTGGGGAGAGGTGACCTAGAGGTCAGGAGATGAAGGTGAAGAAAAAAGGCAAAGGGCACCTTGTGCTCAGCAAAGTCCCAGACGTAAGAAGAAAGGAGGTGCTTGTCCCAGAACCGTAGCTCAGCTGCTCCTTCGAAGTCCTGCCCTGGGAAAACCGCTGGTCCCACGACACTATATTTAATAGTGTAGTTGCTTCATGATCTGATGCCAAGTTCCTTCACTCGTCGTAAAGCAGTGTGGGTTTGGGCACCAGCAGGGAGTGGGGCTGCAGACGACACTCCGAGTCGCTGGGCCCTAGAAAATGCTCGCACGTATTCTATAGGAGACATGTACGAGAATGTTCACAATAGCTGTGTTTATAACTAAAAAGGTAACCCATATGTCCGTAAACAAGAGAATCGAGAAGTGATCGTGGTGTAATCAGACCATGGAATCCTATGTAGTACAGACTATGAATAAACTAGCTACATATCGAATTTCAAAAGTACTGACCGGGGAGCATAAAGAGCAAATAGAGATTATAATTAGTATGGATTCATGAGATGAACTTCAAAACCAGGCACCATTACGTAATATAATGGTTAGCGATCCCTTATAAATGGATTGAAACCGGGAAGAAAAGCAAGGGACAACTCAGGTGTCAGATCAGTGGCTTGCCCCAGGGGTGGAGAGCCAATTGGAAAGGGGTGCGGGAACAGAGGGAGCTTCCAGGTATCGGCCATATTTTATTCCTTAAGCTGGGTGGTAATGTGTGGGTGCTTGGCTTTGTTACTATTCTTTAAACTATGTACATATAGGTCATGCACACTCTAAGTATGATCTATTGCACAGTGAAAATATTAAAAAATATATTTTGTCAAAACAAAAACTCCTCCCACCCCCACACCAATAAAAGGTAGAGGTTAGTGTGGGTGAAGGGTATGAGCCTCAAAGGAACGAGAACTTTTCCAAATGTGGTGCCTTGAAGATCTAGAAGGGCATCAGTGACAGAGGAAGAAGGTAAGCCATTCCCTGTCCACCTGCCGTAGGTACCAGCAGCTGGACTGAGGTGTGTCCCACCGTCCCAGGGACCTCCTGCTCACACGACCCCGGGGACCTCACCTTACCCACTTTATAACCCTTTCTTCCTGCACCACAATCCTCAGGATTTAGCCTGTTTTGCTTTCCTTTTTAAAGCTACCACGGAGTACTCCGTTTCTTGTCACTTTCCCACAGCCACTGGCTGAGTAGAATGCAACAATCCTAACTTTTCCCCTTTTTTTATTCCCACGCCCTCACCATCCGCCCCCCCCCCCCCCGGCCCAAACAAGTGCACAGGTCCATTTGGAGTTAAAAGGGTGAATGCCTGTTGGATGGTGTAGAAATCTGTTCTAATACCACTTCCAAAGTTTGTTCACTCACCATCTAATTGCCTTTTTAGGGAAGGTTTGTCATTTGCCCGCTGAAGTTTATTTTAAATTGTATCTGGTTTGCAAACACATTCTTTGTTGACAGCTCTAGTTCGAAATGTTTGGACTCACTTTGCTCTGGGTAAAACACGTTGTCAAGTCTTTTTAAAACTGCTTTTGTTAGATGGTTTTTCTGGCCCTGCACTTCGGCATCCAGTAACCTTAGCGACATAAAAGCTTTGAATTAGAAGGGACCCTGGACGTCCCCCATTCGACTTCCCACCCGATGAAAGAATTTTTCCTGAAACATGCCTGACCACCAGCATCTGAGAGCTTGCTTTTTAAGGGCATTGCTGGAGGGACAGAAGAGTCTCATAGGTTGCAAACTCCCTATAAAACTTTGAATCAGTTTTCACTTTGTCATCAAGAATCAGCCGTCAGGGGCGCCTGTGTGGCTCAGTCGTTAAGTGTCTGCCTTCGGCTCAGGTCATGATCCCAGAGTCCTGGGATCAAGCCCCACATCGGGCTCCCTCCTGGGGGGGGGGGGGCGGGCTGCTTCTCCCTCTCCCACTCCCCCTGCCTGTGTTCCCTCTCTCGCTCTGTCTCTGTCAAATAAACAGATAAATTCTTTAAAAGGAAAAAAAAAAGAATCAGCAGTCAGCATGAGCATTTTCCAAGTTTGCTAATTGAATTAAAATGAAGACAGACTCTTGCAAAACCTGTCCCTGAGGTGCAGCAGGCCCTACACTGGTCACAGACACCTTTAATCTACTTCATATAATCGTATCCTGGATTAGGAGGGACAGAGGAACAAGCAAGGAATTGGATCTATCCACACGCTTGGAAATAGGGCAGAGAAGCCAGGGGGATTTGGCTAATCGCTTGAGAGTCCTGCAAGTGCACATTTCCCTCTGTCCCTTTGTCTCTCTTTCTTAAAGGTACAGAAACAAATGTAGACGTTGCCTTTCCTCAAAAAAGAAACTCACCACCAGCCCCCGCTGAGGGAGCAGGTCTGTGCTCTGTCAACCCCCGCCCTCACCCTCTGTCGTCCCCACCACCCGAGTCTTTGCCTTTTCCCAAAGGAAAATGGCTGCGTTTTCCCATTAAGCTGGGCCCGCCCCAGTTTTTGAGCCCACCTCAGAGACAGTGTGACGTGTGTTACTACTAGTTGCCTTTTCCACCTGTCTCCCCACCTTTCGTTCTGCTCTGCTAGAGCTTGAAACCAAGCCCTGACCCCAGCTGCCGTCACTGTTAGGTGGGTTTGGGCCCCGAGCCACGCTGGGACGTCGGTGGCACGGGCCCTTCGGGGTAAGGGAAGGAAGCCAGCCTGGAAAAGGCCAGAATTAGACGGAACCCCAATCTCACGCAAGCCGGTGAGAGTTTCTGGGCCAAAGAGGGGAGCCGAGGATACTCCTTAAAGATGGGGGGTGGGGCAGGAAGCCCAAGCATGGGTGGGGAGGGGAGAGTTAAGGATGCTGACCCAGTCTGAACACCTCGCAGGCGACATGCAGCGGGCACGGCGAGCGCAGGCAAGGTGGAGAAATGCTGTGCGGGCCCTGGCTGGTGGAGCCTTGGTGGCAGGAGGTCCACGGACCTGGGGCACTGGACCCTTCCCGGCAAGGTGTCGCCGGCAGAGCCGGTGCCGATGGGACTTGCTGGGCTGAGGAGTCAGGGACAGGGTTCAGCCCATGGGACAGGGGCAGGCCGGAGTCGGGGAGGATGACAGTTAGGGAGGCCAGCGTGGCCCCCACAGGCAACCAGAGGCGGGAGCCTCCCTTGCAGGCCGTGCTCCTGCCCCGCGGTGCCCCCCCGGGCGCCCCGGGCCCCC
>NC_138378.1:95306899-95354529 GCF_054177405.1 Leptonychotes weddellii
ATCTTAAAAAAAAAAAAAAGAATAGAGTGAGCAAAACAGGTTTAGAGTGAAGGGTTTTTTTTTTTTTTTTGAGCGGAAATTCACGTAAATTCGACGAACTATTTTATTTTTTTTTTAAAGATTTTATTTATTTATTTCAGAGAGAGAGAATGAGAGAGAGCACATGAGAGGGGGGAGGGTCAGAGGGAGAAGCAGACCCACCGCTGAGCAGGGAGCCCGATGCGGGACTCGATCCAGGGACTCCAGGATCATGACCTGAGCCGAAGGCAGTCGCTTAACCGACTGAGCCACCCAGGCGCCCTCGACGAACTATTTTAAAGCACACAATTCAGTGTGCTTTATTTATTGCATCTACAATGTTGTGCAACCGCCGCCTCCCTCTAGGTGTGAGGGAAACTTTGCTCACTTTGAAGTCAAGGTTCCTAGAGAAGAGGACTTGGTAGAGCCAAGGGTAGAGTATGAGGCCAGGCACCAGAGAAGTGGAACCCAGCCTGTGAAAGCAGGGCGGGTACCTTGCGGCAGGGGGTGCTAAGGTGGTCCGGGAATCAGAGGTGATGGAGGCCCAAAGGAGAAGCACACGGGAGGCTGGTGAGGTGAGGACTGAGAGGAATTGCTGCCGGAACTCGTGGATGGGTGGGGAGAAGGAGCAGGTTAACTGAGAGTCAACCGTACAGGTGGGCACTAGAGCATTAAGGAACGTGCACACACACTGTGCCAAGTTGGAGCGGCTTTACTCCAGCATTCCCAGTGGGGCAGTTAGTGTCGTCCTGTCCTTCCAGAATCAGTTACAAGCTGGAAGAAAGGGAGCAGAAAGGCGCTACTCTTCCACGGCTATTATCTGGGAGCCCCGGAAGCTCCTTGACAGGTTACTCCTTACATCTCGTTGGCCAGAGCTGGGTCACATGCTCACCCGTAGACCAATCAGCATCACTCTGGAGGCCCCGCCCAGTGTCTCTTGGACAAGCCCACCTTCTGTCAGCAAGGCAAGGAGGTGAATGGCTGTTGGATGGGGTAACCACCAGCGTCTGCTGCAGACCTCTGGGGTCCCTCCTAGCTTTAGTCAATGGGTTGAGGGGAGAAGGAATGAAGACTAGGAATCTATCAAGTAATAGGGGAGATGGGACCAAAAGGAAACATACACGAGGACATAGATAATAAAGAATAGAAAAGCAGAGGCAACCGATGGACCAAGGCAGTGAAGTGCAGCTGAGTCAGTGTGGTGTGGGAGTTTGAATATTTAATCTGAGTTTACTGAGCCGTGTGACCTTGGATGAGTCTCTGAACCTAAGTCCATCTTCTCATGTGAAAAGGGGGCTGTAAGATTTCACTCTTAGAAATTAATGTTGCAGTAAGTAACTAGTAACTAGTAAGTGCTAGTGAGAGGGCATTTGGCCAGGAGAACCAAGTATATCAACGAAGTAGACATTTGTCGTACTTTTTTGATCACTTCACAGGAGATCAGACACGTGCTTTCCCAGGCTCCCTTGCTGCCAAGGAGCCAGCACTGGAGCCAGGTTTCGCCAGTAGGACACCCTCCCTGCACGCTCTGAAGTTGATTATGTAAGGAGCAAGTGCTGTGTGAACCCATTTAAGTGAGAGTGGCAGCAGCCTGGTCCACTTTCTCAGGTAGTGTGGATGAGATGCCCAGGGAAGCGTCCGTGCCCCTACTGGGAATGCTGATGGGGGGAAGGGGCAGGGTGAGCTGGGGTGTCTGAACACAGGAGTGGCAAAAATGCGGGTCTCTCTGGGACCACTTTTATGGTGTGATTTAGGGTGTTGTTCTAGCTGCTTTCGGCTTGTTTCTCTAGCCCTCCCAGAGAGTCTGCGAACTGCCTAACATTCTTTGATAAATACCTTTTCTACTTAAATTAGCCAGTTTGGATTTCTGTTGTTCAACTAAGAACCATGACTTCTTGAGCCACCTCTCCCAGTGAAAGTAAGAAAGTGGGGTGCCAACCATTTTCCAGGGAGATCAAGCTTCAGGCCAAGACTGACTCCTTGACAGAATCAAGTCTAACTGAGAGAAAGAGGAGGAGAGCAGGGTCTGGCTTTTTTTTTTTTTTTTTTTTTTTTACCAATTTGGACTTAAGAAACAGAAGAAAACAGCACTTATTCTGAGACTTTTAATCAGACAGAGTGACTCTTCCCACTAACACAGTGGCCGTTAAAACACCCTCTGGGAGAGACCAACATTCACTGGTAGGGTTGGCTTGGGGGCTGTGATCAATGCAAAGCACTTGGCCATCCGTAGGCCTTGATTCAAACAAATATGTTTATGGGGTGTATGCCCTGTGCCACCCACTGTTCTAGGTACTGGGAATCCAGTGAACAAGGGAGACAAAAATCCTGCCTTCTGGTAGCTTACAACCTAGTGGGAGAGACAGTATACACATAAATAAAAAATAATGTCAAAGGGTAATAAGCTCAGTGGAGAAAAATAAAGCAGGACAGGAGCTAGGGGGTGCTGGGGGGAGGGGCTGGGAAAATTGTATATTTAATTAGCATATCCAAGAAGGCTTCACTAAGAGGGGGGCCTGAAGGGAGCGAGAGACTTGGTAAGGGGATCAGTTATTACTACAGGGGTGTTTCCCATGGCTGTACTCTCCCATCCTCCCCTCCTCCCCTCTGAGAACACTTGTCAGAAACAAGCTTAATTGGGAGGACTATGGGCCGAACATCTGAAGGGAAACTCTGGGCCGTGTGGGTGCCTCATGCTCTGGTGCATGGAAGTTAGGAGCTTCCTACGGTGCCCTGGGCTGCCAAGCTGAATGCGCTCAGCTGGGCAGGGCTCCCTGGAGGAAATGACTTCTGAAAATGGGACCGGCAACCACCCAGTCCTGCTCACTTGGCAGGCAAAACCTTGTTTATAGGCTTTCGGGCTTTACCGAAGGCAGCTCCCCTTCCTGATGAGAGACGAAGTCCCATCTTTGTATCAGAGTCTTTCCTCCCCAAGTAGTAAGTCTACACATGGCATAGAGAAACTGTGCCCCGTCTTACTGCTCTATTAGAACAAATATAAACAAACCAAGCCCTACTACTCTGGATTCTCTATCTGGAATTCTGATTCCCTCAGAGTCCTTACAAGCCAGGCTGAGCCTTTTGCCTCCTTTCTGACCAGACCAGACTCCTCTTTTTAATACAACCACCCTGGGCTCTAATAACCCTCTCGTTTTCATCCACCCTCCATCCACCCCACCCCCCCACCTTCCCCAAGCATTCATTATTCACTGTGATTCCTAAGAGACTGGAAGGAAGAAGCACAGTAGATTTCCCTGGAATGCCGATAAAAGGGGATAAAGAGAACTGTTGGGTTATTGGGTCTTGCAGCTTTTTATTACTAAGGGACTCTGTGCCTTAGAAACTCTATATTGTAGGTTTTTGTTGTTATCAGGAGTGATGCTTTTTACACACCGCTGTGCATGGGAACACAATCTGACCTACAGTATAATAAATCCAAAGTACCAAGCAGCAATTTGTAACAAGATTTTAATGTATTTTCTCTCATTATCCAAGAGGAACCTTCCCCATGAGTGCTTGCTCTGCTCAGAGTCTGTGGCAGGGGCCAGAAAGAAGTCCAGGCAAAGAATACACCCCTGGCTATGTCTTTTACTACATTCCAGAGACTAATTTAATGTCTTCCCAGCCCAAGTTCTTAATTTCTTTGCCTTACACATGATTATTGCTGGGGGACTATGTGGTTTTTAAGAGCCTTTTGAAAGGACTAGAAATTGAGATGCAAATCGTGTGATGTATCTTTTTTGCTATGCAAAATTCCTATATGCAATCTAATCCAGTTATGCAAAGCAGCAAGATTTTGGATTTAATACCTTTAAAAGCAATTGGCAGCGGGTATGGGAAATCAGTAAATATTAAACCCATGTCTCTCCCATCTTAGACTCTATATTTCCTGGGAACTGATACCCAGCAGAAGTCATATTCAGCTAGTCAGTTGAAAAAGATATCCATGTATCCATGCACAAATATTTATTAACTATCTAAAAATGTAGACTCTGCTGGGGCATAATCTGTGTCCTCAAAGAGCTTTGACATTTTGGTGGGAGCAGCAGGTAGACAATCAAGAGAGAGTGAAGGGCTAAATCGAGGAGGAAGAGGTGTGAGAATCTTAACAAGCAAAATTGTTCCTTTCTCGATCATCCTGGTCAATAGATAAAGGGATATTGTGGCCCTCCTACGCCAGACCAACAGCGCATTCGTGGGCCGTTTGTCAAGTAATGGTTCTATGCCACCCATGAATGACACTCTTTACATATGCTCTCTCATTCAATTGTCATATCGGTTATATGAGGTAAGTACTATTAACTTCATTCTACAGATGAGAAAACTGAGACTCGGAGAAATGAAGTAACTTGCCCAGGATCACATTGCTCGTAGTAGCAGAATTGATATTTACAACTGGGTCTGAGACCAAGTTCTGAGGATTAGCACTTGCTGGCCTAATTCTTCATTATTGCAGACACAGTCACAGTCAAGAGCAGTGGATAAAGATCTATAGTTCAAACACTACTGATGAATGGCTATTGTTAGTGTCTGGAACTGCCCAGAATAGGTGTCCGAAGCCAGGGCGTGAGGACCTGAGGACTAGAACCAAATTAAGGCACAGGAGTAAAATGCCTGTTTGTTACACTCCCTCAGAATACAATGACCCTTCAGACTTTGATGTTTGCTGCAGTATTTTTGTGTTTCATGGGCGAAAGCGAAGGTGAGACGTTTTGTAGTCATTCCTCTAAGTCTTCAGACTCTGGCAGCACAAGAAAAATAGTAGGAAGAAGAGACCACACCTTCTGCAAGATGAGCTCATAAAAGATGAGCTCAGCTGCCTGCATCCATTCTCTTAAAGGCACAGCTGCAGGATGGCTGGAGTTGCATTGGTTTGGAAAGCCTCAACAGTGGGCCAAGCCCTTCAGTCTGGTTTTGGAACAGTTGTTATTCCTAACCCTTTCTGCGGGGAGAGGACAGGTCATGAAGACTGCAGTTGCAGGCTTCGGATGGATGAATGAACCAAGATGAATGCACGGAGGCATTCCTCTTACACACCTGCTTTCCCAGGCTCAAAGATGTGTATGGGCTAAGAAGAAATTGCAACACATTTTGGCTTAGTTGTCACTGGGGCCACACCTACAAGGCTGGCTGCAGTGGAGGCAGCAAATGAGGCCTAGAAAAATCTGATGATGGGTATTAATTTGAGAGCTTCCAGTTAATCCTGTCTCATAGGGTCAATGTCAGACTCCTTGGTCAGTCCTCTACTCTCGTCAGGGAAATGGACCTTCTGGCTTGCTATCTCCTCTCTCTAGTCATCTGACTCTTTGTGCATTCCCAGGACCTGCTAAAGTGCCTGGCACAAAATGGGAGTTTAGTTAATGTCTGCCAGGTCAATCCAGAAGGAAGCACTAGGGGAAGCCTTCAAGGCCATTTGGAAAATGGTCTTTCTGTTGGATGGACCGAGAGAAGGGAAGAACTGCTGGATGGGACCTTAGATCCATCCTCAATCCTCCCGTGGTGGCAGACTGCAGGCCAGGCTTTATGTAGACTCAGAATGTTTTAGGGCTGGAGTCTGCCAGGACTTCATGTGGAGGTTGGGAAATTCTACAGCTAGCTCTGGAGAGACAGGGTAAGAAAGTCCTTCCAAAATCAGAGTGGAAGAAGCACAGTCTGAAGGAATGGCTGATGTTTTTCGCGGGAAATTAAAATGGTGTCTATGGAGGCCCCAACCCAGTCATGCCGGAGGGTGAACTTAAGGTCTGGGACAGAAAGAAGCTGGCCTTAAAGAATAGTATCAGGTCGGGCAGCCTGAAGGAAAACAAATTCTGGAGGCTTCCAAGCATTCTCCTCAAGAACACGTCTACCCATCCGAGCAACAGGTGCTATGAGAGACACCCCGGATGTGGGCATCGCATTCTGCACTCAGACTAACTTCTTTTTAACCTACCCTCGGGATGATTTCACCGCATGCATTCTTGGCAGTGGCTTTCAGGGGGTCAAGCCAGGCCTCCACCCCACAATTCCTCTGGGTCATTTAAAGCCCACGGTCTCCCGGGGAGAGAGGCTTCCCTCTCAGCGGCTTTCCCCCAGACCTCATTGCCAAGCAGATGGCAATCCTGAAGCCAGGCCCTCCAGTCTGAACCTGCCGGGGAGTGATGAAGGGCTGGGCCAGCCCCACCTGCCTGCCCTTGCCCAGCCTGTCTGTCTTCTCCTGCAGGATCTGCATCTTCTAGAGAACAGAAAGGAGCTTCCTGCAGAGCCAAAGCCTCAGGGGGACTTTTGCCATGGGGTCACGTGCTCCCAGGTTCCCAGGGGGGAATGTGGCTGGTTTGTCCAGGTATCAGCAGATCCCCCCGTAAATCTCCCACTGACACGTGTGTGTCCAGGAGGGGCTCTTCCCTTCCCTCCCCTTTCCCATGATTCTCCTTGCTCCCTCCTCCTTCCCCTGCTGCCCCAGGATACTTCGCCTTAACCTGAGCATCATAGCTGCCGCAGGGGAACAAGCATTCAGAGAGAATCCCCAGAGAAAATTATTCCTCTTAGTTTTGGCAATGCTGCCCTCAAGCAGAGTTCTGACGGCTGTGCTGATTCAAGCTCTCTTTCTTAAGGTGCCGGCTCAGACTCAAAATCTGGACTTCCTTGCCTGGATGCGTTACTCAAGGGCAGCTGGAACGACTCTCAAATATCCCAGTTCCCTCATGGCGGGGAGCGGGAGGACCCTGCTGAGGTCTACGTGTTTTCCCTTCAAGTTGCTACAGCACCTGAAACACTTATGAATCTTCCAGTACTTTAAAAGGTAACCTGTGGGAGGATTAAGTGAGCAACCACTGGTGCATGAGTGTATCAGTTCGTCAGACATTCCTTCATTAACACCCAGCTAAGAGAGATTCCTGAAGGGAGAGGTGCTTCTGGAAGATACTAGTTACTTGAGAAGGCCGGGAGCGGGCCTCGCCCTAGGGAGAGTTGCCCAGATGACAAGGATAAGCCTCACTTTTCCTGGGTAGGGCAGTCTTGTCTCTACCTTCCCCTCCCTGCCATGGCTAAAGGCTCCTCTGAGGGAATGCCCTGGAAGCATTTCTCAAAGTGCAGCTTCCAGCCCTTGCAGTGGCCTTAGGAAGTCTTCCAAGTGGTCTGCAGACCAGTTCAAAATGCATGGGTGTACTTCCTCAGTGCAACCCTCCACCCTCGGTGTCCCCCGATGCTGGAGAGTTAAAGTTGAGGTGTCCTATTCTTAGGGGGGATTCCAGCATCCCATCATCATCATCATCATCATCATAGCACATTTCCCTAGTTTCATGAATTCGGCCTTGACACCCATTCTATTCAACAAACTTTTATCAAATACCTTTTTTCTGTGTGCTGGGTTAGGATAGGAGACAGAATCAGAAGACAAGGCCCCTGTCTTTCAAATGAGCCTATTTACCCTGGGAGGGGAAACAGTAATTACTGACACTGTGAAACAATTCTCTACTTACTGACAGAGGAATACAAAAGTGCCACGGGGCTCAACCCATGTCTGTAAATACCAAAGACATCTTCCCAGAACAGATGACTTGGGCAGAGTTGTGAAGGATGGTAGCCTACCACACAGACGAGAAGGAAGGCCTCTCAGGAGGCACAATGTGAAGACCTGCTTCTGAGAACACGTAGAATAAAGTTGGTGAACTTTACTCTTTCCTTCCTTCCTTCATTCAAAACCCAGATTTTTGAAGGAAGCAGCATCAATTTGAGACCTAAAGGATATATCCTCTTTGGACGTGGAGGAGGGATAGTCATCCCAGGCTGAAGGGCCAGCGAGCTCAAAGGCAGGGGGGAGGGGGCCGTTCAGTTCCCAGTATATGAAGAGGAATAGGGAGGAGTTGGGTTGGAATCAGACCTCCTGGCTCCTTGGCCAATCAACCACCTCATCCTATCAATTCCACCTCCAAAAGCAGTGACTCAGGGCAGAGGTCAGCATCTGGGGCTTATCTGTCCTCTGCTCTCAGTGCTTGTTGCCACTCCCTAGACCCTTGTCATCTCTCTGCCTTCCCTGTCCACTGGTCATCCTGCCTCAGGCATCTTTCCCTTCCCATTCACCATCCACAGCACTGTTTGGGTTCCTTTCCTAAAATGCAAGTTGTACTTTATCGTCCTTCTGCATGACCTAGCTCAGTGGTTCACCCTCATTTCAGGATAATCCCCAACCCTTAGAATGACTTGTATCATAAGGCCCTTTGGGATCCAGCCCTGCCTGCCTCCCTAGCTCTGTATCCGCTGCTCCCACCTTGCACCCTGCTTTGGATACACCAAGCTATGAATGTGCCATGTCGCTTCATGCCTTCAGGACTTTGCACATGCTCTTCCCTCCCCCTGGAAAACCCTTCTGCCTCTTGTCCTCTCAGCAAACTCCTATTCATCCTCTATGGTGGACTCAAACACTGCCTCCCTCGAGCTTCCCAGACAGAGTTAATCACTGCTATCACTTATTTCTATTTCTATTATCACTCTTATCAACTCCGCTGCTGGAAGAGCACCTTACAGTAGGCTCTTCTGCCAGATGCTGAGCAGCTTTAGGGCAGGAACCGAGTCTGCTGCATATTCCCGGCTCAGGCCCCAAGCACAGGGCTGGGCTCAACCTGGAGCAAATCGCAACAGATGGCTGAGTCAAGTTACACCAGCGTGAAGGGGCCCTTTCTCTTGGGCATACTGCCCGTCACCTGGGGAACTACGTCCAGGCCCCACCCCATCCCACAACCAGGATCTCTGGGGGTAAGGTTGGTCATTTTTTTTCTTTAAAGCTCCCCAGGTAATTCTCCTGTGGAGCCAAGCTTGAGATCTCCTGGCGAGGCCAAGAGGAGGAACCTGAGAATCAGGAGACCTAAGCCGAAACCACCACTGAGTCATCCTGCGATCTTGGGCAAGTCAGTGATTTCTCTGGCCTCGTTTTCTCATCTGCAAATTGGGAATTCAGAAGTGGAGGGTTTGTTCCTAAGACCCATTCCACAGGACTGACCCTGTTTGAAACATCACTAGGCATTCCTGCATTCGGGTGGGTAGTGGGCACCTGGCTTGGGTCTGCTCTTTTCCTGACAGGTAGGGGGGAAGAGCCACCGATCGCTCAGGCTTTCCCGTTCTTCCCACCGCCACATGTCCTTCTGCCCTCCCTTTTGCGCTGTCACCAGCCTCAGGAGGCAGCTAGGAGCTGTTGCGGCAGCGGGAGGGCTCCCTGCCCATTTCAGGCTGCTGAGCTGGAGAGGGATCTTGGGAGCCATGGGCTGGGGCTGGTTTCATGTCTCTGGAGATGATCTCTTTCAAGAATGAAGGCGCTATGCCCTTTGCATTTTCTTGTCAAAATCTCATGCTGCATTTTTGAGAGTACATGTAGGAATATATAATTAATGGTGAAAAATAAACATAAATGCTGTTTCCCTGGTACTTAGCTGAGTGCTCCGGAGGAGCGGGACTCTGGGTGGGGAAGTTCACTGCTCTGAAATTCGGGCTTCTCTGCTGGGAGATGTGGAGATTCTCCAACAGTTAGTCCCTGAGAACAGGAGGAGCCTCTTGTGGTCCCTGCGTACAGTTTCTACCATCGGCAATCCAGTGTGTCCTGGTCACAGATGAGACTCTGTCTTATGGTAATGAGCAAAGACAGAGCCCACGATGCCTCCATTTTCTTAGAAATAAATCATGTCAGCCTGTCCCCGCAGTCGATACGAATTTGATGTCTTGCAAATAAAAGCAGCTCTAACTTGAGCAGACACAATCCATTCTCCAGCCATCTGTTGTGTCCCGGTTTCCATATAGGGATAACGGAAAGATAGGGCTTTCTTGAAAGCGTGGCACTTTGGGTGCAGAGGAAAACACACTGCCTTTCAAGGATATTAAACTGGATGTCTTGGGTTACATATCGTGAAATCAGCCTTGGGTCCGTAGCCCCCCAGATCGCTAAGTTTTCCCATTTTGACTATTTTGAATTCTCCATGATGCTTAGGGAGAGGGAATAAAACCAGTTTTCCTTTCTCAGTTGTCTGCCACTTTTAAGGATGATCAATTCCTAACCCTGCTTGTGCATTAAAATCCTTTGGGGAGCTTTGGAAATGTACCGATGCCAGGACTGACCCTGTCCTTCCAAGATTTGGATGTGATTGGTCTAGGGGTGAGCTCCAGGTTCCTAGAACTTTGAAGAGTTCCCCAGGTGACTCTAATATGCAGCCAAGGTGAGAACCACTGGATTAAGTATCGTGGAGCTTGGTCTGCCTTTATTCTACGAAAATAATTCACAGAGGTTGAGTATGCTCTTATGAAATTTTTTCCCCCAAATGCAATATTTATTTCACTGTGGAGGGTAGCCACTGTGTGTCGTATGGTTCTTCCTTATACTTTGGAGTTGATCTCTCTTCATCCCTTCAGTCTCCAAAACCTGCTTCTGTCCTATTCATTCATTCATCTGTCCCAGACTTACTGTGCACCCCCTTTGTGTGACAGGGTCTTCGCTTGCATGTTTCTTTACTAGTCTCCTTTTTGGTACAGACCCTGTCTTGTCTTGCCCAGGCAAAAGCTGTAGACTGTTGTGTGCCCCCCAAAATACCAGGGAAAGATAAAAATGCAGATTCCTAGGTGTTTCCATTGAATTCGAATGTAGCTCTAGAACACAGCTAAAATGATGCTTATTTGGTTTTTGTTTTTGTTTTAATTTGTTTGTTTGTTTTATTTATTTATTCATGAGAGTCAGAGAGAGAGATAGAGAGAGGCAGCGGCAGAGGGAGAAGCAGGCTTCCCGCCTAGCAGGGAGCCCGATGCGGGACTCGATCCCAGGACCCTGGGATTGTGACCTGAGCCGAAGGCAGATGCTTAACCATCTGAGCCACCCAGGCGTCCCGATGCTTATTTGTTTTAAATAAGTTCTGAGACAGGCAGGGCATTTACTACCCTCCAACAGAGGCTGCTCTGGTTTGTCTTCCGTAGGGCTGCTAGAGTGATCTTTCTAAAATATAATTCTATCTCACTCCCTAGCTTAAGATACCACCATGTTTTCCCAAGGGCTACAAAATGGAGCCATATTCCTCAGCTAACAGGAAAGGCCTGTCATGATCGGCTCTGCCCCACTTTTTGGGTTGTGCTCCTGCCTCTTCACTTCTCCAGGAACTCATGTTTCTGTTCTGCTGAATACTCACTGTTCCCTAAACACCCACCTCTGTGCCCGGAAACTTGTCTGTTCTAGTCCTTCACTTTTAAACCAGACCAACCCACCAAGTGGCTGCAGGAGCCTGGGTCTCTTCTCCCTCTCTGCTCTCCCTCTGTTCTATCAGCTTCTGACCCTCTGACTCTGTTGTCAGCTGACCTGGGCTTGGTCGGCGATGGCCTCCTGGCTCTCTACAGGTCTTGGCCCGCACTCCTTTCTGCCTCTCCCCTCTCCTTGTTGAGCTTGACTGTGAGGTTTACGGCCAGCTTGTCTGGCCCAGGCCCCAGAGGGGCCCATTTTGGCTCCTGGTGAGCAGGGATTCAACACATCCGCTTTTCTCTTTCACCGGGAATGCCCTCTCCTCACTTCTTGGCCAGAAGAGCTTCTCAAGACTTCCGCTTCAAAGTCACATCCTCATAGATACCCTTTCTAGTGTTCCCAGAAAGAATGAGCTGCTTCTTTCTCTGGGCTCTCCTGGGACTCCGTGCACACTTGGAACTACCCTTATCGTGTTGTTGCCAGTCTACGACTCCTTAAGGCCAGGAACTTATCTTAACAGACCTGATGCTGGGCCAGGTGTTCAGTGAGTGTTGCTTCAATGTCTGTGCAACAAACAAAGGCTTTCTGACTTCTCCTCTGCCTCAGGTTCACGCCCTGGGTTCCATGTGCTGGTTACCGAGGGGCTGCTGACCACACATTGCACATCAGTAACAGCAAAGGGTAGAAATGTGCACATCCTGGTCAGGCTGCGGGTCCTCCCTTCCTGGGCTGGGTCATTCAGATCTCTTAGGTGAATTTATGGCCTTATTGCTCATGGTTACCTTATTAATTACTTTATATACTGCACACTTTGACATTCTTGCTCCACGTCACCTGACCTAAGAAATCAGTGCACCTTCTGAGATTTGGACCCTGAGTGGTATTCCCAGATGATAATTACCACGAGTCCCTCTGCAAACTTGTTAATAATTATAAGCAGGGAGAAGTTTAGCAGTGCTTCATATATGTATTGTTAAAACCCAATACATAATCCTTACAGATGAATAATGCAACCCTTATTCCCACAGTTAATTTCAGCTTTTTTTGTTTTATTACTCATCTCACTAGAGGCTGACCTATGAAAGCGTAGAAATCTGTGTTAGGACAGATTATATCTTATCTGAGGGTTGTTTTTTTGCTGGCTGTGCTGGGAAGAGCTCATTATAGGAGTTTTTCTGTGCCCTGGTCCCACAGCATGGCTTCTAAGGACAGTGCTGCACTGTAGTCAGGCTCCAGTGAATTCTGTAACGCCGGACAGTCATGAGGGGTGTAAAATGTATGCCCCAGTCTCTATTTGAGATGCAATACAAACATGAGAAAAACACAGATGATGATTAGCATTTTCTGGTACCAGAAAATGACTTGATATTTAGGGGACAAGGACTAACTGTGGCTTAGAAATTGGGATATTCTCCATTTTCTGGAAGTAACCATAACAATTCCATATAGAAAGAATTTTAATGGTACCTTTTACTTTTATAGGCATTGTCTCATTTATTCTCTACAGCTAGGTTTTATAAACTCTGTTTGTAGGCAAGGAAAACAAATTTGAGCGTTTTGGCCAAAATCACAAGAAACGGGGACTTTGTAAGTAGGTTTCCAACTTTAAAATCTGATATACACAATGCTGGATTCTCTTTCTGGTGGAGCAGCTGAAGTGACAATGGAATTGTTGTGGCCAAGGTCATAGGTTATATGCCCAACTGGTTCACTTAGTTACATGGAGGAAAGGACTGTGTGTTTCATCATCCCTTCCAGTACTCATAGTTTCAAAAATAAGTCGACATTTCAGGCAGTCGAACTTTATTGAATGTCTCATTCATGCCAAGCTCTGTGCTTGGTTCCAGAAATGCCCTCTTGCCCTCAAGAAACTCAGAATTTAATAGCAAAGACAAATAAGTAAATACAGTGTGATAAGGACTTGAATAGAGCCAGGTGAAGCATATCTAATACAGAATGGGGGTGGGGTTGGCAAGAGTCTCCAGGAATCTCCTGATCATACAAATCTTGGAAACTAGTTAGCTAGGCTAGTTGGAGGTAGCCAGGGGAAAGGTCTGGCGGGCAGAGGGGACAGCTTGTGCAGACATGCATTGTAGTGAAAGAGCATGGCATATCTGAGCAATAACAAATGTTCTAGCATAGTGAGAGCTTGGCATAGACAAGTTGAGGTGGGAGAGGTAGGCGGGATCCAAACAGAGAGTGGGCTTGGGGGCCCATGATAAAGAGTTTAACTTCGTCTTGACTGTTTTAATGATCCGTGAAGGATTTTAAATTCATATGGGGGTGTATATTTCATAAAGTCCCCTTGGGAAATCATATGGAAGAGGAACAGTTGGGGAGCAAGCCTGGTTACAGAGCCCTGGATGCCCCAGGCTTAGGCAGCAGTGGGGAATGGGAAGACATTACAAAGGGACATCACTGAAGACCAAGTCTATCCAGCACCATGAAAAGCCTTCTGTGTTCCATGCTAGGTGCTCTTCATGCATTATCTCCAAGCATCGTCATACCAACACCAGGAGGTTGTTATCAACTGTCTTCATTTATAGATGGTGAAACTGAGGCTGCATGTCACATGGCTATCAATGTTGGAGCAGGCGTTTGAATTCAGCCCTTAATTAACTCCAGAAACTATGAGCTTAACTTCTCCATCATATTGCCTTTTGTTGAGGATCGGCCTCATTCAGAATACAGAACAAGGTCTTTGTCTAAGACACAGGAACTCTGCGGACTGGGAAGCTCATTTGTTTTTCTCCATTATACAGTGATAGAAAAGGGATCCTCTGTATTACAAGGCAATAATTGGTAAGGATTCCACAAGTGGCTTATCTAAGACAGACTGCAGCCTTTATCTTTTGACATAGCTGGGATGCAACAGGAGAATTCTTGTTTTGTTAAATGGGGTTGGGGTTGGTAGGGCTCAGGAACAAGACAGGGTGATAACCCCTACTTAGTCTGGTTAATTGTGGGAGTTTCCTTCTTTGGGGGCTGCCATGTCTTGCCATGCCATGCCATGCCCTCACCTGCATCAAAGGGTGGCGGGGGAGGCAGCCACATTACAGAGTGGATCAATAAGCTCCTTCTGAAGATTTAGGATGGCACACTAGAAGGGAGCAGGTGGAAGGCCTCCTTCCAGTGGATGAAGCTGCAAAATGAAAGTCAGTGTAGGCAGCTACACGTAAGGGCACAAACAGGTGCACGTGGTCTCCCTTAGCAAGAGCACATGTTTATACCAGGTCTGCAGCTGCTTTTCAAACAGTGGATCTGCCTTAGTGTGGCTTCTTAGTCTATATAGCCTGACTGGCTACTTCTGGTTCTCTGTGTTATAGTTGGATATCTGAACAAGATGGGATTCTAGGAAAGGTCCAGTAAGTGCTCTTTCTGTAGTCACAGCTGACTCGTCTTCCATTGTTGTCCAACCCTCCATGTGGGAAACTAGAACCTGCTCAGTGGAGGGGCTCACTGTGCTCACCTGCTGGGGTGTGGTCACAGGGGAGCTTCGAGGTTAGTGCATGCCCAGTGCTTATAGTCAAAAGCAAGGAAAAAATTAGATCATGTTCTCCAGGGGCCCAAGAACAAGGCACAAAGCCTGAAGTGTCTTTGGCTAGATACCAAAATTGAGCAAGGGGTCAGAGCCAGATAGAAAACAAAGGCAGGCAATCTAAGTAGGTGGCTAGCAGTGGGACCAGTGTGTCCGACTCCCTTTTATGGGTCTCTGACTTGTGTGTGTAAGTCTATTTAGATTAAAACACTGGTTATAGACAGACAATTCTAACAACCACTCAAGGATTAGGTGACCTGATATACAGTGAACCATGGTCTTAGGGGAGGACCTGGTGTGTCTGCATGGAGGAGGCAGGTTAAGCAGGATCCTTAGCCCCAGGAAACCCTCTCCTTCCCTTTACTTGGCCTTGGAAGCCACCCAGCCATGAAATGGAGCACAACAGAATAGTGTTCCATTCTATGTCAATTTGTGTTAAAGTGACGGGGAATTTCATACAACATCTTTATTTACCCAAACATTTGGCTAGTGTGGGTGAAGATAACAAGCATTATCTGGGCTCTCTGCAAAGGCTCACCATGACATA
Organism: Leptonychotes weddellii; assembly: GCF_054177405.1. NCBI lineage: Eukaryota > Metazoa > Chordata > Mammalia > Carnivora > Phocidae > Leptonychotes > Leptonychotes weddellii. The sequence continues at coordinate 95,322,185 of NC_138378.1, forward strand.
AATAGACACAGTTGCCTAAAAGCATGATTTTTGTTCTAATAGCTATCTGGCACTCACTAATCAAGCCAGTTGAATAAATAATGCCTCTCTGTGACACTCACTTTAACAAGCATGATGTCTGCGTGTCTGTGTCTTCTCGCAGTCAGAGAGTTGTTTGTGTTCTGTGTTTTTTTTTCTTGCTGTGAGCAAATAAAGTACAGAAATGGTTGTTGAACCAACAAACCCAGGGGCTCTGTGCTGCTTTCTTGTGGGGAAGAAGGCAGCAGGTTGACTCAAACAGTGATGGGAATCACCTGGGGGTCTAGAGAAATGGGGTTGACCATCAAGGGAAGGTCAAAGTGAGCTAGTGGGAGGTGGGTGAGGATCTCGCTCAGTGAGTCCTCACTTCCTCTGTGGGAAGCAGACCCCTGAAGTTCAAAGCCCAGCTCCTTTTGTTTTACCCTTGACTATCAAGATAGTTTTTTTATAACTCGAATCAGAGGGAAGGAAGGCAAGGTTTTTGCAATGCCTGGAAATTGAAAGACACCCTTTGTTTTATGGTTGGGAGCAGTGGAGAACGCAACAGAGACCATGGCCAATTCCTCTGACAGCCATAGAGACACAGTGGCTCTTCAGTGATTCAACAGAAACCCACTCTCTTTCCTCCAAAAGCCAGACGTGGCACAGGTAGCAAGGAACATCACTGGATCTCCTCAAAGTCTTTCCCCTACTTGCAACAGTGCCACCCGACTACTGGGCCCATCTCTCCACCCATCAGATGACGCCATGAGCTTGATTAGAATTATTTGGGGATCCTCATCCACTACAAGACAAAGTCCACACTTTTAAGCTGGTGTACGCTTAGCTTACATCCTGATTTAGCCCTACCTGCCTCTTAGCTTCAGGTCTCTGCTCCCAACCCTAGATGGTACCCAGATCACAGAAGGCTCTTGCCGCATCACGCCTGTGTGCATGCTGTCCCTTATCTGGATTGCTTCTCAGTCCAGTTGGCTGAGGTCCACTCATCCATTATGACCCAACTCAGAGGGCGGGGCTCTTGGGTGGTGAAGTCAGTTAAGCCTCTGACTCTTCGTTTCGGCTCAGGTTGTGATCTCAGGGTTGTGGAATCGAGCCCCGCGTCTGGCTCTGCACTCAGCATGGAGTCTGCTTGGGATTCTCTCTCCCTTCTCTCTCTGCCCCTCCCCCCACTCTCTTTCTCTCTCTCTCTCTCTCAAATAAATAAATAAATCTTAAAAAAAAAAAAAAGACAACTCAGAGGGTGCCACTGAGAGGCTTTCCCTGATTCTCCTGATCCTTTGCCCAGGGAGACCACTCTCCTCTAGGTTTCACCTTGCCCGTACACAGTCCTTTATTATCTCACGTGTCACTTGAGTGTCCCCAACTAATCTTCACACTTCACCCTAGGTTGTGTGTACAAATGAGGTCACCTTAATACTGAAAGTCAAATCCGACTGGCTGTTCATCTCCACCAGGATGGTGGCAGGCCCTCAAGTCCCCTTTCTGGGTCCTCTCCCATCTAGTCTCTGTCAGTGGATCTTTGGGTGAGGTCTCAGGCATGGGACTTTGTTGCTCTGGGCCACTGCTCATTGGGCAGTGACTCCCCATGAGTTCTGGGGGTTGCTGAATCTACCCTGGCCCCAGGAGATGCTGGTGTCTGGGTACCATGCCAGCTCAAAGGTTGGTCACAGACCTGTCCTTAATCCTACCCCACTGAAGGCTCTGGGAAAATAGAGAACCCTCTGCCTGGCATCTAGACACCTCTATTTTCCCAGAGCACAGCAGGCAGTGTTTTCATAAAACACAACATGAATGGTGCCTCCCAGACTGTCCAATAAGCTAGCCATGAATGTACCTACTTCCCAGGCTTCTTGGGATACAGGCTCTGAAGGGCAAGGCCAGGAAGGCTACAAAGTTCCTGCCTCTCCCCTGTTCGAAGGCCTCCTTCCAAGATCTCACTGAATATTCTAGCTTTTGCCTCTTCCCTACATGTTTGGCAATGGGATGAGCCTACCCCTTACCCTCAGATTGGGGTGCCCTCCGGGGCCTAGTAATTGAGTACATAGACAGTCGCTGTGCAACTTCTGCTACACAATTTATGTGTCTGTCTCCGCTACTAGACTGTGTGCTGCCTGAGGGTAGCACCTGGGTCTTAGACATCTTGATACCCCTGGCACCCAGCCACTGTTGGTAATGGGTGAGTGAAAAGCATGAGCTCTAGAAGGCATCAGTGGGTGATATCTGAAAACTTGCCAGCTCTCTATGTCTTGGTCTTCTTCCAGCTCCCCATGACTCCCCTGAGACCCTTGCCATGACCCCCTCCAATCCATCCCACCACCTCCTCACCTGAGCCAAAGCATGACTTAGTCCCGTGCTTCTCACCGTTGGTTACACGTCAGAATCACCTGGGGAGACTGAGAACGATACTGATACCCATACCCCACTCCAGACCAGTCAAATCCAGCATGCAGCTGGGGTCAAGAACCTCCACTACCAGACTACCAGAAAGTTCCTTGGTGATGTTTTAAGAGCTGGTGGTATGTTCCAAAGCATCACGCAGTGTTCGGGGCACTCAGCATCCACAGTCCACGTGGACAGTCCAGAAGAGAGTTTAAAAAAAAAAAAAGGCAGAAAGAGAATAAAAAAACTCTGCTCTGGATAAGAGCCCTGTTGTAATACACTGGGCAGCTGTCCTGGGAAGCTCCTGTGCGGTACCAGAGGGACTTCTGCCCTGGGACTTTGGACCTGAAATCCACGTTTGCCCAGTCTTCCGTGGACCTTTCAATCACTGAGCTCTAGCGTGTGACTGGTGAACTCAGTCCCCAGTGGCTACTGCACAGCAGCATCCTTGGGCACTTAGCCCTCAGTGAAGCCCAGGCCGGCCACCATCCTTGTCAGACCCAGGTGACCTCTGCTTTAATTGGCATTGGTGTCCCGCCGGGAGGCGGAGCTGAGGTTGCCCACTGATGACTCATGGCCTTGCACCCACTTTGGGGGCAGCCGGGTCATTGCATAATCATTAGGGCAACGTGGCCATCCCTGGGGCTGGGCCCACTGGCTTCTGAACATGTGAAGCCACTTAATTGTGACTTTTCAGCTGCCACTGTGGCTGTGAGCCCCCTGGAGCTGTTTCTGCTTGGAAATGTACTCGTTCACCCTGTTATCATGATTGTCTTTCCCTCGACTTCCTTCTCTCAGGAGCCAGAGACTTCATTAGAAAAGCTTAACCTTTTTTGGTCAAAACTTGTGGTCATTTTAATGGGAACTGCTGAATTGGTTCTTTCCAATTTCCAAAAAACAGATACCTCTTATTTCTCAGGATCATAGAATGTCAGAGGTGGAGTTAGAGCTCACCTGTCACAGAGGTTCTCAAGCGGGGCCACACGTTTGAACCGCCTGGAGGTTTTAAAAGGCACTCGGGGCTGAGCCTGACTAGTCAGACAGTACCTCCCGGGGGGGGGCTCAGGCACCTGTGTTTTTAAAGCCCCCTTGTGATGCTCATATGCAGTCAGGGTTGAGAACCATTCGCTAATTAAAATTCCTTTATTTTTCCTTTGAGAACATTAGGACTGAGGTGTTCGGAGGCAGTTCTGAGCTGTTAGCCCTGTGTGGATGTCCAGTGTGTCCAGTGAGCCAGAGTTATAAACAGCCCTCGGGAAAGTTCTGCTCTTTTCTGCCAAGCAGATCTCTCTGGACCATTCGCCAGCTCTCCCATTTCTTTCTCCTCACCGGCTTTATATTTCTAAGTCAGAAGTCTTAGAAGTTCCAGAATCTCTTTTCTTTCTAAACCCCAGACTCCTCAGGTACAGGTTCCATAGGTGAGCTAGAGCAGAGGGTGCCTGGCCCAGGACTGCCCAGCAAGTGGCTGTGTCCCGGGTCCCATTTGCTGTCCCCACGCGGCGGCTGCTGAACGGGAGCCCGCACTAGCGGGCTGCCCCAGGAGGACCGTTCCTATTTATTTAGTCCTTTTGCAAAGCTGGAGGTTGGGACATTGAAAACTGTATCAGTTGTAACGAGGAAGGCTCGAATTGTGGGGGGTTTGTCGGCCCCGTTTATTCTGTAGGTGCTAAATCATCTTGGTGACACCACAGGGGATGGAGTGGTGGATGGGGAGGAGGTAACTAGGCTGTGGCTGGGGTGAGGCAAGCAAAGGGCCCCCAGGGACAACACTGAGGGCGCTGTTCATTCTCAAGTAGTGCAAGGGCCTCCTTCAGTTGTGCGCCCTAGGCACCTGTCTTGCCTCACCCTAGACTTGGCTCTGAGGCAGGAACAGTGAGGGCAGGGGAAGAGGAAAATTCTATCCTAGCTGAAGAGCTAAATCTGGAATGTATTGCACGTTAAATATAGTTGGAATGCTAATATGTTGGTCCTAGCCTGCCTTAGGTGCAGAGTCCAGCTCAAAGATCAGTGCCTTCCCAAGTAGAGAAGGCCAGGGGGTATAGCTCAGGGGTAGAGCATTTGACCGCAAGTAGAGAAGGCCAGAGCTGGGAGGGCCCTCAGGCTGCCAGCGCTGGCTCACCAGCCCCATGCAGCCTCTGGGCCACAGGGGCCCCTGGAGAGGCAAAGAAAAGAGACACCTCAGAAGCGGCAAGTCTGAATATTTGTTGCTTTCGTTCCTTTGACTTGAGAAATAACGTTCAGAAATAAGCCCGGATCTGGAGGCTTTGCACTCCTGCCAGAGCGCAGCGCACGCAGTGTGACTTCAGGGCGTCGGAAAGTCTCTCCTCTCAGGCACAGAAACGCTCGACCTCTCGGTCCTCTCTGGTCCCAGAGTCCGTGGTTGGAGCCGTCTACCCTGTGTCCCACGTGAGCTGCAAACTCCTCAGGCAGTTAGCACACGGAGCCCTGTCAGCCATTTCTGAGGGCCTGTCCTACCCCTGTCCGCCGTGGAACAAAGACACATCCCTCCAGGCACATCGGGGACCCCACCGGTTCTGAGATACATGCCGAGACCTCTCTCAGCTAGAGAGGATGCTCTTTTTACTGTCTGCATTTGATTAACTAATTATCCTGTGACATTTCCTGTGTCGTGTTGAATGTATTAGTGCTCAGAGTGGGATCCTGGAACAGACAAAAGGACATTCGTGGAGAAACTGGTGAAATCTGGGGCGCCTGGGTGGCTCAGTTGGTTAAGCGACTGCCTTCGGCTCAGGTCATGATCCTGGAGTCCCGGGATCGAGTCCCGCGTCGGGCTCCCTGCTCAGCGGGGGGTCTGCTTCTCCCTCTGCCCTCTTCCCTCTCGTGCTCTCTGTCTCTCATTCTCTCTCTCTCAAATAAATAAAATCTTAAAAAAAAAAAAAGAAACTGGTGAAATCTGAATAAAGTCCGTAGTTATCACGATAAGGTAGCAATGTCGATGTCTTAGTTTGGGCAGAGGCACCCTGGCTAGGTAAGATGTTAACATTCGGGGAAGCTGGGCAAGGATTGTACAGGAATTCTTTGTGCTAGCTCTGCAAATGTTCTATAGATCTAAAATTACTCTGAAATCCAAGAATTATTTTAAAAACTGCGTTTGATGTTTTATGCTGTAGTACAGTGGAAAGGCTGAGGCTTTAGAATGAGAATCTCGACCCAACCACTCAGGAGCTGAGAGCTTTTGGCCAAGTAAATTACTTTGCATCTGTTTGGCCATGAAAAGGAGCTATTACCTATGTGGTCAGGATTGGACCTATCCACTGAAACTGGTCCTCCTCCTCTTGCACAGTTATAGAATCTGGCTGCCCACCTTCGCAGTTCATTATGGTCGGGTAGCTGTTCTGCCTGTAGCCAAATACCTGATCAGATTCTGGAAGCCAGTGATGGAGCTGGCTAATGCTGGTCACGCAACCTGAACTAGGGGATCACACATCAGTGGGGCTGCAGGGCCGTTTGGGTAAGAGGGGCAGTGACTATGGCATTCCATAGTCAAATCACCCGGGAGCTATAAAGAGGAAACCCAGATGCCTAGGCCACACCCCAGACCAGTAAAATCAGAAGCTCTGAGGGTAGGACCTGGGCATTCATATTTTGTCAAGCTCTCCAGGCGACCCCAACGCACACCAGAATTGAGAACTAGTGAACTAAGATGGTCTCTAAAATTCTTTCCACTCTTGAGCTTCTGGATGGTGCACAAACCATGTTTTTGGACTTTAAAATGTGTTTCCATGTCGATCAATAATGGGTGTGTTTGGGATGCAGAACACTCTGAATGAAGTCTGGAATCTCACACCGAAGGGCTGACCTAAGAAGATTTGGAAAGTTGTTAAATTTCCTCATTCAGACCCCCTTCCAACCCTGCTCTCCCCTCTTCTCAGTGTCTAGAACCAGTATGACTTTTCCAATGGATAGAATTCTCTGAACCCTTGCTTTTCTGGGTCGGGAAAGTAAGCGGGCTTTGGGGAGGCTATAGAGAGAAAGGAGAATTTGTGGAGTCAAGAAAGAACTTTTACCGGGACAAATGTTTAGAAAAAGTACTCATATGAGTCGTATGTGTCCATACTAGCTAGAAAATATAGAAAAGTGCAAAGAATAACATTTAAATCATATCAATTTCAGAGATACAGACCATTAACATTTTGGTATATTTAATTCCCCTTTTTTATTTACATAAAAGTGGGGTAATGGTGACTATAAAATTTTGTATCCTACCTTGCCACTTAATGTTTTGTGCTAAATATTATTGAAATCCTGATTTGAGTGGCTACATAATATTTTATCAAGTGGTTGTTTCTTCTTTTATTTAACTGTTTTTTATAAGTGCCATTAAATATTTTTCCTTTTTAAATTTCCTTTTATAAATTTATTTTTTTAAATGGATATCTTTGGCTCAAATGCTTGTAAGATCTCCTGTGGGATGTGTGTGGGGGGGGGCGGGGGGCTGAGATTTCTTCAGAGAACTGAGGGCTGGTTTCCTTGCACAGCAAAAATCTGCTCATGCATATTGTTTGGGAAAGTCTTATTTGTTTTCTTAGAGAGGTCTGGAGGCCCTAACAAATACTTATGGCTTCCTTCTATTCATCTCCTATGTTTTGGTCCGAAGATTTCATAACTCCATCCCCACCCTAGCTGTTCCCTGGGGCATAAGGGAAAAAGAAAAAATATTTTTTAAAGGGCAGGGATTGTAGCCTGTTGGCATGTTCCCCAACAAAGCATTGTGTACACTTAAGGCTCTGTATAAATAAATGACACAAATACAGATCTTGTGGGGGACGGCTCTTGCCTGCTGTTTTTCTGGGGCCCAATGAAACTATTTTATTCAAGTGTTTATGAATCGAGGCTGGTTTGTGCTTGGAGTTAGGACCTCAAGTAGAGATATGGTTGAGTGTTTGAATTAGACCAGGTTGAGACAAGTAGATATTGATTTTCACACATGACCTGGTTTTGGAATTTGAGGAAGAAGTGATGAAAGATGAAAGGGAGAAGGAGAACAAAGGAAAGGAGGAGTTGAGGTTGCAAGGGCCCTAAAGACAAAAACAAAAACAAAAAAACCAGGGCTTGGTTTCCTGTGCATCCCATTCCCCGGGGATCCTGTTAAAGTGCAGGCTCTGACTCAGTCGATCTGGGGTGGGGCCTGGGCCTCTGCATTTCTTCTTTATGAAGGGATGTTCACCACAATATATGGCGTCTAGCAAGTCTGGAGGAAGACGGTTGTTTTCCCTAGAACGCAGTTACTGTGTCACCGTGGTAAATAGGAATAGTCAGACTTGCAGTCAGTGAAGGTCTTCAAAACCCTCTTTGGATGAGACTAATCCCGAAGGCTGCTTAACCTCCCTATAAATGAGAATTTTAAGAGGCTTATTGCCCAAATGTTTGATTATCCTGCCTGAAAACAGTGATTTGGGTGTGAGTCACTGACCACACATCGTAATGCGTGACACCATCCCTCCAAACCCACTCGGGACCAGCAAACCGTGATTAAGCTGACAGAGCTGAAACAGTCCTTTCCAGCCCTAACTATGCATTTAACTCACGAAAACTCACAGCTGTTTTGGCGGTAACCTCATTAGACTGTTTCATGGTGTGTCCATTAAAAAAAAAAACAAAAAACGAAAAACAACAAACCACAATATTATTCAAAGGTTGGCTTATATACCATTCTATCAAATGGGACTTTCTATTAACTGGTATTTGCACAAAGTTATGGTGTAAGGGTAAATGATGTTTATAATGATGCGCCCAAAGCACTTACTGAAATGCCTTCTGAATCATCAAAGAAAGATGTGAGTTTTGCTTAACACTTTCTGGTGTTAAATACATTTGAAGTTTATTCCTGGGGAATTGGTCAGGTACACCTAATGATCCCTTATATTGGCAGATCAATTCACAGCTTATCCAGTATTTTATTTTTTATTTATTTTTTAAAAAGATTTTATTTATTTGAGAGAGAGAGAGCACAAGCAGGAGGAGCAGCAGAGGGGGTGGGGGAGAATCAGACTCCTTGCTGAGCAGGGAGCCCGACGTGGGGCTCGATACCAGCACCCTGGGATCATGACCTGAGCCGAAGGCAGATGCTTAACCGACTAAGCCACCCAGGTGCCCTTATCCAATACCTTAAACAAGAAAACTTTACAATCCATATTCTGAAGCTGAAGGAATTAAGGTGAAGTGACTTGCCCAGAGTCAATAGAAGGTGGTAAGTGGAAAAGCCAGGACCCAGGATCCAGGTGTCCTGTTTTCTTTTATGATGGTTCTTTATTTGATTAATCAGAACACCCACTTCTCTTACAACCACTAATGAATAAAGTTAACTGAATGTTATCCTGGCTCTAAAGTGTGACTGTAAACTAAGGAGACAAATTTAGTTTTACCTTCACGTGCACTTTGACAGAATTTGCAAATCCAAAATTCACATAGAAGTTGTTCTTTAAAGTAATTTATTTGGAGATGATATGCACATATGACTTCATTTTTCTTCTCACACTGTTTGTGAGTTGAACGAGAAAAAGAAAATGGCTTGTTATTTCAGAGTCATACTCAATTTCAATTCAATTTGATTCAACAATCATTGGTGAGGTAACTAGCGTGTGTCATGCACCATGCTGGGCACTGGAGGAATAGAGGGTGATAAGACACGGTCACCTCCATCTGCCTGTAGGGATTTACGGACTCACAAAATCAGTGAGTCTAATAAAGCGGTGCAGAGGCTACTGTCGTGGCCCAAGGAGGGAATGGTCAGTGGGTGGAGGCAGGTTGCTGGGGGTGGGGGGGCTGATTCTTAAGGATGAAGAGGCAATTCCCAGGCATAGAAAGGGCAGGAATTATTCCAGGGCGAGGAAAGCTGACCCATGGTCAAATAGTTGCTAGATCAACCAAGTTGCTAGGAATCTGGATGCCCGAAGTTGAATGTCTGGAGGTCATGTCAAGAGATAGGGCCAAGCCAGATCCTGTATGTCACCCTAATGGACAATGGTGATTGGAGTTCACCGTTTGACAAGGGGAAGCCAAAGAAGGATTTTAAGTAGAAGAGTAACCATGAGCACAATAGTTGGCAATTCTAGCTTTTGAAGAGGGTCCTTCCTCTTCTTCTCTCATTCGTTACCTTTGCCCTATGCTGAAATACACTTTCTGCTGTCCAGGTTAATAACCAGCCAGTTCCAGCAAAGCCCCTGGGAGCCTCCTTAGTCAGAGACCCCATATGCTCACACTGCGATTTTGGGTCCCAAATTGTATTTGCCTGCTTTGTTTACCAGACTTGACCTAAATGACCAACCACATTACCTGATAGTCAAGATCAAAGAAGTAGAGACTTCCCACTAAACAAAACAAAGTGTGAATTCCTGTTCCACATGCTTAGATATTCCAAGTTTGAGGCTATGCCCATCCTTGGTGCTGCAAGATTGGTGAATTTTAGAGGTGAGTAGATTGAGTAGTGACTTCAGGAGAAAGTCATCTATCTGCTTTCTGACCAGCTGCTAAGCAGCAGGTGAACTAGCATCAAAACCACAAATGTCTCCAGTCTTTCTCTACCCGTGGGGACCTACCATTCTCCCACAGGCTCCTGGAGGAAGAGGAGCGTCCAGACCCACCGGACGCCTAAATGGCTCCCTCCTTGGCCATCCCAAGGCGACAGAGGCTTTATCAAAAGCTGCTCCAGCCCCTCTCCCAAGTAGACAATTTCCTGTCTCTGCTCCAACCTCTGTCTTCCCATTTCGTCTCCCACCAACCCAAGCCCCTAAAGCCACTTCTCACCAACTGCCACTTGGTTTACAATCAGCCTGGTTTGGCACCAGGGGTCTCAAGATGAAAGCTCTAGGAGCACTAGCCTCTGCTCCAGGGACAACACTTTGGGGGACACTCCACCCTCACTCAGCTGCCCGTAGTCCATTCCTGCCTGGTCCAGCAGAAGAACAATCATCTCATGTCATATTTGCAAACTGTTAGATGAGTAACAAAAGCAACCTCATTCTGATTGGCCTGATAGCTTAATGCCTTTTTTCCCCTTGTTTGAGGATTACCCGGAACATCGGCAAAGTTTATACAATATAAAATCATCAGTGGTGTGTCCAGGACCTACAAGATGTATTAATTTCACAGGCAATCAGGGTTATACAAACTTCATCACTTCAATTACCTAAATTGTTTAAGTAAAAAAAAATTTTTTTTAAAGAGCAGCACACTAATTTATAATTTAAAGAATATGCAAATATAACTCTTATCTCCCTGTGCTTCCTTCACTAATATTTTAATTATCTTTGATTCTTCCTTTGAAGGATGAAAATTTTAGAAGTACATGCTCCTTATTTCTTTTGAGCCTTTTATCTTGCCGAAATTTTTAGAGAAAGATATTAAAAACTGTCATTATTATGTACTGTGGGCTCCCAGTGGGGAGGAGGGAGACTGTTGCAGCTGATGTTGATCTAGGGGTAAAGGGGGAAATAGCTGGGATGGAGGGAATGACAGAAGACTCCTCCTCCCCCAGGAGTAGAACCCATGGTTCAAACCACTAAGCTTGGGGAGTGGTGCTGAGTGTGATCCAGACTGAGCTGGTCCATGGGGGATTCTATTTGAGTTGAGCAGGTAGAATTGAGGGTAGGATTTCTGAGAATTTGGGTGCTCTATGTATATCCAACATGTTTATCCAACATGTCCATCTGTCCTGGGGAAGAGACTGGAAGGAACAGGGCCCCAGCCAACTGGATCAGAGCTTAGGGATGGGCCCTAGTCCCAAAGGGAGCTGGAGAGGGAATTGGAATCAGAAATCATAGCAGAGAACAGTCTGACAGATGGACCGTATGTGGTTGCCTGTGATAGGAAGACTAGACTGCAGCTCCCACTTCTGTGGACACCCAAAGGCAGATTCATTCTTGCCAGGATCACTGGACACTGGGCATGGAGCTCTTTCCGGCTCCCCCTCAATAGCAGGGAAGGCTGTGCATGCATTGCAAGCCTGGTCTTGCATCGGCTCAGAGACCAGGCTGGATGAGCCTACAGATCTTGGAACTCCTTTCTTCCTATTCCAGAAAGCTTTTCTCTCTGCCTTCTTACCTATCCACAGATATTATTGTCTTAATGTACAGTTGTCACTTTCCAGGTTACAAAGCAATTTCATACATACTGCCTCAAACAGAATCTGATACCAGCCCGAAAGATGAGTAAAGGAGGAATTACTACAGATGAGGAAATGGAAGACGAGTAAGTTGGCCAAGGTCACAGAGTAAATCCTGTTATTTTGCTCCCCACTCAATATAGTACTGCCCACATTCTGAGGCAAGTTCCAAGGATGTCTACAGTAAGCTGCTGGACCAGAAAAGCCAGGATTCTGATGAGTTCCATGTTGGGCACTGGGAGCCTTAGCTGGGTGAGTTCCCTGGGCCCTTGCTTCTTGGGTCTATAGTCCCCTAACTGGGCTTTTCCAACCTGTGATATCTGTTTCTGGAATGTACCTGCCTAAGCTCATCAGGCCCACCTGCTCCTCTCTCTGTTGAATGATGCTCCTAGATTTGGACCTAGATCCTCACAATTTGTCTGCAAAGCCTATACCTGTCTCTCTTGTGTAAGGAAGTGGTAGACTAGTTATCTCTAGATCCTTTAGGGCTAAGGGCCTGGAGGAGCAAGCACTTGGGTAATAAATATTTCCTGCTTCACATTTTATTCCCTCTCATGAGGAATTTCTCGTGTATCCGTTTTGGTGATTTAAAGATTATGTCTCTTTTATGGATGGTGGTCTTGCTATTATGATGATCTCCAAGAGTCTTTGCTGTTTGTGGGGTGTGGAAGTAAATGTCCATGCCACACACACGAGTGCTAACGGGTGACAATTAATTCATTTAAAGTCACAAACAAGTCATAGATGAGACAGAAAGAGGCTCTAAATCTCTTTCCTCCTAAACTCTGTCTTTCTCTAAAATGACAGGCAACACTGGAGAGCCTGGATTCCTCTTCTGTTCAGTGGGGACAAAGGGCTAGTTATAAATCTCCTGCAGTAAAAAAATGCTGAGAAAATGATCAAAAGAGACATGGTGCTACCAATCATTTTTTTCACATCGTTTGGTCTCCTTCCTAACATCTAAAGCAAATGCTCAGAGAAAACACTAAAGGTGGGGCGGTCACAGTTTAGAGTTTTACCAAATGCTCAGCATCACCGCCTTTACCCTCCCACTGCCAAGTTCCAAAGGTACTTAGAACTCTGGCTCTCTGGACTTGGCTAGAGGTCCAGGATGGGCCTCAGACAGGGGTGCTAGTCATGAAGTAAGTAAACACATCCATGCAGTAGGCTGAGCACTGGCTGCAGTGGGTCTCAGGGGCTCGTGGCTTTTTGGCTGTGTTTGAAAGTGGACCAGACAGGCTTTGACATGGGAAAAGATGATACTGTCCTTATCACTTTATGTCTTAGGTTGGGTACCCTAGAAGCTGGGCCCCAGGTGAGGATTCAGATAGATATAACTTGGTAGGGCAAGGCTCTAGGAGAAAGGGAATGAGGGAAGCAGAATGAGACGGAGGAAGGAGCTAAGCCAGGATGTCAGCCCCGCTACAGTCTAGCTTCGATCTGATCCCAAAGGAGTATGGATTATATCACAGAGCTGGTCTCACCTTGAGACAGGGCTGTAGCCGTTTGACCACATCAAGCAGACATTGGTCGACTGCCCTGAATAGAGGTGATGGTGTAATCTCCAGGACAAAGGGCTCACAAGCTGTGAGCCCTTCACAGCTATCCAGGAGGGGCACCAACGAAGTCCACCTAGTACGCGGGTCTGAATGGTGATCATCACGGGCCATTTGGCAGAGCTGAGGCCAAAGAAATACCGATCATATTTTGGCTTCCTGGTATTAGATTAAGCAGGTTATATTGGGAGACTGATCTAGGTTTGGTGAGTCCTGAAGCTTATTACAATTTAGGGAGTCTTCTTCAAGAAAAAGGACACAAAATGACTTCAAAATTAGATTCACAGCCTGTGCAGGTGGTAGTAATGAAGGATAGTTGGAAGAAAGACAGGCAGGGACAAGGGGTCCCTGCCCTAAGAAGAAACCACCCCTGAAAGGATTTTACACTCACCCGGAAAGGACCCTCCACCCTTTCCCATGTGATAGGTAGATGACAAAAACCTAATTGGATGACAGGCGCATGGAGGGTTAACTCAGATTAAAAGAGCCTGCCAACAAGCTCATAAACATCCCCCCCACCCCCCCAGACTTAGAAACTCTGTGGCAACCCTCTCAGATCCCCTTCCTCTTCAGGAGCTTTGTACTATCATTCAATAAACTTTGCTGCCCACCACTATTCATCTGGTCTACCTCTTCATTCTTCAAAGCGGTGTGACCAAGAACCACGGGCACCAAAAGAAAAGAAATCCTGCAACAGTAGGTCCTGAAACTAAAGCTTTGTTAGTCCCATCCATCTCTGGGTGTTTTGGCTCCTTTGTGCAGAAGAGAAGGCGGAGGATCACAGTTGAAGTGAAATTGCCCAAGGACATCAATCAAGGAAGTGGCTGGAGCTGGAGCCCTCTCCTTTGGGTTCATGGTCCAGAGCCTGCTCTGTGATAACACCAGTCAAGCCCACAGCAGAGGGCTGCGGGCAGGGTCAGGAGATAACAAATGAGAACATGCTTTGTAAGCTTTCCCTGAAGGGTCATGTGGCTATAAGGCATTATGATTCAATGGGCAATTGATCTGGGAGATGGGATGTTGTCAACTTGAATAATTTGTTCAAAGGATATATATTCTCTCCTGGGTTTTCCACAGTGGCTTGCTTGGTTTGTACAATAGCAAGTATCTCTGGTTTGATTCAAAGTTGCAAGCTCCCCAAATTGGCATGAGTAATAAATGGATAAATCTCCCAGGCTTGTGGCTACTTGCCTGAGCATGAAAACAGAACACAGAAGCTTTATCGTAAAAAACAAGAGAATTCCTCCTTATCACTGTACCAGGATGAACAGTTGATAAACACTCAACGGTTCTTAAGAGAGCAGGTTGAGGAGATAAGAGAAGTAAGGAGTGGTCTCTGGAATTTATGGTGCAGAGCAATAATAGAGTAGGTTCCTAAAAACGTTTTCTCTGTCCAAAAACTGTTGCCAATGGTCACAGCTAACTCTAGATCCTGGATGTACCATTTTATGCCCAGTGAGTTTTTCTTCACCCAAGTTTCATCAGCAATGGGTCAGAAGGGCCCACCAATGAAAATAACTGGGGGTCAATAAACTGGGATTATGTTGAGCCCAACGTAGCTCATTTGCATTATAAGGTCTATGGAGAATAAAGGCATGAGGGCTTGAGAGTTGCCCCTCTTCTATTTATATCACTGGCCTGCCCACCTTGCATGAGTAGAAATTACTAGTAGCATGCTCCTTCTCCATCATCTCCTAGCCTTTCTCGGTTTTCATACAGCAAGGTCATTTCTTTTAAGTGTGTTTCAACTCCTAGGGCACTGGTGCTAGGGGTGGGCCATGTGGGTATTCCCTCTCACCACTTTGTTTATAGAGCTACTCTCTGCTTGGCCTTGGAGAAGGTTCTTTAGGGCCATGAAGGGTGGGTAGGGGTGGAAGAACGGGTGTGGGTGGGGGCTGATGGGTAGGATGAAGCACAGAAGGTGAGGAAACTGGGTTGTCAAAATCCTGGGATTTTAGGATCTTGTGGCTTTGAGATGCAACTTTCATTGCTTCAGTACACTGAAGACAAACTCCTTGAAATAGAAGTGAGCCGTTCGCTGAGGCTGGTATGCGAGCCAGAGAGGGAACCACATCTTTGGAACTTCCCTAACTTTTTTGCATCCCAGAATTCTAGGTCAAGGGCTGCAAACAACAGTTACTTGGGTATTAACATTTAGCGATGTATTTGACGATTTACTTAGAGAAGAAATAACCCAATAAAGCCAATTGTAAGGAACTCCTAAATTAGAATGTGTGTTGTTTAGACCTTTGTCTGTGGCATGTGACACTGCTTGCTACAGCCAAAAAGGAACAAAGAAGAAAACCAAATTGATTTCCACTTTCCCTCAGAACAGAAAATGCACAAACATGGGATACGAGTTAGAAGGTCTGGATTTTCTGTGCTAACTTTCTAACATTGGCCAAGATCAATAAAATGGAAACCACTCTCATCAGTAAAATGGAAGGGACAATGGGAGTTACCGTATCTGAAAAGAGAGAGGGTATGAGGATTGTGATTAGAAATATTTTGAAGTGTAAGAGAAAAAATAGTTTCTGTTGGAAATAATAGGACTTAAGGTGACACCATGGGCATGACCCTTCCATTGTCCCCACATTTCCATTTCTAACACCAATCCCACTGAAACAGGTCATGTGGCCACAATGCCCATCCCACGAGCCCTTCTCCTCTCAGCACTCTTTGGATAGTAGTGAAAGAAGTTGCAGCCAGTGTTTATTGAGCATGTGCAAGGAGCTTTATCAATATGTGTTAAGTGCTTTATCTCATTTATTTCTCACTATAAGCCTTTGTGGTATCCTCATTTTTTAGATGTGGGAACTCAGGGGTTAAGTCACTTGCCCAAGATTACACAGCTGATAGAAATATAGTTCTTTCACTTTCTCTAAGTGTTCTTCTCATTCACTCTAACTCAGATCATCCTTTTGCTGTTGCTGTTAATTTGGTCTTCTGGTCTTTTTCTGAGGTTTCCACCTTAGCTGCCTGTTAATTTCATTGGCATATCTACAAACTCAAATGGATCTAGTGAGGTAAATCCTGTTAGGTTGCATACTCTATGAGAAGAAGGAATTGTGCCTGTCGTGTTCATGGCTGTATCCTCTGACACATGGTAGGTACTCTATCCATATTTGTCATATGAATTATTTGTTATTAAAAAAGAATGGTATGTCCATAGGGATTTGCTTTTGGGCTGAGGTCAGGCTTCTTGAAGCTCTGGGTCTGGGATGATGGTTCCTGGGAGGTATTCTCTGGGATTTGAGGGTCTGGGCAGGCAGATCGCCCCAGGGCAGCCCCAATAGAACTACAGATGAAGGATTCATCCAGAATATATGTCTGGGTTCTGAAGACTGTTTGCAAGAATGCACGCAAATATCATAAGGTGGTATAATTGTTCAAGAGATGAATGTATGTCTGGTCTTAAGGCCAGAATGAAATTTCTCCTGAGAATCCTCATAAAGAGAGTCTTGCATGATGGTTATACCATGTTTTCAATGACATCCATGTAAGAGACATCATGGAGATATCCTATGGCTCTTTCCTATGGCTAAGCTCAGTAGAGGCGGATGGTAGTTTCCAGAAGTGCAATGAGAAGTCGTCAGGCCCAACCCTTGGATGCCACAGAAGAGGCAGCCCTCCCCCTGTTTTACTCATCTGGTCTCCCTAGCTGATTCCATGTCGGGGGTTGGCCCTCTGGGAGCAGTTGGACACCCTGGGGAGACTTCACTCTTGGATTTTTCTAAAGGCAGCACTCGAAATTTAAACACACGCTTTCATACACCCTGTGCCTTCTCTTTGACCCATTACTAATCCTGAAATGTGCTGGATCTAAAAGACCATTTCACTTGAAGGGAGCCAAAATAAGGAACAATAATACTTGCTTTCCAAATAAGACAATGGGAAAAATGCAAAACAACCCCGCAACCCAGCCACCCAGTTTGCTGCTGGTGCTCTTTGTTTTGATGCAAATTTAAGACAAACCCTACCCAGTAAAGAAAAAGGGGCAGGACAGGACCTGGTCCCCCAGAAAGGCAAGTTTGCATTCTCTCCCGCGTGCTTGGCTAATGCCGAAGGGTTTTGGAAAAGCCACTTACTCAAAATTAACACAAAATTTTCCAGCCCTTGGGGAGTCTTACAATTTCCTTTGGAGCGGCAAAATAAATTTCAGACCTTATCATTTTGTCATTTAAAGTCCCTAAATCTAGAGCCAGTGTGATTAGGGACACTGGCGAGTTGCAGGGAAGAGCTCTCTCCCAAGACCTCGCCAGTGTTCCAGCGAGCTTGCCAGTTCTGCCTGTCTGTCCGGCTAGAGATTGTGTAATGCCAACACTCCTGGGAGACTGGGGAAGCTGAAAGGGACTGCCTGGTACTTTAACCTACCCCCGGCAGGTCCCCCATACAAAGAACTTCTTCATTGTCCCTCCGTAGAACCAGCTTGGACCACATCCTGCTGGATTTAAAGCTATAAACCACCCATGTACTGGCTCAGAGGTAGCTCTTTTCTCATTTGTGCAAGTCAGGACTTCTGAGCTGACTAGCGTTGTACATCCCCAATGACCGTAGCACCCGAAGGTGTGGCCTCCGAGTACACAGCGTGGCAAACGTAGGTTCCACTGAAGGCAGACCGCTGGCTGGGGCAGGTGACGGACACCAGGATGGGATTACTGCTCCCTGAAGGAGGCAGTGGGGGAGTTGGGTAGCTCCGATTCCCCTTGGGGCAGCAGGATTACCGCTAAATTATAATCTCAGGGAGGTCCAGATGTCCCTGGCTCAAAGAATTTATCTTTTAAATATGTCCACTGATAGGACCCTGTTTCTTGGTGAAAGCTGCTGGGCTTCAAGAGTGCCCTATTAAAATGTAATGACCTTATGGTGGGTTCTGCCTTAGACATGACCAGTTTTCTAGTAGAGACCATCAAGAGCAGGGAGGAAAAGGCTGGGGCAGGGATGGGGGGCGGGGGGAGGGCAGAGCCCCGGGTGGGCAAGGCTTAGACTGGAAGAGAGGTAGAAGAGGTTGAAAGAGAAACATTTTGTTTCCAGACTGCACTGCCTCCCATTGCCACCCGTAAGACAAAACAAGGCGTCAGGGTCCCTCTGTGTCATCAGTGGGTTGAGGACAGAGCCGGGTTGGGAAGGAAAAGGGGAGAAAGAAGAAAGGAGGAGAAGGGGAGAAAGGAAGGGTGCTTGGGTGGCTCAGGTGGTTAAGCATCTGCCTTTGGGTCATGATTCCAGGGTCCTGGGGTCGAGTCCCAAGGCTGGTTCCCCACTCAGTGGGGAGTCTGCTTCTCCCTCTGCCCCTCCCCCTGCTCTTGTGTGTGTGTGTGTGTGTGTGTGTGTAAAAAAAAAAAGGAAAGGGAGAAAGGAGAAGCCTTGGACGGGGGCACGGCTAGCCTCCGCCAGTGTGGGGGGTCATGCCCAGTTGTCCCCTCCAGCCATCGGCTGCTGACCGAAGGTCCATGGATGTGTCCGAAGGTGCAGGCAGTGGGGGAGAGTGGAAGGGGCACTGGCCTGGATGGCAGGAGTTCTGGTCCCTGTCCTGCAGGACCTGGCTGGGTCACCTCTGGGGTTTCTTAAACACAACTGGAGGGGTTGGTAGAATGGAACAGTTCTTGAGTGGTGAGTTGGTGATGATGGGACAGCCCTGCGATTCCACCACCAGTGGGGAGCAACACCCTGCCCAGAAGACGTCCTGATGAACCCAAGGGAGCAGCTGACTGTAGAGGCCTTGGTCGCCCCAGTTCCCACCCAGGGGCCTCACTGTTGGCAAAAAGTTTATAGGAGAAGTGCTTGGAGACGCTGCTACTCTTAATTCTTTTCTTTAACCTTGAGATAAGAGCGCCTTTGAGGCTCAAGCAAGTCTCAAGTTATGTAACTCACTTTTAATAAAACTCTCCCTGACTGCTTTATATTCAGCCTTTTAGCTGCCCTGGTTTGAGGCTTTCATTGAATAGGTGGCCTTGTATTTATGCTAAGTGTTTTGTCTTTGTCTTTCAGATCTTGACAGGATACGAACATTGGTTTGTTTAGTAAACACTGAGGCCACTCTACCACCACCCAGCTACTTGGCGCATGGCCTGGGGCGGCCCTGGGAAAGCTTCCCTCTGAGCACAGGGCTTCAGGGGAACGAGCCCCAACTAAGGCAGATCTGCCTCCTTCCCAAACCCATAGCCCCTCAGAGAACCGGACAGTTTTGTTCTTGTCTGTAGAGCCAATCCCAGGGACAAGCTGCGGTCATCGGCTACTCCTTAGAGTGGTAGTCCCAGGTGCTCTGTCCACAGTGTCAGCTGTAGTCCTTTTAATGAGCTATTTGCTAAGTTTTGTTTAGCGTAAGTGCCGTGCTCCACCTTGCCCTGGAGAGGGCGCTCTCCGCGGGAGCAGGGTGCCCACAGGTGCGCTTTGTATCGGGTAGGTGCGCACCCATGCAACCAGTAACCACATGCTGACCACCCAGTGTTTCCTGGGCCCTGGGCATGCTGGGGTAGATGTGTACATAAATTAAAAAAAAAAAAAAGGCTTAGAGCTATGTTGGCAAAACTGGAAGTTTCCTCAAACCCTCATGTTCTCTCCTGCTAAGCATTTGGGAGGTTGCCATCCCCTGATTCACTACTTAATGTGCTAGATCCCTGTGATGGGGCAAGGGAATGCAGGAGATGAATAAGACCTGTTCTCAAGGAATCCACTAGGCCAGTTTGTCGGGAGGCGGGGGTGAGAACAGATGTGGAAATGAGTAACTCTGATTACAGTGAGGTTGGGGTCTTCAGAGAGTGATGCATTCAGGGTCATGGAAGCAGTAGTTGGAGGAGGAGGACGAGAGGGCTCCAATTTTATAGAGTATGAGTGCAGCAAGGGTTTGACAGGAGAAGAGGGGGAAAAGCATTCAGGCACGAGGAACAGCATGTGTAAAAATATGGAGCCAAGAGAGGATTTGCTGGTTTCCAGAACAGGAACGAGTTGCTGCAACTTTATTACAGGTGCGGGGAAGGTAGGGGAGGCAGAAGAGGGAGAAGGCTTGCAGAAGCCATGGGGGATGAGGCTGGGAAGGTTAGCTGTGAACAGATTGTAGAAAGCCTGGCCCCAAGGCCTAGTAAGGCAAAGAGAAGTAAGTAGGGCAGCCCATAGAAATGTTGGTCTCAGGCTTCCTGCGCTGGTTGAGAAGGACCCTGAGTAGTCAAAAGGAGGCATATTTACAAACCTCTGGGTCCTGACTTTTTGCTGAAGCTCTGATTCTAGAAATTTGCAATAGCATTTGGACACATTCAGGGGTTGGGGCCTGTCTGGGAGACCTTTTAAAGAAAAAGAATACCAAATTGGATTACAAGAATGCTGGAGTGCCTCCCAGGGTCTTGGAAGAGTCTTGTACGAGTGGGGCACTGTGACATTCACCCTCCACCAGCCTCAAAGCGAATCCATCTCTGGAGCCTGAGTGGTGTTTATCTGAAATACTCCAAGTCAGAAGTAAGGCCCGGTTTTATGATTTCACAGCTAGTTCCCTGGGAGAAAAGTCTTTTGCTGCCAGGTCTTTCTCTACTATACACGAGTCTTGGTCCTGTGCCCTCTTTTCTACCTGCACCCTTTCCCTAAGTGACCAGCTTCTAGCACAATCCATGATGTCTTCTGGGCTCGGGCCCCCACCTGCCTTTCAGGCCACCTCTCCTCTCTTTCCCTGCTCTAGCCACAGGGGCTCTCTGTCTCTTCTCACATATGTGAGGCTCCCTCCCATCTCAGCACCCTTGCCTTGGCCCATCTGGGTCCCCTCTGCCCCCAGAGCCTCCTCTTCACTTTCGGGACACAGCTTCAATGGCCCCCCCTCAGGGAGGCTGTCCCTGGTCGTCCAACCTAATGAAACCTCCTAGTCACTCTCTATCGCACTGCTCTGCTTTCTTTTTAACTAACCAAACTCACTCATTTATTTATTATTAGTTTCAGGTATGCAACGTGGTGATTCCACAATGCATTACTATATGCATACTATACTCAGTGCTCACCATGGTAAGCGTAGTCGCCATCTGTCACCGTACCACATTAGGACAATATTATTGACCATCAAAGTCATCTTATTTTTCATTTGGCCTTTTACTATCTGTAAAAATGTCTCCTCACCACATAAGCTGCTTGAGCGCTGGGACCTCGTTTGTCTTGCTTGCTGTGCTTTATCCTCAGCCCCTGGACATTCGACTTTAAAACAACAGAGTTTACTGACAGCACTCTTACACAATTATCATCCTTTGCATTTGGGTAGCACTTTCTAGTTTCCAAAAAACTTCCACATACGTAGTCTCACTTTTACCTCAAAGCAACCTGATGACGTAAGTAGGAGAGGGATTGTTATCTCATCTTAAACACGAGGTAATTGAAATTTAGAGGGGTGGAATGACTTGTTAGAATTTTCCAGCTAATAAGTGACAGCCCCAGTCCCCTCCCACCCAGACCAACTCTCTTTTCATTTTGGCTCATATTTTGCTAAGACTTGTTTCTTCTCCTGTTCCTCAGAGCAAGGGAATCCATTCACATAAGGATTGAGAAAGCACCTGTCCCCGTCCCTCTGAGAGCTTGGCTTCCACATAAAGATTTATGGCAGACAGTCTAAGCTTCACCTGTGGGCTGAGCAGAGAATGAGAATGATAATGATTTCCTTTGGACAATAACAACCCATTCCCTATGGGCAGCAGAATTTTGTTACCTATCATGAAAATTGAAAGGGACTTGAATTTTCGTTTTGATTTAATGTCGAAAGCATCAACTGCTGGGCAATTATACATATTTTACCCTTAAAGGCAAACCCATTAGCTGGTGATTGAAGAATGAAAGCCAAACTTGCTATTTTTAAAAAGAGAGGTATGACAAGTAATGTTTTTCTAAAATTGTCTAGAGAATCAGTAACAGAACAGGGAGTTCAGAAACTTGAAATTCCTGGTCCCAGTCAAAGACTGCTGGAAGTAAATTTCTAAAACTCTTCTGGGCTTCAATTCTCCATTAGTAGAGATCTTTAGAAAATGTTTATGCATTTAAAATACTCGATGTGACCCTTGTATGGATTTTTTTATTGACAGATTATATAGAAATGTGTGCAAATCACAAAGAGCTCAGTGAATTTGCACAAAGTGAACACTCATGTGATCACCTCCCAGATCAAGAAATAAATCATGATCAGCCCCCCAGAGTCCTCCTCTTGCCTATCATTCCAATAACTACCCTTCCTGAACAAAGGAAACCACTATCTTGAGTTCTACCACAATAGATTAGTTTTATCTGCTTTTGAACTTTATACAAATAGAATCCTATTGTATGTAGTTGTCCTTTTTTTTTTTTTTGGTCTGGCTTTTTCTGCTCCACATTGTGTTGGAAAGACTCATCCATATTGTTGGGTATAGTTATGGTTTGTTTATTCCCATGGCTCTTTAGTAGCTTATTGCCTGAATATGCTACATATCTATTCTGCTACTGATGGCCATTCGGGTTGTTTCCAGTTTGGGGAATATTATGAATAGTGCAGCTATGACCATTTTTATATATGTCTTTTGGTGAAAATATATGTGGATTTCAGCTGGGTGTAAATCCAGGAGTAAAATTTCTGGATCATAGGATATACTTATATTTACAGATACTGCCAAAGAATTTTCCAAAGTGGTTTTAGCAATTTCTTCTTCCGTCATTGATGTATGACAGGCCCAGTTGCTCTACATTCTTTTCAACACTTGACATTATCTATCTACTCGTTTTAGCTGTGCTGGAATGCGACCAATGATGGATTTTAATTTATTAAATTATACCAAATTAAATTAGTTATAATTTAATAAATGTATTTGTGGAATGGTACCTAAGAAACCCGAGATTAGGTAAAGATTAGATCAATTTTGATGCTCAGTTATATTCTTATGTTGCTCTCTAATTCCTTCGTATATGTAGCTTCAGCCTACCCAACAAGATGGCAGGCTTCTTGAAGTCAAGGGCTTTGTCATAAACTTCTTTCACATTTGTTGTAGCCCTTAGCACAGTGCTGGGCACAGAGTAGTTCTGACTGAATTTGGTTGAACTGAATAATGGAGGCAAACCCACCAAGGTCTATGCAGTATCTCTCTGTTCCCAGTTCCTTGCCTAATCACTGTTTTCAGGCACTTCCTAGGGTGATGAAAGGATCAGAGAGGAGTTCTAGAAAATCTCCAATCCCTTGATTTTCTACCGGAGCCTGCATTCCAGGTGCTTTAAAACTCTTTAGGTAGAACGAGCCCTTCTGTTTTCAACAGGATTTTCCTGAGGCATGTACCTTAGGCCACCAGAAAGTAGAACAGACAGAAGACTGTCTTACCCTGCGTTATCAGGAGGAAGCATTGTTTGTGTCCTTCCGTGCTTGAAGGGGTGCTTTGGACTCAAAATGTCTGGTCTGATTACGCTAGCCTAATTTCCGTGTAGCTGCAACCAGTTTGATAGAAATTTCTCCAAAGGCCACAGTAATCTCTATGATACTTAGTTCCCTGTTTTGCTGATTTTTTTTTTATCTGTCCTGATTTTTAAGAACTATTTCTGTCATCTCATCAGCTAAAGAATCTGTACTCAATTGTCCACTTCAACATGCAGCTGTATCATGCTATGCACATTTTTGTTCATACTGAATGTTGGCTATTTCTGGACTGAGATCCTGAGACGTTAAGTTAGTACATTTTTACCGTTCTGATTTAGTTTGGAATTAGGCACTTACTGAAAATAATTGGTAGAACTATCCCTCCATTCCCATCCTTGGCCCTCCAGTTTTGGACTCTGACATTTAGCAAGGAAGATAGGTTTTAACAGATGTGGTCATTAAATGGGAATTAAAGAAGGAAGAAAATGGACCTTGAGAAACATGTATAGAATGCTGACAAAACAGAGCCAGTTTTCAGAGTCCATTTGGGCCACCTGCTATCAGACCTATCAAGGTAAGCGCATGTGTGTGTGTGTATGTGTGTGTGCATGAGTACCTGTGTGTCTGTGTGTCTGTGTGTAGGGGATGGAAGAAATGAGAAATCCCTGAAAAGAATATTGTGGTAAGATCCCAAAAGCATATCAGTTAGTAATTGTATACAGTCACTAATGGGAACAGGCTTGTTCTGCAAGCTGAAATCATGATCAGTAGGTAATCAGATCTAGTGCGCTGGGGCCTCCCCCGACACGGTGATTGTTGTAGACTAGACCAGAACACAGTAGTATGTTTGATTCTTTCCTCTTTCTCTCCTACCAGGACTGGCCAGCTTCCCAAGATTTGTGGGGAGAGGGAGGAGGGCTGTGAGTTTCAGAATGTTTCTCCGTGGGGGATGGGCCTCATGGCTTAGCCCTTCTCAGAGATCATATGTCTCCTATCATGTGTGTAACACATGTATGTCTCTTCCTTCATATATGCATTTGCTTTTCAATCTCAGATTGAACTGGCTATGACTTATCAAATTCAGGCACATTAGGCAAGTCCATGTGGAGTTTTGATTAGGTAGCCAGGGGCCATAAACTTGGGATGGATCAAACAGGCAGATGAATATGAAACAGAGTCTGTAGCAAGCTGGAGAATCTACTTCCCTTCCAAAGGGGGATCACTAGTCAGCTTCAGACAATAGTCACTATGTGACCCCATGGTCAGATCTGATTTTTTGAAAAAAATCCAGAAATCCAGATTTTTAAAGATGTGATTTCTTGATTTTTAAATGTTTGTAATTAATTTAGAAATTTTAAAAACCACTTTATAGGCTAACTATGTGAGGACAAAATAAAACAAATCTGTAGGTCCTCATTTGGCTCCCAACCCTGGGCCTCCAGGTTAAATTGACTTTCTGCAGAGAAAAATCCAACTTATTAAAGTTACTTTAACTTATGGGAGACTATGTTATAAGGATATGTGTGACAATAAGATAAACAGGATTTTTAACTATGCAGTAAAGCCTCAAAGAAACCCAGGACCTCTATTAAACAACCCAGGTCAAGGGATGAACAGGAACAGCATCTAACTGGTACTTACTGAGTATTGGAAGGTCCTTTATCACCATCAGTGGTACAACTTATGCTTCTCAATTGGTTTCAACATAAGCTGCCTATGACTCACATTAATTTTTTTGGTACTTGTAGAATTCTTGCCTGGGTCTCAGGGCTTCCAGGCTTGCTCCTAGCCTGTCTGTGAAGGGTCTTCATTACTTCAGTTATGCCCCAAATTTAGGGGTAGAGGGTGGAAGAGTCATTATCCTTGTGTCAAGTGGATTGTTGGAACAGGAGCAGCAGCTGGTGGGTCAGGGTATGTTTGGAAATCATGTTCCTCTCTAAGACAAACAATATGGTGGCCTCTCCATCAGCCATTCCTCCCTTCTTCCTTACTAACAATATCTCAATTTGTTCAGATATCAGGCAACTTATGTGCTTCAGGGAAAGCTGATTTCAACCCAAAGCAGGGTGGATCTTGATTACATTGAACCAATCACAGCAAGGCCATTTTCCTCGTCAAAGTTTAGGAATTGTCATGAGTAGCAATTTTGAGCAGTGAGATTGCAAGAAATTTTAAAGAAAGCTTAAATTAAAATTTAAAAAACTAAATTAAAACATAAAATTCCCTCTGAATAAAAGAGATTCAAGGCAAGAAATAGACCCTCTTTTGTTCACACTGTGGCATCTCTACGGAGCACTTACAAC
This sequence comes from Leptonychotes weddellii, assembly GCF_054177405.1. Lineage (NCBI taxonomy): Eukaryota > Metazoa > Chordata > Mammalia > Carnivora > Phocidae > Leptonychotes > Leptonychotes weddellii. Next base: position 95,347,898 of record NC_138378.1, read on the forward strand.
TTTGGCAGCCAGTTTGCAACTGTAGAGGATAAATGTGAGGACAAGGGTCAAGATTTTGGTTGGAGGAAGGAAGAGCAGAGGAAGGAGAAGTAGAAAATTGGAAAACACATTGCAACCAGATGTCTTAATGATGTCATTGAACAGTGAGCTTATCAACCCTGAAACCATTTTACCTTTGAACTTACTGTTACATGAGATACTACATTCTCCTTTTTGTTGCTGATGTTCCTGGTTGGGTTTTCTGCTATTTTCAGCTTAAAGCATCCTAATGTATTATATTACAATGTTATACTTCCACTTGAAGTAATGAAATAGCCTAGTTTTCCCTTCAAGATTAAATTGTGTCCTCAAAAAAAGTGTTTACAAGAAGCTGCCTATGAGTTTATTGCCCTTTGGGACGTCCGGGTGGCTCAGTCGGTTAAGCGTCTGCCTTCGGCTCAGGTCATGATCCCAGGGTCCTGGGATCGAGTCCCACATCGGTCTCTTTGCTCAGCAGGGAGTCTGCTTTTCCCTCTGCCTGCCGTTCCCCCTGCTTGTTCCCTCTCTCTGTCTCTCTGTCTCTGACAAATAAACACATTACTTAAAATCTTTTAAAAAATAAAAAAATAAAAAATAAATGTTGCCCTTTATGCTCCAGTCTATGTTGGAGGAACCTGCTAAAGACTTGCAGATGTGATCAGAGATCTCACTGGCAGGAGAGAAGAGCTATCTTGAAAACCTGTGGTGGATTGGTAGCTTGTGCCCAATACCATATCCTAATACTATATATACCCCGGGTATGCTACCTGGGGAACCAGGCACAGTCTTAGATTTAAAATACTCATATTCATTGAACTGCAAATGATCTAATTTTCAAAGGATCTATTGAGCCTAGAAAGTTGCCTTTGGGTTGTGATCACTATCTACCAGCCTAGTGTAGACCCCCTGAGGCACAGTAAACTAGATCCCTGCCTCTCTCACTACAGAGCCCACACTCCTCTCAGGGTGTTTCCCCAGCAGCACTCCCAAGTCTCTCCTCTACTGAAATACTTGATGCTACTGTATATTTCCCTCCCACCTTTGTTGTCTGTATGCTTCTCACCTAAGAGGGAATAGCTGGCCAGATTGCTTTAGCAGATGCTGGGGAAAATAGAATAGAGACCAAGGTCATCTTATTCTTCATTTTCTTGCTGTGGGATTTGGGAGCACCATCTTTTGGTGAGCAGATGCAGATTCCCCGGAATCATATGTGACACTAATACATTCATTTATTCTCTTTTTTGGGGTTCCTGAATTTTTGTTGCTGAATTTCTCTTTCCTCCTTTCTGACCCACAAAGGGCACTTCTTTGATTGTCAGCCTTTTCTTACCTTCCTAAATTGAACTTCCTCTTAGCTTCTTCTGCCCTTTCTCGACTGCTCACAACTAGCTCCTTTACCCCCAAATATCTCTTTTTCTTTTTTTTTTTTTCCCCCACCAGAGACCTGTTATTTTCCTTCCAACCTTCCTGGAGCGTCTGTGTGTACACCTGGAATTTCAGCAGTTTCCTAGAGCTCTCCTGTCTTAATTTTGGGAAGTTGCCATGTCTTAATCTGTGCATAATGTTTAGCCTCACCCCCAGAATGACCACTAGCACCTCGGTTCTCACATAAGCATGATGAAAGATGTTAAAATTGCTCTGAAAATAGTTTTCCTTGTTAAGGTATTAGACTGAAAGATTTTGTGTTCTTCTATACAACTACAACATTTATGGTGAGACATAACCTGCTTATCTTGTCAAGAACAAGTCCCCTACCTACTGTCATGATGAACTTCCCTTAGTGTTTCTTCATTGCATTTGACAAATCCTGTCACTCACCGTCATTCAGGATGAACTAAAAGAAAACATGAATGTGGGGCACCTGGGTGGCTCAGTCGTTAAGCGTCTGCCTTCGGCTCAGGTCATGATCCCAGGGTCCTGGGATCGAGCCCTGCATCGGGCTCCCTGCTCTGCAGGAAGCCTGTTTCTCCCTCTCCCACTTCCCCTGCTTGTGTTCCCTCTCTCGCTGTGTCTCTCTCTGTCAAATAAATAAATAAAGTCTTTAAAAAAAAAAAAAAGAAAACATGAATGTATGTGAGGACAGAGTTCCAATTTGGAGTGTAGGGTGTTGCTGGCCTTGACCTTCAGATTTAAATATACCCATGATATAAAAATGCTGTTTTCCAGATAGATATGCACATTTTTGGTTCTACATACTTAAAATAAGAACAGGAGGAAAATATTTAACCCATGCTGAAATTCCTAAGTATTTTTTAACATCTGTTATAGGGCAATTTTATCTTCCTGAGTGAGGGCCAAAATACAGCTAGTGAAGACAATATTTTTCCTTCAAGTCCCTTTCGGCTTTGCACCCATTTTTATCACCGATGTGCATTGTTTTGTGCTGGGTTGGTCAAATATCCAGTGCCCTTGCAGGGAGGACAAGTAAGATTAGTGAGGAGTTGGGCCTGAGAAGTGAGTGGCAGAGCAGAGGCACAGCATCTAGAAGAGAGGAGAGACCAGAAGCGGAGGAGTTGGCTTCATGAGACTTTGAGGCATTCCCAAAAAGAGGCGAGAGGAAGAAACTGCAACATCTTTGAGAATCTTCAGGTACGAGCAGAACTGCTTGGAACAAAGCATGGCAGGGCTGGTCGGAGGTTGACCTCACTGCCTCTGTATGGGATCTTCTCAGCTGCGGTGCCTACTGGACCAGAGGCTCCAGGAGCATCAGCAGTCTGCATGCTTGGCACGAGTCCTAGCTCTCTCCACGGGCACTGCCAGCACCAGCAAGGAGATGGCTTTGTCCTTAAGAACGCGGAGGAAAGTAGATGCTGATGGGAGGGGTGCTGGAGGAGATGGCGCAGCTGGGCAGAGAAGGACAATTGAGCATGAATACTTGCTCAAGGGGAAGCCAACCAACCAGCCTAGAAGTGATAGTGGTATGTTGCACCCCCTTCCGTTTTATGGAAATGAAGGTGCACGGTGGATAAATACATTTTCAAGCGATCCTGTCACAGAGTCAGAATTGCAATCTGGGCCCTGCAGTGCTCCAGTTTCTGGATTATCTGTAGCAAGTGTGATTACTTCTAAGGATGAATGTCCATGGATCAAAATATGTTGTGCTGGAAGTGAGCATACGTTTAAGATGCTCCAGAGGCTTCTGGCACGGAGCAGAGAACATGGGCATGAGCATGGGTATGAGATTAGAGCATACTTGGTCTCTGCCAGGGTGGCCTAGTGTAGTAGCCACAGAATAGTAAATGGCTGACGCGCGGCGCTTCCCCAGCAACAGGTGACTCTCCCCTGAAGCAGTGTGAGCTCTGCATTTGAGAAGCGAACCACACTACATAGACTGGAGCAGCAATCCCTTTATCTTCTGAGATCTGCCACTGATGTCACGCAGTGAGAAGGAAGGGACTCATGGTGGGGGATGGTCAGGCCAACCCCAAGGAGGTATTGGTATTATACACTTAGAGTCCTCAAGCTGCTACGGGTAAGCAGAACTCAGCAGTTCCAAGTGTGCACTCCCGAGTTCTACCTGTGAGTTCCAAGCCCAGCTCTACTATCTTATAAACTGGGTAGCTTTGGGCAAATTAAAAATTTAATTTCTCTTGGCTTCAGGCTTCTTAGTGTAAAATGGACATAGTAGTAGTACCTCTGTTTTAGAGATATTGTGAAGCTTAACTGAAAAAAAGTGATATAAATGTATTATTATGGTAACAATTACCGGACATATATAAGAACCTGATGGATATTGTTAATAAGTCTTGGTAGAGGATTGCAGGGATCTTCCCTTGTGATTTGAAAATCTGACTCTGGTATCTTAGGTTCCATTGTTTTCTACTCCCTCCTAGAACAATAGTTAAAGGAACAGGGTTGCAGACAGAGTGGAAAGCTTACTCAGGTGGCCATCTGGCAAGGGCAGGGGGCCTGGGATACGTGCCTGTGTCCCAATGCTCTTGTGTGGGGTGTTGCTGGGCTCTGCTGTGAGGCCACTTGGCTAGTCTGGTCCCGGGGGCATCTTGCACTTGACTCTGCCATTGGAGTTGACCTGCCTGGACTTTGTTCTTGGTGCGTCCAGGACCCAGTGCTCTTTTTTGCTGATTCAGGTCACCTTGGTGTGGCATACCTGTCTGAGTTGCACCTACAACCTTCATCTGATTCCTGGTTTAAGTTGAACACTGTACTCACAGCATGCCCTCTGGCTCCCAACTCAGCTGCCTTCCCAGTCCTTCATGGGATATATGGTGACAACCAGGTCTCAGCCAAGGGGGAGGCTCAGAGGGATAACCAAGGCCCATTGCCACCTAACCCCCATGCACCACTATTTTTAATCTACAGTGAGCATTTCTTAAAGGAGCAAGCCCACTCTGTGCAGCTGTTCCCTCCCCAAGTTCCAACAGGGGAGGGGCCAAACCTCCGCGGCTTCCTATAATCCCTTCAGTCTCTTAAACTTCAATTTCCTGAATTCAAGCCCTAAAGGAGCAAACCAGAACATAGGTACCCTTTGTCTCTCTGGTCCTTGTTCTTAGACTCAAAGGTGATATGTAAAAAAAAAAAAAAAAGCTCCAACAGTAGGAGAGTAGAAGGGAAATAATGTTTGGGAAGTATGGAAAAAATGGTCTAGGGGAAATCCTTCCAATCACTGGATGGGTACAATTGTAAAAAGAAGATTTTGACCCCATCAGTAACGATTAGAAATGGAATTTCTCTTGGGGCACCTGAGTAGCCTAGTCGGTTGGGCGTCTGACTCTTGGTTTCCGCTCAGGTCATGACCTCAGGGTTGTGAGCTGGAGCCCTGCATTGGGCTCTGCACTGGGCATGGAGCCTGCTTGAGATTCTTTTTCCCTCTGCCACTCCCCCACCAAAAAGAAAAAAAAGGAAAGAAATGGAATTTCTCTCCTGTCAAGAATCTCCTGCAAAATGCAGCATACGCAATTATAAATGCTGCATGCATTTCAAGTCAGAGTATTTGAGATTGGTCACTGAAAAGATAACTTGATATGCCCTGAAATCTGACACTCCTGCACAAAATACCTGACGGGGATCTCCCCAAATTTGACAATAATCCTCAAAATTCACATGACATCAATAAGAAAATATTAAAAGCTGACGGAGACTTTTAAAAACTCAATAAATAAGAACTTCATTAACTATGCTAGAAGAAAAACTAATTTGTCTTTCCATTTTCTTTTCAGAAAATGATATCCCCAGATTGGTATACTGTGAAGAGCCAATCGAAGACTGAACAGCCACAACTTCAGAAAAATAGTTTTAGAAAGATATGTCATAAAGTGAATTAATAAAAATATTATTTTTCTGTATGTTTGTGGTATGTGTTAGCTTTATAAAATTTGTGATTTCTCATTCTAAATAAGTATTTACTTTTACATCTAATTTTGGTTCAGCATTTTTTTTTTCTGAAAGAGGTTCCCCAAATTTGTGGATGGTTTAGGCCCCACAAATCCTGGATCTGCTCCTGATGGGTGCTGCATGACCAACAGTCTAATTTACAATGACCACAATGGATATTTGGGCACGCCTGTGGGAACATGCCCTGCAAGTGCATGCCATTTAACATTCATATCACTGTTAAATAGAACAAAATGGCAACAACAAAAAATTAAGATCCACTGTTCTACAGCAGAGGCAAACAAGCGACTTTACTGGAGTGATTACCACCATCCTGAATTCAGTGTTTATTGTTGCTACGTACTTGTTTGTTGTTTTGGCACATAGATATTTTTATGCGTTGGTATCATACCATGCATAGGCATTCTGGTTATCCATTGCTGTATAACAAATTGCCCCCAAACATAATGCCTTACAACAACAATCATTTCATTATGTTTTATGATAGCTCACCTTCTGGGAGGGTGATCAGGGCAAGGCTGAAAGATAAATATTTGCTGGGCCGATCAGGTGGTGGTGGCATTACCTGCTGACGTTTCAGCTCGAGCAAAGAATGGTTATGGGAAATAGAAAGAGGGAGTTCACTTTCTGAGCACTTGCACTTGAAGACAGACCCTGAGAATAGGAGGGAGGGAGAAGTGGCGTGGGGCTTGGGGAGGTGTTTGAGGTGAGGTGCAGATCTAACTGTCAAAATATAATGATGAAACTACTCTAGAAGGATCAAATAGGTTACAACAAGGACAATCAATTCTAAGGGCATTGTCAAGGTGGAATGCTCTGCCTGCCGACCAGCCAGTCAGATTTGGGAGCTTGGAATTAAGCTTGGGTGTGAGATAAGAAAGATTTGGCTCCTTTCCAGTTACAAATAAAATATGTTGATTGTAATAGGTCGCTGTAGATATTGTCCTCATCTTAAAAGAAGCTAAAATATGCAATTCCTTCTGAGACGCCTGGATTTCCCACTGACTTCAAAGGCATTCCTGAAGTCTGGGGAGTGATGGGGAGGATATTAGGTGTACCCAGACAGGCTCCTTAGAGAGGATATCATTGTCTGCCCTGTTCTCAGAGGAATAGAAAGCACACGGCAGTGTTTCCTTCAAGCCACAAGCCCATTTTGTGTATCATGATGGCTACATCCACTTCCTTGTTACTATTTTTTTTTTTTAAAGATTTATTTATTTATTTGAGAGAGCGAGAATGAGAGAGAGAGAGTACATGAGAGG
>NC_138378.1:95355029-95379864 GCF_054177405.1 Leptonychotes weddellii
GGGAGGGTTAGAGGGAGAAGCAGGCTCCTTGCTGAGCAGGGAGCCCGATGCGGGACTCGATCCAGGGACTCCAGGATCATGACCTGAGCCGAAGGCAGTCGCTTAACCAACTGAGCCACCCAGGCGCCCTCCTTGTTACTATTTTTGAAAAAATGTGATAGAATATGATAATCATCCCTAAAGAGTTCCTGACAGTGTTCTTTTCTTTTGTACCTTGATCTTCACTTAAAAACTGGGCTCTGCCTACTTTTCCAAGTATTCTCAAGCAAGTCCAGTTCACGGATTTGGATTTTTGTTGCTCCTACTGCTGACCTACTTTAGTGACAGCAAGACACCTATGAATTCTGTAAAAGTCATTCAAGTAGATGCTCTCATTGCATTTAGGAGAGTGCTTGTCAGAATGCTCATGGGCACCCTCGTCCTGGACTTTGAGGGGTGTCTTATCTCCACTCCAGCTACCTGAAACAGTCTCCTGGACATCCAGAAGCTGCTTCTAGCTACTTAGTGGTCTATAGAAATGGCTTATGATGATAGAGTTTTCAGTGCCTAGCCTTAAGACCAGTGTGTAATCTGGACATACATGGTTAAGAACACAGGCTCTGGAGGCAAACAGAGCTGCATTTAAACTTTCAGCTCTTCAACTTACTTGTCATGTGGCTTTTTTTTTTTTTAAGATTTTATTTATTTATTTGACAGAGAGAAAGACACAGCGGAAGAGGAAACACAAACAGGGGGAGTGGGAGAGGGAGAAACAGGCTTCCCGCAGAGCAGGGAGCCCGATGCAGGGCTCGATCCCAGGACCCTGGGATCATGACCTGAGCCGAAGGCAGACGCTTAACGACTGAGCCACCCAGGTGCCCCTCGTCATGTGGCTTTGAACAAATTATGTGACCTTTTAAAACCCGGGTTTCTTCTGTCAAAGGCTGATGATGCCAATAATACTTGTCTCATTGAGGTATTTTGTAGATTAAATGAAATTATGAATAGGTATTATTATGAATTATATTTTTGCTTTTCAGTCTATTCCTGGACTCAAAAGAGCTGCTTCAGTGGAGCAATAATCATGATGGCTATCACTTATTACCATGTGCCAGCCACTGGGCTAAATACGTGATCTACATTATCCGTAATCATCATGACAAACATGCTAGGAAGAGACCCTTATGTTACAGCAGAGGAAACTGAGGGTCAGAGAGGCGAATTAACTTCCTCAAGGTTACAAGCTGCAGAGCTGGGGTCTGAACTCCAAAGTTGGTGTTCTTTTTCACTAAGCCACACTGATGCTAATGTATCCCAGTTCAAGTCATTCTCTCTCAGGTTCAGTGTGGGTTGGAAGGGTTGTTATTTCCCTCTTGCTCTAGAGAAAAATGGACACCTACGATTAAGCAGCAAGCCCAGGGGGAAACTCATCTGTCCACAGTGTTCCATATAGAGCAACCGCTTTTCTAGATGCCAACAATTCTCAGTACGAGACAAACATGGTTGTGCTGGAGAAGCATGCACTCATGTCCAGGCCCCTGCAAGTACCAGCCTCAAGGAACCTTGATGTTTTTGGTTTGGTCTCCCTTAGATAATATAACGAAACCACTCTGGCTCATCAGCTTTGGATATAAGTAAAGTCTTCCTGCCACTCAGTAACCCAGAATCCCTATTCTTGTTCACATCTACTCTAGTTTCTCTCTTTTCCTGCAAAAAAAATCTCCTCTCTGCCCTCCCCCTCAGGATGTTTAATCTCAAAGAAAGCCCCCTGGGTGGCAAAGCAGTTTGCCAGCCACAGTCACCGTGCAACTTCTGGGATTAATCAGTGGCGCTAACTACCACCGAGCCTGCGGAGTCCACCAAGGGATGCCAGCAATTGGGTCAAGCTCACTGGTTCCCAGTGCTCCCGACGCTGCCAGACCCCAAGCCAGTTCTCCAGCCTTGTTCTTTTTGTCAACTGGGCCCTGAAGCACCTCTGCCCATACGCAGAACTCTACCTGGTCTCAGGGAAATGGCGCATTCATCTTCTGTCAACGACTCTTGCACAAGAAAGCGCACATCTTCGCATGAAGGAGCAGCAGTTTGTAAGCATGGGGTAGCTTAAACTATACTTCTAGAAAACACAGCACTGAAAACGCAACAAGGTCTCCCGTTTGCCCTAACACAGACAACTTTCTTATTCTCAGAGAATAAACCATCTCATTTTAGCCTCAGCCATATCCAACACCTTTTCTAGTGTAGTTGCTACTTTATATTTGTTAACCAGGTCCCCTACCCTAACCCTGCCCCATCCATCTGGTGTCCCCCAAACCAAGGGAAGAGTTTCCCATAGTGGATATCCAAATCTCTACTTCTTACTGGAAGGACATTCTTTCTATCTTACACCATTTCCATGAAGGTTAAAAAGATCGTAGGGTCCGTCCTCAGTCAGTTCTCACACTCTTGGTAACTTGTACTTTCCTTCCATGGAAAACTCAGCAAGAATCCCTGAGATAGGAGAGTGGAAGGTTTTCTCTAGGGTCACTGCCTTTTCTCTCCGAGAAGGCTTTTTTCTTTCTTTTTTTTTTTAAGTAAGGATTTGGCCCATCTTGTTTCAGGTATAGGAATCACAGACTGGAGGGAGTATGGAGGAAGGGGGCAACATACACAGAACACCAAAAAGAGAAATGTCTATTGAAAGAAAGGGAAGGAAAAGACATGGGAGACCAGACTGACAGATAGAATTGGATTCCTTAGAACTGAAGTGAGTGAAAACCATAAGGGCTCTATTACATTATATTTTGAATCTTCTGAAAGAATACCTACAGTAACCAGTAGAGAGTGAAGTGACTTCTCAGGTAAACTTACAGGTCAGTAAGGACTTCAGTAGCTTTTTGGTTGACTATATCAACTTCAGTTTAGCAAATGGTCTTTGCTGTCCTGTGTATAAACTGTTTATTTCCATGTGTCTTGGCAATTTTTTAGTGAGTAAATGACAATGTATAAATCTTTGTGGAATAATCCTTTTAGAGCTTTTTTCTTTTTTCTTTTCTTTTCATCTTCTTTTTTAAATATTACGTTCTTCAGGCCAATAATAAAATAGACAATGTCCTGACAAAGCGGACTTTCAAACTGCATGTCACTCAGACATAAGGAGGATTCAACCGACAAGTTGGTAAAGATCCTGCCATTAATATGAAATGGGGGAAAGGTTTATCATTCTTCGGATTGTGGTGGCGGTTTAGGTCCCAGAACTGGAATTAGAACCTTTGGACAACCTCAGTTACTCAAAGAATATCGCCAAGAACAGGGAAATGGTTATTCCCTTAGTTTTGCGTTGACAACTGGAACAAACTCTTGATTCAGGTTAAATATTTGGATTGAGTCTGTGGCTTTTCTGTAAATCAGCTTTATTCTTCCTTTCTGACTTTTCAGGGAAGTCAAGCAACTTTTAGAGGTTCTGTGAGAAGAAAGGAAAAGGGAGCAAGTAATTATTAAGACGGGTAGAGGAAATGGGGAAGAAAGTTCTTCAATTCCCCTAAAAGGATAGTGATGACATATTCACAACTAAACATCTGAATGCACGATTTCATACAGAATAGGTGATTATGTATGAAAGCAGAATCAGCTGGGAAATCCAGACTGTGTGGTTGGAGAATATGCTGAGAATTTTCCTTCTGTTCTAGAATAAACTGTGAAGCATATAACAAGGTATTTTAGCAGTATTCTATATAAAAGGAACAAACTCTATATCAGAAATGGACTTTGAGAAACTTCGGGTCATTAGTTATTCTGTTTAAAATTTTTCTTTTATTGCTGACTTGTGCCAATATTTTCTAAAATTTCTTCCAGGAAGGAAGTCCTAGACATTAGAATGTCCAACTTAGATCCTTCCTCCTGAAATTAAGGTCTCTTCTATCCTCCATCACAGAAATTTGTTAGAAGCCCAAAGAGCCACTCGCAAAGTAATTTTTAAAAATATTATGGGCAATTTTGTAGGACTACCAAAAATTTGTAAAATAGAGAATAGATATAATCCCCATATCATTCTACCAGTTTTTAACATACCTCCTTCCAGTTTTTTCTATGTCCACACATATCTTTATATAGTTGTAATCTAATTTTTTTCCGGCTTGACATAAAAATTTCCTCCTACTGCTGAGTTGTCAGTGGTGATTATTTTTAATAATTGCACAGTGATACATGAAGTGTTAAGTTTTTTTAAATTTTTAAAAAAGATTTTATTTATTTATTTGTCAGAAAGAGAGAGAGAGAGCACAAACAGGAAGAGCGGCAGGCAGAGGGAAAAGTAGTCTCCCTGCTGAGCAAGGAGCCCCATGCAGGGCTTGATCCCAGGATCTTGGGATCATGACCTGAGCTGAAGGCAGATGCTTAACCGACTGAGCCACCCAGGCGTCCCATGAAGTATAAGTTCTGATCAGTGTTCGATCCAATCAAAGAGAGATGATGTTTTGTCTTTAAAAGAAACAATTTAAATTTTTATTTTACATTTTTAAAAATTATAAAACCCAAACAAATCCATTTTGGCAATAATTTCAAAATTACAGAAAGGTTTCAAGAATAAGAATAAACATTGACCACCTATATGTTCTATATCCAGGCTCACTATTATTAATATTTTGCCCCATCTGCTTTATCATTGCTTTCTTCTTTTCTGCCTTCTTCTTCTCTCTCTAATATTTTCTAAACCATTTGAGGGGAAGTTTTATACACACTGGCCCTTTACTCTAAGATACTCCTGTATGTATTTTGTATAAATACAAATATGCTTTTACAAATTTAATACTGATGTGATACTTCTATCTACCATCCATATTCCACTTTTGCCAATTGACTCAGTAGTGTCCTTTATAGCATTTCCCCCTCCAATACAGGATCCAGTCTAGGATCAGATCAATATCTGATCTAGTTAGTTGTCATGTCTCTTTAGCCTCCTTTAATCTAGAACAGTTTTACAGTCATTCTTTGTCGTCTTTTGTGACACGGATGCTTTTGAAGAATATATCCCCTCTTCTGTTTTTTTTTTTTTTTTTTTAATACAATGTTTTTTTGTTTTAGGTTAGTCTTAGGTTCCCTCATGGTTAGGTTCATTCCAGACTGGCATACTGCATAAGTGATATTGTGTTTCTCTCTGGGCATCAGCTCTAAAGGCACATGATGTCCATCTGCTTCCTCATTGGTGATATTAATTTTTTTTTTTTTTTAAAGTAAGCTCTATACCCGATATGGGGCTTGAATGACTCCAGGATCAAGAGCCACATGCTCTACCAACTGAGCCAGTCAAGCACCCCTGGAGATGCTAATTTTAATCACCTACTCGAAGTGTTGTCTAATTTTGGTTTCTATTTTTCTCTTGCAATTAATAAGCAAATGTGAAGAGAAACTTTAAGACATGCAAATATTTGACTCGTCATCAAATCTTTGCCCCTAGATTTAGCATTCATTGATGATTCTTGTCTGACCCACTCTCTGCTGTCATGGGTGCATTGCAAATTGATGACTCTTCAACTCTAGCGCTGTCTCCACATTTACCAGTCGACCCGCAGCATTCTACTGTTAACAAGAGTCCTCCGTTCATCTATCTATCATCATCTACCTATTTACCTATCTAATCTATCATTGGTTATAGACTCATAGATTCTTATTTTCTATAATTCATTGTTGTCCTTAATTGTTTTAGTGCTCAAATTGTTTCAAATTTGGCCAGTGGGAACCCCTTATGTGTCTTTTTGACATGTCCCTTTTTTTTTTTTGAGTACTTCCCTTCTTCTGACACAAAAATGATGCTCATGGCTCATCTTGTACTCCCCCCCTGCTCCAGCTTTGAAACCAGTGGTTTCTCCATGGACTTCTGCTTCCTTTTAGTAGGGAATGGTATTAGAGGCCAAGATTGGGCACTAGGTATGATCGTTGCTACCTGGGTGTCTTTGCTTATAGGCCTTTTTCGTGGATAGGAAAAGGAAACATATGCATGTATATACATGTATATATTGTACATATGTATATGCATGCATATTTACACTTGCAAACACACATATATGTATGCATGTTTTAGAAATCTTCAGTCCATATCAATAACTCCAATTATTGCATCCCATAGGATCCACCTTGTTTTTCCCCTTTCATTATTTATATGTCCATTCTTCCCCATTAAGAACCCTACCTCTCAACAATATCAACACATTTACTCATCTATAACTCATCTAAAATATATTTATATATTTGTATATATATAATATCTAATATATGCATATATTATGTAAATATATTTATATAGATTGATCATATATAATATATATCAGTATTATATATATATCATATAAATATATATACATTTACTGATCTATAATACATCTAAAATAGATTCAAAATTGCTTTGCCCAAACCTCTACGAAAACAAGCCTACTGGAAAATGTTCAGGATTTGTTTGCTGTTTTCACCCTATCCCAACCAAGACTGAGAAATATTTATAGTCCAATTCTATGTTTGTAAATTACTTGGATTAGTTGGCTCTTTTTCTCCCTCTTCAGTGGGGCTCTGTTATTCATTTTGATACTGTTATAATCATTTATTTGGTTTGCTTTCAGTTTTAGGAACCCCTTCCTGTCCTTGTTGATTTAATTTTATGTTTTGATCATGTAGACCATGTTTTCAAAAGTCAACATTATGTAAAACAGGATACTCAGAAAAGTGTCACTCCATTCTGTATTCCTTCTTATTCCCTCCACCACCCCCTCTTAGAGGGAACTAACTGTTGTTCTCTGTTTAACCTTTCTGGGTTTCTTTTTGGACAAGTAAGTGGATATACACATGTTTTCTTATTTCTCCCTCTTACACAAAAGGTAGCATACTACATATACTATTCTGCAGTTTGGTTTTTCCACTTAAGAATATCTCTTGGGAATTACTCCATACCAGTTCATAGAGATCTTTCTCTTCTCTCTTTACAGATACAAATTGCCCCATCATGAGTATTTATCATAGTTTATTTAACTGATCACCTATGCTTGGATATCTTGTTTCTAATATTTTGCAACCGCAAATAATGCTGCAGTGATTTACCTTGTGCAAGTGTATTTTTTTGTATTACTGGAGTTGTACCTTCAGAGTTAATGCCAGAAGTGTGATAGGCAGGTCAAAGTGTAAACGCAGATGAAGTTTGTTGGACAATGCCAAATTCCTTTCCGTAGGGGTTGTACCATTTTGCATTCTCAGTGAGAAAGCAACGTGTGAGTGCCTGTTTTCCCCCATGTCCTTGCCATCATAAGCCAGTGTCATCATAAGCTTTTGAATTTTTGCCAAACTGATGCATGAAAAATGGTGCCTCAATGTTATTTTAATTTGCGTTTATTTTATTATGAGCGAAACTGAGTATTTTCTCACATGTTTAAGGTCCATTTTTATAACATATTTTTTTACGAATTGTCTGTGGACATCTTTTGCCCATTTATTAATAGGATTTAAACATGTTTAAAGTTGTTTATTTGGAAGAAATAGTTTTTAATACAATTTACACTAACTGAAGGCAGAATCCCAAAGTATCTGCTGTAAGGATAATCTATGGCTTCTGCCCTCCAGGAATTCACAGTGTATAAACTGAACACCGTCACAGTGGATCCAAATATAAACTCTGGAACCAGACTGCCTGCCTTCGAATGCCAGTCCTGCCACTTAGGCACGTTTTAAACCTCTTGGCGCTTTAGTTGTTCTAACTGTAAGATGAGAATATTAACAGCATTTACCTCTTAGGATTGTTTTAAGGATTAAATGACTTAACATATGTAAAGTACATTTCATAAATGTTAGCTATTTAGCAATCAAAAGGCTCTGAAATATACTGATTTGATCCCATAAGAATTTTGTTATATATAGTTAGTTATTAAAAATGAGACCTGGACGTTTAGAAACATTAGGTGAATCAGCGGTAGAACCAGAATTTTTTTAAAATAATCTCCACACTCCACATGGGGCTTGAACTCAAGACCCCAAGGTCAAGAGTCACATGCTCTACCACTGAGCCAGCCAGTTACCCCTGAGTAAGATAGATCTTTGAGCCCTTGAAGCTCACTTTCTTGTGCTGGAGGGGTCTGTGTGGGCTGTAGAAAGAAAAAACAAACAGCTAAGTAAACCAGTTTTGTCTGTCATGTTCATTATTTGTTGTTCAGCACACACGACAGTGTCAAAATTCATTTGTTAAATGAAAAAAAAAATGAGGAATGAGTGACAGAGTAGTGAAAAATGAAGCTCAATACATAGGTAGGACCCAAATCATGAAAGGCCTTGTCAACTATTCTGAAGAGTATGGACTTTATCCTGAGCAGAGAAATCACATCAACCGATCTGCATTGAAGAAAACTTAAGCCAGTGGCTGGGTGGAGGACCCACGGGAGAAGGGCCCACAGCAACATTACCTCAGGGTAGTGGGACATGATGGTGCTGAATCAAGAGGGAGACTGAGGGGATGGAGAGGAGGTGACCTGGACAGAGATTTAGAAGTCAGAACCAACTTCACACAGACTTGTTTGGTGCAGAGGGGAGGAGAGAGGAGAGAGAAGTCTGAAGTGACACTGAGGTTTCACTGGGATTAGAAACTGAAGAGGGGTAGCCGACTGGGGAAAATGAAGAAAGGACTTTCCAACATGCACAGATTTGGGGCGACTGTGGGACAATGCTCAATCTCTTGACTATACTTCCATTTGGCTTCTCTACACTCCTTAAAGTCAGGAGTTGTGTGGACCTGCTCAGGGCACTGTAGCAGCAGCCTAGTGTCTAATAGTGAAAAGGAAAGCAGTTAGGTTAATAGACTAGGAGGGGTGTAGCCTTAGGTCCCTGGGGGTCCGTGATAGGGTGCACTGAGTACTAAGTTAACTGCTAACTCTAAGGTTATTCTTTGACTGCAAAAATACTCATTTTTGCATCTTCTTTCATGCCCAAGATGATACCTTGCATAAAGCAGATTGTGGACAACATTAAATAGATGCCGCATAGGGAGATTATGAAAGAAAATCCATTATCAAGCCAGGCTCATGGCTGGGAGCTTAGGGGCACTGAACCAGGATGCAGGGAGTAGGAAGTCCAGGAGGAGCTCCAAATCCCTTTCCATAAAGACAGAAAACAGATGAATAAATC
Source organism: Leptonychotes weddellii (assembly GCF_054177405.1). NCBI lineage: Eukaryota > Metazoa > Chordata > Mammalia > Carnivora > Phocidae > Leptonychotes > Leptonychotes weddellii. The sequence goes on from NC_138378.1 coordinate 95,364,138, forward strand.
GACAGCCCAATGAAAACCCAGATAAAATGGCACTGTGCAAGTTTCCAGGACACCAGTGCTTTTCTAGAGATTATGCAGGATGAAAAGCCGTGATTTTTAGACTTGTGAGAAGACCTGGACAAGACAGCAATCTGGACACCTGGACACCTATCTCTACCAAGAAAAGGAGTTTTTAATGTCCTTTATAGCATTTGGTGATATGGTAAAAAATCCAAAAGAAAAGAGATCGTGTTTCACAGAAGTTTCCACAGGCTGGTATTTATTTTAAAAAGTGACCTGAACTTTCTACAGGATATCACTGGATTCTCACAAGAAGGTTCATCATAGTTGGTAAAGGACCTGCTACAATTCATTTTCTGATGACAGTGCTTTCTGGCTTGTCCCTGCAGGTACTAGGAGCAGGAAACGGTATGCACAGACAGGAAGATAGGTGGAGGGTCTCATAAGCAGATGGGAACTATTGCAAATAAACCATAAGATGGTCTCCGGAGGGGAAGCAACATTAGGGACTTGGACGAGGAAAGATCAAAAGGTAAAGCTTGGGAGGGGGGCAGACTGGCAGGAGGAAAATAGCTGTGGGGGAGAAGGTGGGGGATAAAAAAGAGAAAGGCGTGTGAAAGCAACCTCAAGTGCAGGGCACGAGTTAACGATTATGAAGAAGAGCAGTAAAAAGAACTGGGTTACTGAACTGGGAAGGAGGGACTTGGTTCTCTGGAGATCCCTTCTGCGTTTACACGGACCGGCTCAGCGCTAAGGGGGTGTGGTACTGAGCTCAGAGCGGTGCGGTGCGAGGCGATCGCGGCGGGGGCGCCGCCCAATCCCTTCTAGAAGTGGAAGGCCAGGAAAACCTAGCGACTGGCGGGCAGGCAGGCAAGGAGGTTGGCAGAGCGGAGGCGGAGCGAGGGCGCCGATGGGCGGGACGGGGGAGAGAGCGTGGGGAGGACAAGGAGGCGCTGGCTACTGGCGGCGCTAGGACCCATGGGCGCCCCGCCGGCTCCCGGGAGGTTGATAAAGCGGCGGCGGCGTTTGACGTCAGTGGGGAGTTAATTTTAAATCGGTACAAGATGGCGGAGGGGGACGAGGCAGCGCGGAGGCTGCAGCCGCACGAGGGGCTGCGGCGCCGGCGGCGGACTAGCGACCCAAGCACCGGGGTTAACCACGTCTCGTCCACGACCTTCCTAGGTACGCGCCGGGGGAGCGGAGGCCGCAAGGCCCGGGTGCGGAGAGGGCGCGGGCCGCTCGGACCCGCGGACACCGGCCGCAGGCGGCGGGGTCGTCGTCCGCGGCTGGTTCAGCTCTCCTCCTGCCGCCGCGTCTGACGGCCGCCGGGCCTAGCCCCCGCAGCGTGCCGAGCTTCCGCGGCGCGCGGCCTGAAAGGGCGGCCCTGGGGCCGCGGCTCCCGCTGCTGTCGGGTGAACGGGCGGCGAGCGCGTCTGCGCCCGGCCCGGCCCCCTGCCCGCCCGCCGCGTGGCTGCCTCCGTGTGGCTGCCGCCGCGTCCGCCCCGACCTGAGGGGGCGGCCTTGAGCTGGGGTCGCAGACCTGGGGCGCGGGGAGGTCGGTGACGCCGCGGCTAGGTGCAGGAGAGCTGCGGACGCGGCAGGGCGATCTGTCTCTTGGCGGGCACTCTGCTCTCTGTTCCTCTGTCAGAAAGGGAGGTAGGGGTGGCCAGAGCTTTGTGGGCCCCCACGGAGGAGGAGGACGCGGAGCGCGCGGGGGGAGCAGACACCTCGCTGCCAGGTCGGAAAGCTCTCCAGACACCCTTCCAGGAGGGAACCGCAGTCCGCAGGCCAGGGCTGTGCCCCGGGGCTCGCGTTCTAGGGCTCCTCGGCCCCCGAACCCATTGGCGCGGGTTGCGCGTGGCTAGGATGAAAGTCCAGATTTAGTTGTTAAACTAGGGTTGTGAGCAGTTTACTAGTCACTCAGACGGCATAGTAAGGCCCGGTCAGACTGAAGTGTCTGCGGTGTGAAGTCACCTGATCCTTCGCTCCCCGGTTTTGCTGAATGTGAGCTGCTACTGTACGTGTACAAGGAGCGCCCCTGCTCCCTCCAAGACGCGTTTGCTTTGGCAGCGGAGTGTTGTGTGTCCCTCTCATAACACCCCTATTTTTAGGAGTTCAGCATTTGATCTTTCGCTCTGGTGTGAATTGAACGCATGAAATCCTGATTGAGAATTTTGATAGTACTTAAAGGCATAAAGTTTTTCAAAGGATTATAAATAGTAAAAGCTTACGGTTAGGTAAGTACGGCCATGGCATACATAAGAGTTTATAAACTACACTAAATGTGAACTTGTGTTCTTCAGATTCCTCTCTTTCCACAGTCTGATAAAGGTTTTGTAAGATGAAATGTAAAACATTTTGATAAGGTGTTATCCGTGAAGACTAACTTCAGTAGAAAAGTTTACGTGAAATATATTGCATCATTCATAGTAACCTTTGGATGTGCTGAACATATGTCAGAGGTGATGACAAACTAGAGTTTTGATACGGGAGAAAGAACAGGAAATAAAGCTTATTTTATTATTGCTTGCCAACAAAAGCACTTGACAGAACTGTTTACATAGAAAAATACCCCCCCTTCCCCCCCCCAGAGGTTTTGCCTTAGATTTCTTCTGGTTGGAATTCTCAAGTAATTAGTTTTGGAATGCTGATGGATTGATTTAGATCTTTTGGACCCTACGGGTGTGTATGTTGTGTGTTCGCTCTTGCACTTATTTATTTATATATATTTAAGGTAACTGTTTTAGATGTATTTTCAAAGTGATTTATGTACTTGCCTTCCTAGAAGCATAACTTTATGACTTAGTCATGGTTATGAACATCGTTTTTATTTTGTGGTACACTGAGATGTGATTCTTAAGAGTTGATACGTAGGGCTCGCCATTTATTGAACATTCTGCTACTCACAGGTTTTTGTGTGTCCCCCCCCCCCACTCTTGGAGGTATCCCTTCCCTTGATAACCATACCTATCAAATGACTGCCTGAAACCTTTTCATTTGCTCTGTAGTCACTCAATACGACGTTAAAATCCAAATAGAACTTCTTAAGATTTGTGTTTAAAGTCAGAGCCAACAGGCTGTGAGTGAGTAGGGACTCGGCTATTTTTGACAGTGTATAAGGAACTCTCTGTCTCCCTCTGCTTTCTGGATAAGTAAACTTGAATTGAGTTGGGGTGAGTCAGGTGCCACTCTAGTAGTTTAGTCTAAGGAAGGTGCTTTGTGTCTCTTAAGAGAAATCCTTATGCTTTTTAGGAATGTAGGATCTTTGTAAAGCACTTACGTACTCTTGTATTTTAATGGCTTTGTAGGATGATTAAATCTCTTGGAAATTCTTTATTTGGGGAAGAAAGAGCTGTCTTACATACAGCAAAGAGGTATTTATTACAGGGAAAATAAACCGTGAGTTAAAATGAGAATCTGGCTTTAAGTTGGGCGCACCTATTTTGGGATTCGATTTTAGTTTGCCAGTGTGTTTTAACTTTAGGGTAAAGTTTTTAAATATTCACAGATGAAAGTAACTTTCTTGAAATTGTTAGACCTTTTCCAAAATTGTCCTTTTTCCATCTGTCTGATATTAAGCAGTTGTTAAAGAGTACCTGGAAGACTGTCACCTCGTTCCATGCTGTAGTTCAAGGCATATTTTTACAATTTCGAGACTCTTTAGCAAGATGCGTTTTTTTTTTTGTGGTTTCCATCACTTCTTTTATTGATACTCATTAGAGAATAAAATTGTATTGGTTTTTTTGATGTTTCCATCACTTCTTTTACTGATACTCATTAGAGAATAAAATTGTATTGGTTTTTTTTGATGCATGACAACACACTCTGTTGGTAGTGGTTGCACAAGGTTGATCGTGAGCTATACTAAATACTGCAACCTCCGAATTGCTGATTTTTACACTGGTATTTCCTTTGTGGTGATGGGTGGCTCCTCTCTGAATACATAAAGTGGTCCGTTCAGTTCGTGGTTGCATTTTAAAAATCTGTTTATGCTCAATTGGAAGACCTATTTGACGCACAATTGTAAGCAGAGCCTCTTGGCAGGCTCTCAAGGTTAAGAGACAAATGTAAGGAATGGGATTGGAAGTTAAAACTTTTTTGTAATGGTGATTTACTGCTTTACAGAGGGAGGTTTTTTTTCTGGGGTGGCTGCAGGGAAGTAGCCTTTTTTTTTTTTTTTAAGTGTAATGGTATTCTGATTGTATGACCATTTTAGTGTTTTAAAATCCAGGTGTGTTATTAAGGACGATAGATGTGAATGTTGAGTCACTGAACTTAATCCCCCAATGAATTCATTACTCATGTAAGTTTCTTCCTCTCCTTTACTGTTCCTGACGTGGAAAACAGAGACAGAAGAGAAATTAAATTTCCTTACTACCTACAGCTCGTTGACAAGTCCTTGAAACAGGCGGAGTGACATTCCTCTAGGGACTCAACTGCCTCAATGTTAATACTTTGCTAAGGGCAAAAGGCAGTCTTAGCCTGACCCTCAGGATCCTGTAAGTCTACTTTAACATGTAAAAATTCTTTTAGAAATTTCCTTTATCTCTAAACCCCCAAGATACTTGTTGGCAATCATCCCCCAAGCATATGGACCACCGATATACATCTGAAGGGTCTCATGACTCCGGTTATTAGACAGTAATAAATGATCTTTTCCTAACAGTAGCTCGCCCCCTCAAGGTCCTGGAAACCTTGCTTCCAAAATTCCTTAGAAACTTACGCTCTCTCTAACCCTTCCCAACTTGAAAGTATGTAATGCGCTACTCCTCGTGACCTCAGTGCAGCTCTTTCTGCCCATGGGTCCTGACCCTGTGCTTTAATAAACCATGGGTCCTGTCCCTGTGATTTAATAAAATCACCTTTTTGCACCAAAGATGTCTCAAGAATTCTTTCTTGGCCATATGGCTTCGAACCCTAACATTCTTTCCTTCACTCACCACCCCTCCTATAGAAAGAATGGTTGAGTGCTTTCTCTATAGCTTTAAAAATGAATAGCCAAAAAACCCCCCACTATCCTGAAAATAATGATGGCAATAGCATAATCCTTGATATTTTATAAAGCGCTTTAAACATCTTGCCTTTTTTTTTTTTTGCCCCTCTTAAAATCTTCCTTTGAGGGAATCCCATTGGAGGGAGTGATTTTAACTTGTCTACAGTCAAAGAAACTACTCAGAGGCAGTCTTAGTGCTGTGGACTTGGAGGAGAGTAGGAGCCTTTCTTCATTGAAAATTATCAAATACACAATTAGAAATGTCTCGGTAAAGCTGTTGAATGAATGATGTCTGAAGTCATACTAATGAGAAATTGGGGCGGTTAATAAGTAAAGATAGAGCAAGTCACTAAGTGGAGTGGGAAATTTTCAAGTAAGAAGGGAGAAGGTAGATGTAGAAAGAAGTAGAATTCATGAAGTAGAACAATTTTGCTTGTTAAGGACATTAAGAAGTATGAAATAACTGTAAAGCCAAGATAACTATTTTACAAATGATTTTTCAAGTTATTGGTAATCATATCTCTGTGTGTTTAGGTGTACACATATTTGCTAAACTTAGGTAGATTTTTGTAAAATGTGTACTTAAGTAACCACCCTCTCTATCTACTGTGGGACAGATAGCTGTAGGTAGTTGGTTTTATGGGCAGATGGTAATCTATTAGAAGCAACTGTTAAGTCATGAAAGACTAACATATATGTACTTTGTTTTCCCAAGGAGGTAGTATGCACTTTTGACTGATTTGGGGTTTAGTTTTCCGGCCAGTACAAGTAGGATTTAGGGGATTCCTTGGTAATGTACCAGCTTAATGAAAATTATTCATACAAACTATATTTCTATGACTAGAGTCAAAATAACCAGTAACTAATAACTTGTGAGCTATGTAATTTATGAAGGATGCATATCAAGGGTCTATAGTACATTTCCTCCTTTTATTGCATAATGCTCTGATTGTGGGGGCAATGTTTTTTTAATTATATAGAAGTAAGTTAATGCAGTGGAAAAGAATGAGGAAAGGAAATCAAAAGCTGACTTAACTCTCTGAGCCTTGAAACCCCTCACACACAGCAGTGATAGTAATCGCATAATAGGACTGTTGTGGGAAACAAACAACAGTGGCAGTGATAGGTACAAATGTTTTATAAATTGTAAAGCTGCCTGTGTAAGAGACTGTAATGCTTATGTAAGAATGTGCCTATTTGGCTACTTATGCTGTTATATACACATGTGTATATTTGCAATCAGTTTCTTCTAATTTTTTTTTCCTGCACTGTGGACAAAGGTTTAGTTTGGGCAGAGGTGGTAGGTAAATTTTTAACTTTACCTGTAAAATGCTGATAATGTGTTCATGATTAGGGATATTGCAAGTACTAAATGTGAAAAAAGTGCCTAACCCAGTGGCAGACATTCTGTTGATGGTAGTATTGCTATAATGTGTAGTTATTTTGAACAAAAAGTTTTAAGTTTCAAAATACACGACTTGAAAAACCTTTGTTCAGTTTTTATAAGATAAAAATATACATTCATACTTTTCACCAGCTTCCCATTTTAATAAACTTGCGCTTTAGAGAATCAGTCATAGCAAAATAATCTTCTGAAATTGTTTATTTTTAATATAGGATTCAATATGAAGTAATTTCTTAAGGTCATGGCAGTTTTCAAGTAGAGTGCATTTACTTTTCAGATAGTAAATGTGCAGAATCTAACTAGGGTCTGTTTTGTGCAAAAATGCCTAAAGAATGATTGACTTGAAAATACACAAATTGTGAATCCCATTAAAAGCTTTTCCCCCCACAAATTGTGAATCCCATTAAAAGCTTTTTTCCCCCTACATGTAATCATTTAGAGTCATGAATAGTGATTAGGATATATTTTAACTTTTGAATTCTATAAACTTACTATGATCTTCAGAATGGAATTAGAATGGAGGCTTGGATTATAATACTAGCTCTGTAATAACATTTTTTCCTTCCTGGTAGGTAATATCTGCCTTAGCAAACTTAAAGGTTTTTGTTTTTTTCTTTTTTTTGATTATTAAATAGATAATCTTTGAAGGCACTTTAGAAACCTTAAAGCCTTCTATAACGAAACTTTTTTTTTTTTTTTTTAAAGATTTTATTTATTTGACAGACAGAGACCCACAGCTAGAGAGGGAACACAAGCAGGGGGAGTGGGAGAGGGAGAAGCAGGCTACCTGCTGAGCAGAGAGCCCGATGCGGGGCTAGATCCCAGGACCCTGGGATCATGACCTGAGCCGAAGGCAGACGCTTAACGACTGAGCCACCCAGGCGCCCCACGAGACTCTTTTAAAAGGGGGATGGAATTGGCATGCTAAATGAGCTCATTTCATATTTGAATGAATGGGTTTATGAGATATTAAAACTTGGATTAAGTTTACTTTTATCAGAAAGGGGGGGTGAGTTGTTTTTGAAGTAAATTGTAGAGAAACTGACACGAATACCCTTGTTAGATTTTTTTGAACGTAAGTTATTAATCACATCTTCAGAAATTGCTCTTTTCATCAGCACTTTAATTTTTTTTTTTAAAGATTTATTTATTTGACACAGAGAGAGAGAGACACAGCAAGAGAGGGAACACAAGCAGGGGGAGCGGGAGAGGGAGAAGCAGGCTCCTGGCTGAGCAGGGAGCCGGATGTGGGGCTCCCAGGACCCTGGGATCATGACCTGAGCCCAAGGCAGATACTTAACGACTGAAGCCACCCAGGCGCTCCAGCACTTTAATTTTAAAATAGATACTACAATATGATCTTGTGGAGTTTTTGTTTAGAGTTGAGAGGCTTTTTATTGCAGGAGAATGGCAGTGGCCTTGGGTATTGTTTCGCAAATTCTGAAGTGTAGGCTAGAAGTTCTCGGAAAGGTTGAACAATGTTGTTGATGCCAAAAGTCTTACAATTAGATATTAAGATAGAAATTTACTGCCTTTAAATTACAGCTAAACTTGTGATTGATTAGAGCTTGTGATCATGGCTCTTTAATATAAGTCATGGGTAATTTATACCTTGTAAAAGTTTTAATTTTTCTTTTTTAAATTTCAAAAGCAGTAAATCTTTGTAGATACTTTGGAAAATACAAATAAAGAAGAAAGTAAAAATCATATCAACTAGTGGTAAGCACTGTTAGCATTCTGGTATACGTCTTTTAGTATATACCCTTTTTTAATGCATAATTTAATTTTTTCTAAATTGGGATCTTACTGTAATTTTGTAACTTAACTTTTTCATTCATATTGTATTTCCCTGTGTGATTAAATAATGTCTACAACATGATTTTTAAAATGGCATTGTAGTACTAAACTAATCCTCCTTCTAGATATGGGGTTATTTCTTGTGAATAATGCTGGCTAAACATCTTTGTAGATAAATCTTGACCTTTAGGATAAGGTCTTAAAAGTATATTTCTGGGTTGAACCACCTATACTTTTCAATATTGAAGACACATCAGCAAATCCATTCAGAAAGTTCTGATTTATTCTGTGTTCGTTTGGGTTAGGTTTGTACTTGTTTGCGAATACTTTTGTTCACAAGTGGGTGGTGTTATTTAAAAACAAATGCCAACACATAGGTAAAGGATCTTACTGTTGTATTTCTTTTTTTTTTTTTTATTTTATTTTTTTATTTTTTTATTTTTTTTAAAGATTTTATTTATTTATTTGAGAGAGAGAATGAGAGAGAGAGAGAGAGCATGAGAGGGGGAGGGTCAGAGGGAGAAGCAGACTCCCCGCTGAGCAGGGAGCCCGATGCGGGACTCGATCCAGGGACTCCAGGATCATGACCTGAGCCGAAGGCAGTCGCTTAACCAACTGAGCCACCCAGGCGCCCTTACTGTTGTATTTCTTTCATTACAGTTGATGTTTAAATTTTAATATGGTAACTGAATGTGAATTCTTTTTATTAATTGCATTTTCATATTCTTGGACCATTTCTCTGTTTTTCTTACTGCTTTGTAAAAGTCCTTTTGTTCATAAGAAATTCTTTTTCATATTTGCTTTTTAATTTTGTGGTATTTTGGGGGGAATATTGTGTTTTTGGGAAAAAAACATTTAAAATGGTTGCGTATGAGTGTTTTTCTTAAATTGGTAACTTTTCAACTTATTGGTGCTGGTCTCTTCTGAATTTTTAGGTATGGTGACATAGGGTTTTGTTTTGTTTTTAACTGTTTTGAATTCTTCCTGAAAAATTTTTTATTCCTCACTCTTTAATGGCAGAGTATGGGTATCTGCTTTGGTGCCCCGTAGTGTGGTAGAGGCTTCTAGCTTAGGCGCTTGGTTCGGATTGTCAACACCACCAAGCTTCCGCTTCCTTAACTAAGAAAAAAACTTACTTTGGAAGTTTAAGATTAAAAGATAATGTTTTAAAAGCACTTGACTTGTACTGAGTGTACAAAGTTATCACCCCTTCAGGGTAACGAAGTTAGTTTTCTTTGGGAGTAAAGAGGTGGAGGAGGGCAGGCTGATACAAGACCATTTTTAGACAAAGAACTAGCTTTTTTCCCTTGATGTTATCAGTTGACATATTGAGCACCTACCTTAGGAAAGGGCTTCTCAGTTGCTTGTAATGAGTACCTGTGTAGAAAAGTGTAGAACAGATCCCTGTTATAAACTTTCATGTAGTTGGGAGATCAAATAGACCTTATGCATATTTGTCAGTAAAGTGTATCATTTAAGTTTATGATTTCCAAGTAGGAATTACTTGTGTGCTAGTGTTACTGAGGAAGACTTCATGGAGGAGGGTGGGCTTTGTCAGGCCTTGAAGAGTGGGTGGGTCTTAGGAGGCAGAGTGTAGGATATACCACTTGTTTCTAGATAAAAAGGCAGTGTTTGGTAAGGTTTTTTCAAAATAGTTTAAGCACTTGTCTCCTTTCTAAGAATTTGTTTAAAAGGTATTTAAAAGCAATTAGATAGAGGTAACTGAAGGATCAAATGGTGGTAGAGCATGTGTAATAAAAAGAGAATATGGGCTGTTTTTGTAGCCAAGTCAAGCAAAGAATTGATTTAAATAACTGGATGATTCCTGGAAAAACTTTCTGAATACCTGTAAATGTGACTTCTTAAAAACTATGGAGATGTGTTCCCTCACCCCTCTTTTTGAGCATCTGCATTTATCTACCTCAAGGAATCCTGATGTGTACTCTTAAAAGTTGCCAAACTAGAGAAAGGATAAAAAGAGAGTATAGTGAGAACCTCTGACTTTTTTATCCCTTTTGTTTTTCAAATTAGTCACATATATCTATTTGGAAGGATGTTTGTCTGTTTTGCACTGTTCCCTTCTTCTTACAGCTATTCTCTTAGTAGGAATTTTGCCTGTATTGAGCCAAGTTTGGGATTTGAGTGTATACCTCTCTTTTTTTTTTTTTTTTTTTTTAAGTGTTGCTGTAGAGGCATCTGGGTGGCTCAGTTGGTTAGGCATCTGACTTCAGCTCATGTCATGATATCAGGGTCCTGGGATTGAGCCCCGTATTGTCAGGTTCCACGCTCAGTGGGGAGTCTGCTTGTCCCTCTCTCCCTGCGGGGGGTGGGGGTGTGCACACGCTCTCAAATAAATAATTTTCTTTCTTTTTTTTTTTTTTTAAGAAATAAAGTGCTGCTATAATGAGCCATCTGAGGTAGAGAGTTGTGGCAAAATGGAATGTAGCAACTTATTTCCAGAGTCTTGGCAGATACCTGAGATTTGTCATAAAAACCTTATTCTAAATTTAAGCTTGGGTCTGTGTGTGTATTAATGACTCCTTTGCTCACTGGTTATCCCAAATTTCAGTAGCTTTTTCTATGGATTTAATATCTTTAACTCACTACTGAGTTAATTTTGGGGCCAAAAGGGAATGATTCAGTGGTTTGCCTGATTCAAGGAAACCTACTCTGGTTTTGATGGATTCCTGATCTCTGTGTTAGAAAGTCTTAGAGTAACTGCCAAAATTACTTTTGGAAATGGAAATTTAGTGCATTGTTGTTTTATAAAGGCTTATAAGAAAAGTATATGTTCCTTATAGAAATATGGAATGATTTAGTGTTTTCTGTTGCCTAGTTCAGAGAAGGATGTTGAAGAATTGGCTAGCTCTCACATGCAGTGCTTCCCATTTTTACTGTCACCTTCTGACTTTGGGCTTCTCACCTTATGCTTAGGCTCTTCTAGTTACTTAATATCTGATTTCCCTGTTTTTAGATTCTCATTATACTTCTTACTCATCACTTTTGGTTTATCTCTGTAGCACAGCTTTGATCCTGTCACTCCTCTGCCTCAAAATTTTCCTTGGCTCTCAGGATAATGCCCAGTATTCTTAGCCTAAACTTTTAAGGTTAGCCTTAATCTGATTTTCAGGGCTCAGAGATGCAGCCTTCTCCAGGATGTCTTCATTGATAACACTAGCTAAATAATCTAACATAGCGCTTTCTTTACTGTTCTCTTATACTTGTTTGTGTTGAAGCCTTGAGAGTAAGAACCATTATCATCAGCAAATTGTATTTCTCTAGTATCTAGTATAATGCCTTGCTCTCTAATTACTACTAGCTTGAAGTAGGTGGGGTGGGGGCCCTTCTTCAGTTATTCATGACAGATTGTATAGGTGTACTGTATGAAACAATGAATTACACATTTATTTACATGTAAATTATATATCCATATCTTATCAAAGATGGGCAAATATAATTTTATTGTATCTCATTTTAAATGCCTGCAATTTAAAATTTGCCCTTCTAGAAAGCTTATGAAGAGAAAAAAGATTGTTTCCCACCTGTTGGGGGATGGTATAAACGCTTTGCTGACTGCATAAATAAATTTTGACAAAGAAATTTTTGGAAAGAGGGAAGAATAGCTGTATGCCAAGATTTGTTATAAAGATGAGAAATAAACCCCTCTTTATTTATTTAAACAAATTGTGGTTTTGGTACTTTTTTCCAGCTTTCTAGAAATCTTGAGCACGTAACAATTCAGCTCTGAGTTTATTCAGCAAACATGCTCATTTGGCATAGTTGGAAGATGATGGATTTGACTAGGACCTGAGTGTGCATACAGATTTGATTACTTAGGAAATATATGTCCTTGCAAATTGCTTAATCTGAACCTCATTGTCCTCCTTTATATATAAACAGGGAAACTCATAGTTTACCCAACAAAATGATTTTGAGGATTAAAGAGATATATTATGTGGTTATTAACCCAGAATAGACCCTGTTTTTCCCTCTTCTATAGTAGAAGGTACACCTAAAATTATTTCATGCATTAAATTATTTCGAAGAGTGAGAAAGTTATGAATAATGTTTTCACCCCTTCTCCCAGATATCCACTTCTTTTCAGTTCTCTGCTCAAATGTTTCCTTATTAGGGAAGCTTTGCCTGATCATTCTTTTATGAAATAGCAAGTCCCTGTTTTCATTTCCTTTAACCTGCTTTATTTTTCTTTGTAGTACTTAATACTAGCCTATGTCATATATTTGTTTTCTATTTCCTCATCTTTAGGATGTAATAAACTCCTAAGGGTAGGATTTTTTTTTTTTAATTTGTTCATTAGTGAATCTTGCAATTCTTAGAACCATGTTGTAGGTGTTCAGTGAATGTTTGTTGAAGGAATAAAGACTTATGCACTCCCACTTCTAGTCCTTTAACCTCCTTGCATAGTAATGACCTTGGTGGTTGTCAGTGGGGTGCTTGTTACAAATGTAGATTCCTGGACTCCACTTCTGATCCGCTGAATCAACTCTGGAGTTGAGGTCCAAGAGTCTGTATTCCAAACAAGCCACCCAGCTGGTTCTTAAGCTTTAGTGTACATGGGACTCACTGTTTTATGGTGTGGTTTTGGCTGATTAAATATTGTCAGTATAGGGCGCCTGGGTGGCTCAGTCGTTAAGTGTCTGCCTTCGGCTCAGGTCATGATCCCAGGGTCCTGGGATCGAGTTCCACATCCGGCTCCCTGCTTGGCAGGAAGCCTGCTTCTCCCTCTCCCACTCCCCCTGCTTGTATTCCTGTTCTCACTATCTCTCTCTCTGTCAAATAAATAAATAAAATCTTTAAAAAAATTTTTTAAAAATATTGTCAGTATAACTCAGATCCATAATTAAATTACATACGGACTGACTGTGCTATAGCAAACATTTTTTTTTTTCCTGGTGATCTGTCAAGGAAGACTTAGGTATCTGTAGTTTTGATTATTTTGGTTACTCTATTTTTTTTCCAGAACTCCAGTTTAATCCAGGACTTTAAGGATCTAAAAATCTCAAATATTAGATGTTTATCAGTTCACCTCTCCCAACTAAACAAAATTAAATTCGTTAAGCCCATACATAACTGTACGTGTCATTTTTTACTTATAAGAATAGATGAACTGATATCAGGGATTTAAGTGATAAAATCTTTTCAAAATATGAACTGATTTGTGTCTCCTTTCCCATGGCTATACCACTGGGGAACAGTGATTTTTGTAAGAATTACCCTGTAACATTGAAAGTTTGGTATAGAGGAAACAGCATGGACTTAATATAAAAACCCAGATAGAAATCTTGATGCATATACTCCATTTTCTTTCTTAAAAAATTTTATTTATTTATTTATTTTTTAAAGATTTTATTTATTTATTTAATTGACAGAGAGAGAGAGAGAGAGAGACAGCATGAGAGGGAACACAAGCAGGGGGAGTGGGAGAGGGAGAAGCAGGCTTCCCGCCGAGCAGGGAGCCCGATGTGGGGCTCGATCCCAGGACCCCGGGATCACGACCCGAGCCGAAGGCAGTCGCTTAACCAACTGAGCCACCCAGGCGCCCCTCTTTTTTTAAAAAAATTTTGTCCGTATTTCTTCACTCTGAAATGGGAATAATTGCTAAGTTTCAGGGTCGTTGAGAGGGTTCCTGTCAGAGTGTCTATCCTAAAGTCAGAGTCATTCAATAAATAGAAGTTACTTTTTCTGTGGAAGTAAATTCTGAAGTAATTTAAAAGTCTTCATTAAAAATGATTGTAACATACTTCAAACTTATAAAAATGATAGAAAAATATTATAGATGTCCAAGTGCCCATTGCCTAGATCTAATGCATAGTATTTCCCCTAATTGTTTTGAATCATTTTTAAAGAGAAACAAAATGTCACTGTACAAGTTGAAGGGTTCTCCCAAAATCTTTTTCTTCGTTTCTTCCCTCCCTACACATACCACACACACACACACACACACACACACACACACACACACACTTATCTTGAAGTTGGCATTCATGTTTCCTGGTTTTTTGATAGTCTTATAAAATATGTATCCTTTTTTTTTTTAAGTAGGCTCCACACCCAGTGTAGAGCCACAACGTGGGGCTTGAACTCACAGCCCTGAGATCAAGACCTGAGCTGAGATGAAGAGTTGGATGCTTAACCAACTGAGCCATCCAGGCGCCCCCTTATATGTATTTTTAAAATAAATGACATACAGTATTGTGCTGTATTTAAAAAATTTTTAGTAAGTGGCCCAGAGCATGTACTTGTGATTTGATTTGTTTTTTTCATTCGACATTGGTTTTGAAGTTTATCCATGTATACACACTTATATCTTACTCATTAATTTTGGCTTTCTATTTCTTTTTATTTATTTATTTTTTAAGATTTTTTATTTATTTAACAGAGAGAGACACAGCGAGAGAGGGAACACAGACAGGGGGAGTGGGAGAGGGAGAAGCAGGCTTCCCGCGGAGCAGGGAGCCCGATGCGGGGCTCGATCCCAGGACCCTGGGATCATGACTTGAGCCGAAGGCAGACGTTTAATGACTGAGCCACTCAGGCGCCCCTTGGCTTTCTATTTCATGGTTTATTTATCCATGAATATTTAGATTGTTCCGTTTTTTTTTTTTTTTTTGGCAGTTTCAAATAGTACTTCAGTGGACAAGGAACGTTTTTTTTCCCCTGTGCGTAAGTGTAAGAATTCTTGTAGCATATAAATAACTTCCCTAAAAATTTTTTCAGTATTGCGTACTCTGATTTTTCAAAAACTGGGACTGCAGAACAAAAGTGTATCTTCCCCACCCCCCCTCAGAAAAAGTACTTAAGAGCAGATGCAAGACCCCTGGGGTGACTTGGGTGAGATTTTCCACAAGACTTAACTTTAGAAGAAAATCGAGAAAAACCTTTGTTGCTGATTCACTGAGTAGAATTTTTCTGAATTTCCGTGTTGTTGCTTAGAGTCCCCTGAGCCATTATTCTAGCATCTCTTAACTAGCTAAAAATTGACTTCATAAACTGCATCCTCATTTAAACTAATTTAAATTAACTTTAGTTGAAAATTTTTTCCCTCAGAGTACACTTATATTTAAGTGTATGCTTTAAGAACTGCTTAATATTTGGTGATAAGCTTTGGGAAAAATACCTTGTGCTTATACATTTGTAATCTATTTTACATTTGTTTAATCTATTAAGGTAAATTCATAACATTTTTATGCCTCAGTGTTCTTTAAATGGGAACAGCAAAAATTCTGTGACATCAGTGCTGGTTACTATGGAAACAGTAGTTTTCAAGTGGAAAATAATATGTGAATGTTCTAAGAAAACAACTTTTGTGTATCTCTTGATTTGACAGTAATGAAGGAAGGAGATGAATTAATTAGATACTCTTTAAAAGCATTTTTTAGCAAAATGATTAGCAAAGGGGGCAAAGCTAATGTACGAAAGTACCTGATATCTGACATTGTTAATAGGTCTTCTGGAATCTTTGAAGTTTTTATTTTTGCAGTTTGCATTGTAGTTTCCTTTTTTTTTTTTTT
>NC_138378.1:95379964-95418472 GCF_054177405.1 Leptonychotes weddellii
ATTGTAGTTTGCGTTTTATGTGAGAGAATTTTAACCTTATGAGTTCTTAATAACACTGTTTTATAGGAGCAAATAGTTAAAAATTTTCTTGAAGTCCCTGATTCTGCTTCTCTTTTTCAAAAAAACCATATTATGGAAGTCCAAGTTTGTGTCTGTCAGTATTCTTCTGGGCTGCATCTGTCTGGGGGGAGGGGGGAGGGAAGCCCAGCACTGTTAGAAAGCTCACTCAGGTGGCCGATGATGACTGCAGACCAATAGACCAATAATTTTCAACTCCATCTATATATCATGTCAACATACTAAAACATTTTCTACACTTATATTTTTAAAGTAGGGATGTCTATGTTCACTGCCTTTTTTCACTTTTTCCAGAATCCTCAGTGGCTAGGCTGGAGTGGTTAGTTATATCAGAGTATTAGCAGTCTCTTAGGAAGAATACAGGATTATAGTTTAGCTTGAAAACTTTTTTCCTTCTGTAAAAACTTTACATCAGAAGAAACTACAAAATAAAATTAGTTTACGTACTAAACACCTGTAAAATATGGTGATCCTTGGTTCTCCATTAGGTTCTGAGACTAACAGTGTTGGAATCATTTTGGAGTTAGAAATGTGCAGTTTCAGGCTTCCCTCCAGATTTATTGAATCAGAATATGCATTTTTACAAGATCCCCAGATGATTCATATGTATTTTAAAAGTTTGAGAAGCACTGCTGTAGAGGAAAAACACAAAATTAATAAGAACACCTAGCCCAGTTCTCCCTGCAAACAGAAGTCTAGTCCTTTGTTTTCCTTTTCTGTACAATTAGTGAATTTATCTGCCTAATCTCTAAAGCCCCAGTGAGTGATATATTAGATATAATTTTAAGTATTGAGACTAATTTTTAAGCGTATATCCTAGAACTTGAATGTCCTCATGTGTCTTGACATATGTATTATAGGAAGTATATGCATAATCTGTTGATGCTTAAACAGATAGGGAATTTATAGGAATAATAATTTAAAAAAGCCCTTGCTCCTCAATAGAAAAAGCTATTTTGAGTTGAAAATAAGTATTAGTAACTTCCTAATACTTTTTATTTTCTAAGCAAAATATTTTGGCATGATGAGATAGTGGATTCACAAGAATTCATTCACAAAGGAGTACTTTGTCACCATTGGAGACACTCAAAATTGTATTTTCCAGTTCCTGAATTCAGGTCAAGGGAAAACATTTTAAATTGAATTTGAGCAGTGTCAGAATTGATGGACAGCTCTAGTTTTTCATCACATTGGAGTATAACCTTCATGGGCAGTACTCCTTGAAGTAGACGATACTAATTAGAATAATTTTGTTCTGCAAAATGACTAATAAATTGGTTGTATTGCTTTATTCTCTCATTTATTAAATGGAAGTGCTAAGGGGTGGGGGGTGGCACCTGGGTGGCTCAGTCAGTTAAGCATCTGCCTTGGGCTCAGGTCATGTTCTCAGGGTTGCCTCTCCCTCTCCCCTGCCCCTCCCCCAACTCGGGCTCTCTCATGAATGAATAAAATCTTTAAAAAAAAAAAAAGTGCTAAGGGGAATAGGCTGCGTTGATTTTTTTCAAAATCTGCCTTACTGAAATAACTTACATAAAATTCACTGATTTTTGAGTACAATTTGATAAGTTTTGATGAATTTGATGAGTTTTATAGCCACCACCACCACCACAACCATAATACAGAATATTTCCATCATCTCAGAAAGCTTCTTATATCCCTTTATAATTGTCTTGGCTTGGGCTGCTATAACAAATTACCATAGACTGGATGGCTTAAACAGACGTATATTTTTCAGTTATGGAGACTGGGAAGGTGACAGCAGATTTGGTTTCAGTCCTCTTTCTAGTTTGCAGATGGCTGTCTTGCTGTGTCCTCACGGGGCAGAGAAAGAGATCATCTCTCTGAAGTCCCTTGCTAATTCATGAGGGCTCTATCCCCATGACCTTATATTATCACCCCGCAGGCCCCACCTCCAAATACCATCACATCGGGGATTAGGGCTTCAATATATGAATTTGGGGACACATACACATTTGAGTTTGTAGCAGTAGTCAATTCTCTTCCCCTACCTTCAGCTCCTGGGAGCCAGTGATCTGCTTTCTGTTACTGTAGTTTTACTTCTTCTAAAATTTCATATACGTGGACTCGGACACTATAGCATTTTGTGTGTGGCTCCTCTCACTTAGTATATAGCTTTTTAGATTTATCTGTGTTAGTGTGTATTTCAGTAATTCATTTCATGTCCAAGTAATAGTTCATTGTATGGATTTAACACAATTTATGCATTTTCCAGTAAATGGACATTTGGGTTTTTTCCAATTTATGTCCATTATGAATAAAACTGCTATGAATATTCATTTTCAAGTCTTTTGTTGTCATGTATTTTTTAAGATTTATTTATTTGACAGAGAGAGCGCGAGAGCAGGAACACAAGCAGGGGGAAGTGGGAGAGGGAGAAGAAGGCTTCACGCTGAGCAGGGAGCCCGATGCGGGACTGGATCCCAGGACCCTGGGATCATGACCTGAACCGAAGGCAGACGCCCAACGACTGAGCCACCCAGGTGCCCTTGTTGTCATATGTTTTAATTTCTCTTTTAAGTACCTGGGTGTGTGATTGCAGGTTGTATGGTAAATATATGTTTAACTGGGGCTCCTGTCAGGCTCAGTCGGTAGATCATGTGACTCTAGATCTTAGGGTAGTTAGTTCAAGCCCCACGTTGGGCGGAGATTATTTAAAATATGTTTAACTTTCTATAAGGTAAATTATAATTTATACCAAAAAGTTTTTCAAAGTGGTTGTATCATTTTGTACTCTTAACAAATATATGTGCAAGCCAGTTGCTCCCCACCACCTATTTTGTCAGTCTTGTAAATTTTAGCTCTTAAGAGTGTGTAGTGGTATCTGATTGTGGTATTAATTTTTATTTCTCTAACATCTAATGGTGTTGAGTATATTTTCATGTGCTTAATGACCATTCATATATCTTCTTTGAAGTGTTTATTAAAATCTTTTGCCCATTTTAAGATGGAATTGTTCTAGGGGGCACCTGGATGGCTCAGCCCGTTAAGTATCTGACTTTGGCTCAGGTCATGATCCTAGGGTCCTGGGATCCAGGCCCTGTGTCAGGGTGCTTTCTCAGAGTTTGCTTGTCCCTCTCCCCCCCCACCCCCCGCTCTCTCAAACAGTCTTTTAAAAAAATGGAATTGTTCTTACCGAACAGTTGTAAGAATTTTTTATGTATTCTGAATACTGGATTTTGATTAAGGATTTTTATGTCTGTTCGTGAGGGCTATTGGTAGTTTTTTCTTACAATGTTTTCGTCTAGTTTTGGTATTAGGATAATACTGGCTTCATAAAATGAGTTGGGAAATGTTCCTTTTCTTTTTTTCTGTAAGAGTATTTGTAGAATTGGTATAATTTCTTCTTTAAATGTTTTTTTGTTTGTTTGTTTTTTTGTTTTTTCTTTTTTTCCCTTCCTTAAGTGTTTGGTAGAATTCACCAGTGTAGCCATCTAGTCCTAAAATTGTCTTTTGTTTTAATGGATTTGATTTTAAACCTCATTTTTTTTCAGTTTTGCCTAGTAAAGAGTACCTACTTTTTAGTTAGCCAACGGATAATGAGTTTCTTAGGGTTTTTGCTTTCAGATTTTCGGAGGCAAGGATTGATGTGTTCAGATGAACTGTTTTTATGGGGAGGTAGGTTGAGGGGAATGGTAGGATAGACATAGAATTTTACAATTGCTTGACATTGTGTATTTTGAAAACTTTTTTTTTTTAATCCTCCATGCCACTCCTTTGTCTCTCCCAATCACTAAAGGACTGTGAAAGTAGAAGAAAGGTTGAGAAAGCTGTGTTATAGAATCTTTGAGACTTTTCTTTTACTTCTAATAGCACTAACCAGTATCTCTGTCTTTTGTATTTGGAGCTGTTTCATCTCCTAATAAAACCTTTATTAGCCTCACTACTGTTTTTTTTTTTTTTAGAGATTTTATTTATTTATTTGACAGAGAGAGACACAGCAAGAGAGGGAACACAAGCAGGGGGAGTGGGAGAGGGAGAAGCAGGCTTTCCACTGAGCAGAGAGCCCGACGTGGGGCTCAATCCCAGGACTCTGGGATTATGACCTGAGCTGAAGGCAGATGCTCAATGACTGAGCCACCCAGGTGCCCCACTACTATTTTTTTTTTTAAAGATTTATTTACTTGAGAGAGAAAGAGTGCTCACAAATGGGGGGAGGGTCAGAGGGAGAGAGAGAGAGAGAGAATCTCAAGCAGACTCCTCGCTGAACTTGGAGCCCTATACAGGCCTCAATCTCATGACCCTGAGATCATGACCTGAGCCAAAGTCAAGAGTTGGACGCTTAACCAAGTGAGCCACCCAGGCACCCTTAGCCTTACTACTTTTTAAAAGAAACTTTCAGGGCGCCTGGGTGGCTCAGTTGGTTAAGCAATTGCCTTCGGCTCAGGTCATGATCCTGGAATCCCAGGATGGAGTCCCTCAGAGGGAGTCTGCTTCTCCCTCTGACCCTCGCCCCTCTCATGCTCTCTCTCTCTCATTCTCTCTCAAATAAATAAATAAAATCTTAAAAAAAAAAAAAGAAACTTTCTCTTATGGAAATTTTCAAATATGTAGGGAAGTGAAGGACATAACAGAACCTGTGTATATACATCTCCCAGATTCAATGATTATCAACATAATGGCCATTTTATTTTATCTATTCTTCCATAGCCAGCCTCCCCATCAGATTATTATGTCTTTGTGGTGTCTGAGATGTTCATAAGATCTTTCCACTACAGCTGGGCCAGAATGCCAAAGTATCCCGATACTGTTAACATTTCTGGTGTCTGTTCCTCTTTCAACCCTTTAGTAGCAGCTTTCTGGTAAGCTTTGCATAGTGTTGTATTCCTCTGCACCTGTGAAGCTTCTGGGCTGCACCTCTGCACAGCTTCTTTTTCTCTCTGTCCTGTGTAGCAGGTTCCAACTGCTTTAGCAGCCCTAAACTCAGATCTTGTTTGGTTCCCCATGCTGTGTTTAGGAAATTGTTTCTAGGCGGTGGGGAGATAAGTGAGAGGTGGCGGGTGGTGATCATGGGGCTCACCTTTTGAGTTTCCTTCTATCAAGGATTATTCTCCTATGACTGTTGTCCATCCTTGAAAAGCGATGCCTCATGTATTTTGCCTAGTTTTACAGTTTGTGGCAAAGGGCCAGCAGTTACTCTAATGACTGGAAGAGGAAGTCCCAAGTGTTATTTTGTTTTTGTTTTTTTCTGTAAGTGTACCTATGTTTTTAAAAACAAAGCAAAACAGAATTGGGGATGAGTTGTAAAGGTTTGTGATCTGCCTTTTTCCCACTTATTTTATACTGATGTCTTAAATATCCCTAATATCTTAAATGTGTGGATGTGTTTTTAAGCCGTGTAATATGTCCATGTGGTTAAAAGAACTATTGAGTCCCTTTCCAGCAGAGTTCCACACTCAATATTAGTTTTCACTACCATGAAAAACACTGCTCAACAAACTTGTTCATCTTTGTTAGCATCTTTATTTTCTTATAAAATTCCTACAGATAGGTTTGCTATGGTATAACCTCTTAAAGGCTTTTAAAAATATGTGCTAGAATAAACTTCTGAATACTTAGATACTGTTTTCATTTGGTTATACAGTATAAATGTTGAGGGCCAAGTACCAGACACAAAAATACTGCTTTTGTCAAACTGCTAATTTTTGTAAATACACTGAGTAGACTGAATCCAGGCTACTTTCCATACAGATTGTTTTACATTTTTAGTTGGAATGTGAATAATAACTTAAAATATACTTTCATTGCTTTTGAAAAGTGAATTACTCTTTACTTGGTTCTCTTCTACAAGTTTGGGGTTGAAATAATCTAACATTAGTAACATTTTATTGTAATGCAGATTTGTAGCATCTTTTTATTGCCTCAGCTTATAATTATGTTGGAAGCTGGCAGACAGATCTAGGTCAGTCCTGAAGTGTAAATTTTGCCATTGGAATATATGCTGAATGTATGAATTTGGCAGATTTAAGATAAAGTATGTTTAAAGAGCAATAAAAAAGACAAGTGTCTTTTTTTGTAGATTTCCTTTTTTAGAGGAATTTTAGGTTCATCACAAAATTGAGTGGAAAATACAGAGTACACATGTACCCCAGTCCCCACGCATCAACAGCCTCCCTGCTCCAGACCAAAGTGGTACAGTTGTTACAATCTTCATTGACACCTCATTATTACTCAAAGCCCACGGATTACATTAGGCTTCACTTAACGGGGTTGCATATTCTGTGCGTTTTGACAAATGTGTAATACCATATGTCTACCTTAAGAGAGAATAGTTTAACTGCCCTAAAAATCCTCGTGCTCCACCTGGTCATGTGTCCTTCCCCCTCAACCAGTGGCAACTACTGATCTTTTTTTACTAAGACAAATGTCTTTTTGTAGGCCTTGTGACAAATAGGTTAAGTATACTTAGCGTTAAGGCATGGGGAAATATTTGAGGAACAGTTGATCTTATCTAGGTACGTATCTTTCAGCTTTGACCTTGGAAGATCCATTTGGGAGTTGGAGTGGGGGAAGAACTGACTTGGAACAGTGAATCAGGAAAATTTATTGGAGGTCTGAAGTCACCTTCAGTCATTTTTTGACACTGAGAAATGGAAATAGAATTAAAATCACTATTCTCTGCAAGCATTTAACTTCAGTTTAAAATCTCAGAGTAATGCTAAATTTAAAAAGATTTCCAATCTAGGTAATCACTGTATGTTAATGTTTACAAGTAGTCTAATGAAATGTACATTATAATTATTCATTTGCTTATATCAGTATTTGATGAATGAAGTACTTTATCTGTAGTTACTACAAATTTGGTAGAGCAATCATGATGGGGGAGTAAACTTAGTGAACCATGTCATTGTGCTCCATTATACCTTTGAAACATGTTTGCTGCACTTTAGAAGTCTGTAGACTAGAAATGGTGACTATGTAGACATCTGCTGCCTATATATCTGAGGTACCTATCTTTATCCATGCTAATCAAAGAAAACTGGCTAAGTGATAACTGTAGTCAACTAATCTAGGTGAAATTTCAAGCTAATAAAAATTTCCTGCCAAGTGGTTTGTTTTATTTATTTATTTATTTATTATTATTTTTAAGATTTTATTTATTCATTTGACAGAGACACAGCGAGAGAGGGAACGCAAGCAGGGGGAGAGGGAGAAGCAGGCTTCCCGTGGAGCAGAGTCCGATGTGGGGCTCGATCCCAGGACTCTGGGATCATGACCTGAGCTGAAGGCAGATGCTTAACGACCAAGCCACCCAAGCGCCCCTATTATTATTATTTTTTTAAAGATTTTATTGATTTGAGAGAGAGAGAGGGAGGGAGCACAAGCAGGGGGAGTGGCAGGCAGAGGGAGAAGCAGACTGCCAGCTGAGCAGGAAGCCCGCCTGGGATCATGACCTGAGCCAAAGGCAGACACTTAACCAACTGAGCCACCCCGGCGCCCCCTGTCTGTTTTATTTTTCAGAAACTAATGCTTTCTTTACAGTAGGAACAAGACTATTTGTTGATTTTAACAAAATCAGCAATCCAGGTTTGGTCATTGTGATATTTTAGCATACTTTATTCATTTTGGATTCTTTTTAATTAGTGTATTACTTGGTAGAACCTCATACTTTAAAAAAAAAAATATATATATATATATACAACTCTTGAGTTGCTGGAAGTATTTTCCCAAACTAATTATGTGATTGTCAAATTTGCTCATAAAATACATAGGGGCAGGTATAAAACTCCTGAGTAAAATGTGTAAATTTTATCCAATCAAGAAATATTTATTAAGCACCTGCTAGGTGCCAAGCACTGTTCTGGGTGCTGGGAGACAAGAGTGGTCAACAGGGTGATTGCGGTCCTTATTTTATTTTATTTTAAAGATTTTATTTATTTGTCAGAGAGAGACAGGGAGCACACAAGCAGGGGGAGTGGCAGGCAGAGGGAGAAGCAGGCTCCCTGCAGAGCGGGGAGACCGATGTGGGACTCAATTCCAGGACCCTGAGATCATGACCTGGGTGGAAGGCAGTGGGATCCTTATTTTTGTGGTACATATATTCTATGGAGGGAGAGATACAAGGTAGACATGTAAACAAATAAAGCATTATTTTAGATACTGAAAAGGACTGTGGGGAAAAAAACCTGTTTTGTTCAAGTGATGTGGGGGGTCTGTAATTTAGACTGAGTGGTCAAGGAAGGCCACACTTAAGAGAATATTTCAGCTGAGATCTAGATGATGGAGAATTAAGCCACCTGAATTTCTAGGGACAGAGCATTCCAGACAGGGGAAAACAGGACAAAGATTCTAAGGTGGGAAACAGGTTTGGCCTGCTCAAGGAAACAGCTAGAGGACTAGACTGTAGGAGCCAGAACACACAGGACTGTGGAGGTCATGGTAAAGAACTTAGAGTTTGTTTTGTTTTTTCTCTCTGTTTGCTAATTGAGGGTTTTATTTTATTTTATTTTTTTTTAAAGATTTTATTTATTTATTTGACAGAGAGAGAGAGAGTGAGAGCAGGAACACAAGCAGGGGGAGTGGGAGAGGGAGAAGCAGGCTTCCTGCCAATCAGGGAGCCCGATGTGGAACTCGATCCCAGGACCCTGGGATCATGACCCGAGCCGGAGGCAGATGCTTAACGACTGAGCCACCCAGGCGCCCCTAATTGAGGGTTTTAAACAGAGGATTGATAGTCTAGAGGGGGAGACATATAATAAATAAGTACTTACATAAATATTCAAATGATGGGTGGATTCAGATTGGGGGAGTGTAGGAGGACTAAACTTGGTTAGGAGCCTCAGCAAAGATATTCCTGAGGAAATGATGTTTAAATTGAGACCTAAGGAATAAGCATGAATTGATTAGGGCAATGACATGGAAAAGAATATTCCAGACAAAGGAATATCATGAATGAAATATGAGTCTAGAAAGAGCTTTAATAACATAAGGATCTGAAAAAAGGCTAGCTTGTCTGTTTGTAGTTTACCCAGGTGAGAGTAGCACCAAATGAGGCAGGAGAGATTTGGCAATGAGCACAGGATTTTATAAGACATGTGTAGGATTTTAGTTGTTAATCCTCCATAACAGTGATTTTAAGGAGAGTAATTTAATCACACTCATATTTACCTATATTATTTAGTTGCTACTTTGTGGAATTTAGATTGGATTAGAGGAGGGGGCAAAAAGGGAGACCAGTTAGGTACCACTCTGTATTTGTGTACCATTGAAACTGGAAGTGATAATATCCTCTTTAATTAAATATTGATTGCTTTTACTTTCAAAGATTCTCCTTTGAAATTGCTTGCTCTTTATATTGTCATTGTTTGCAGCACATTTTGAAATAGTGTTGCTGTTTTTGCTGTGTACAGTTAAAGGTGCCTTGTGATGTGGAAGTAAAGGCTCTTAGCTTTTGCAAATCAAATAAGCTAGATATTTCTTTATGTAAGGAGAAAAAAAGTCCATTAATGTAGATAGATAATCTTTAAGAATAGTGGTTAGTTGGATAAGGTATTCTTGCAGTGTTGGCTAACAATGGGCCACTCCTCAGTAGACTGTCTCCTGGGAGAGAAGGGACACGATGGATATGGTATGTCTCCATAGATTGGGAAGGGGCATTTAGTAGACAGGTTCAAGGGGAGAGTCTTTTAAAAATGTTGATGTGGGAAAGGATAATAAATAAGGTCCCCAGGAGTAAGTTGTTACTACATGGAATCAGGCAGTTGATAGGGAAGAAAGCCAGACAAGGGATATAGACTCTGAAACTAGCTTTTAGGTGTTTTTGTTTGTTTTGTTTTTAAAAGAACAGAAGCCTACACTTTAGAAACTTGTCTCTGCTGTTTCATGTTTTATAGTTATTCATTACTATTGAGTAAAGTTCTTGGGCAAAGGTTACCTTCATTTAGTGTGTTGGGTAAACAAAGGAAGAGTTTATATAGCTGTTTTGGGGGAGTCATGTGATTTTTGAAGTGGTGGCTGTGGTCTTTGAAAAAGAGCCCGGAGGCCAGTGTAACTATAGGATATAACTCTGCACCTTACTGACTCCTCTTGTGTTTTCCACTAAAATATTAATCCTGTTCTTTGCTTTAATAAGGGAAGTGTACTATTAGGTTACTTTTACTAAATTAGGGGCTCGTTAGCTTTACCATAAGTGCCAGTTTTAGAAACTTCTTAGGACCTTAGCTTAGCCATTTAAGTTTCACAGTGAACAATGTTTACAATTCCTGTTTTAACCTTTGTAACTTAGAGTAATTTCCAGGTGATGCCCACAGGGAAAAATTGGATTCTGAGTTATTGGACAAAATTGACCCCCCCAACCCGCTTTTGCACAGATCCAGTTTCTGTGTGCATATAGTAGCAGAAGTTGTTTATAGAATAAGGCAGTGCTCAAGAAACAGCTACTGTTCACATGTAGCTGTTAAGACTTAATAGTAGAGGCTGTACTCGTATTGCTGCTTATCTGTATATATAGTGGGAAATCTTAGCAATATTCTTGGTCCAATTACAGTGGGAGTGAGAAATCCAATATGTGCTTGAACATCACTTTTTGTAACTATTTTCAGATGATCTGGAATAAGGGGGAAGTCACTTGAAGTTTTATTTGTGATCCTTTAGGAGAAGTTTGTAATGCAGGAATTCAAGTAACCTCTTTCTCTTGTTTTAATTCTAGGTGAGAATTATGAAGATGATGACCTAGTAAACTCTGATGAGGTTATGAAGAAACCATGTCCAGTACAGATTGTTCTTGCTCATGAAGATGACCATAACTTTGAGCTCGATGAAGAAGCTTTGGAGCAGATATTGCTACAGGAGCACATACGAGATCTTAACATAGTAGTGGTATCCGTGGCAGGAGCTTTTCGTAAAGGGAAATCATTTCTACTGGACTTCATGCTTAGATATATGTATAACAAGGTGAATAGTGTCTTTTAAATTGAACCCAGTTAAAAACAACCAACCAACCAACCTTGTTTAAAAATAATAGACAAAAAACAGTGAGAGCTGTGTCTTTAATTTTACAAAAATGCAGTTCTTGCTAAGACTTCTCAGTTAAGACATTAATCTAAGTTTGTTTGAGTTCTTGATTCTTCCTCCTCTCCATAATTGCTTTTTGCATATAGTACATAATGATGCATATGACTGAGCATCTATGTTAGAGGCATTGTAGCTCTAACCCGCGATGTCTTAAGTATACTCTAAAGTCTCTGATGTACTGTTCATTTCTCCCGTTATTTCTTCACACCTCCCCCTTCTTGATCAAGCCTTTCCAACAATGCATGAAGTAGGCTGATAGAGACTTTTGTAAAAGTGCACCTATGGTCTTCAGATAAGTCAGCTTCAGTCTCTATTGCATTTTGAAATAAAGTCCAGTTCCTTAGAGTGGCTTCCAAGGCCTTCAGTTGATGTCTGAGCTTCATATCTTGCTTCTCTGTGTCAGGTGTACTATAGTTTTTGCAGTTCCTCAAGTGTTTCATGTTATTTCTCATATGTTGCTGTATCCTTGGCTAATCTTTGCATAGCAGGCCTTCCCTGATTTTTTTTTTTTTTTTTTTAAGTAGGCTCTATGCCCAATATTGGGGCTTGAACTCACAACCCTGAGATCAAGAGTCACATGCTCTATGACTGAGCCAGCCAGGTGCCCTGAGGCCTTCTCTGATTTTTAAGACTATGTTATATCCAACTCTCATGGCACAAATAATTTGTTTCATTGATACTGCTTTAGTTATTGTTCCTGGCCAGTTTAATCTCTGCCAGGAGTGGGTCTTATTACCATATCTCTCTCAATGAACACATTAATTGGCCCATAGTAAGCACTTACTTTCTGTTTTGACCAATGAATCTCCCTTTCTCCACAGATTTTCACTTTTTAATGGTGCCAAACAATTGTTATTTCCCTCTTCCTCCCTGATTTTGGCTTTCTCCCCTGAAAAAAAGCAAAAAATAATTTCACTTGAATCAGAATGTTTTTCTAACAGTTGAAAGTTGCGTTGAGGGAGTGAGAATTTGATAGGGACGCAGAAGGAGGAATTGGAAATTTGGAGCGGAGCACTTAGGAGGAAGAACTTTCTTTACAGGGGGCGTTTGACATTCAGAAACTACATGAAGATGCTAGAAATAACACTTTGACAGAATTATGTAATTGCCTAAACACATGTCAGGGTGCTCACCTTTACGAGTTCTGTATCAGTCTGTGACTGGGTGTGCATCTGCCTTAAGGTAAGTAACAAGGTAAACATTCCTAGTTGATTTTCCGTGAAGCTTTTCAGTAAATTCTTTTCATAGGGATCTCGTCAGGCATGGTCAGGTATGCCTCAGTATCAAGAATGTAGTTCATATTAAACAACACTATTTTGCATGTTTAGCAAATTGAGAAAGATACAGTATTTCATCCATTTAGACTTGATTATTTCTCGCTTTTACATCTGAAATAGAGAAATGAATAAATAGTGACATATTCTTTTTAAAAAAGAATGTACATTCAAATATGATAATTGAGGTTCTAACCCTAAGTTAAAGTTAGCTTATGTATATTGTATATATGTGTGTCTGAGCTGTTCAGTGCATGTGGGTCACAGACAGAATGTTCAAAGGGAAAGGAAGTGTAGATCACTTGCCTAGCAATAACAGATAAATTTCACCTCAGGTGCCATTTCTGAATCCATCTCTGATCAGTTAGTAGTGGTTGTTCAGAGGGGGAGTAGCAGCCCACGCATGTGTCATGTATTTGCAGTCTCTGAAGTAATACAATTTCCTTTTTCCTGGGGGAGACACTGAAGCCACCAGAAGGTTATGAGGGCCTGAGTGAGGTTATATACCTAGTTAATGGCCTCTGAGCTGAAATATCATTACTAATACAGAATTTCTGGTATAAGTAATCTTACTCTGTTAATTAAAAAATGACATTAAACGTCTGATTTTTGGGATAGCATGCCTCTACTTATACTGATTTAGTGGCGGGTCATGCTTTTCCTAGGACAATGAAAGTAAACAAGAAGAAGTCACAATGGGGTAGTTTTGAATTTATTTCATTAACCATATCTGTCTGCAAATGTGGAATGCTAGCTGAAGAAGGTACGAGATGAGTAGTGGCTTATACTGACTTTGTATGTCCTCTTAATTGACCTGAGTCAATTTATGTAAGGGTGCAGTTCACTAAAGGAGCTAAATATAAATATTTTACTTCATGATTTAGAAATAGATGACTGTTTTCATTTTGAGTAGTTAGTAAAGTAATAATACAAGGTTAAATATGAGCTCGTTTCTGTTGGACAAAAATGAAAACTTCAGTATTTAAAACTAAGAATATTCTGAGGTATTTACCAAACATTTCCAAATTATAGGGGAAATTCTGATTTTTAGGTCTCATATTCTTGTGAAGTGAATAGCTTCTTACACAGGTGTTGTTTTGTTTTTTTTGAGCGGCCACTTGTATTTTGAAAATAGGTTTTCAAAGTATAGGAGGAAAGAAGTTAGTTTTCTTTTGTAAACTTAAGAGGTGAACTAAACATTTTTCTAGAATAAAATTCCCTCGTGTGTTGTAATTGATCATTTACTATAGTTTATATGAGAAGGGTCACTAAAATTGCTAATTCTTGAATTCATCATGTAGGAAACATTTTGAACATACAAGCATATCACTTATGACATTCACTATGAATGCCATATATGAGGAATACCACAGAAATTCAAGTATTGTTGGTGAACTTAATAATTTGTAAGTAGAATATTTATTACTTGTAAAAGTCATTCTCAAAAAGCTATAAATGAAATAATCATAAAAATTTATGTGAGAACTGTTAGGTCTGTTATGTCAGTATTTAAAAAAAAAAAATCATTATTTCATTTGTAAAAGTAGGGAGTTATACAAGGAGATGAAAATCTGTAATGAGAGACAGAGTAGGTAAAATGGTGGGAGAGAGGATGACTTTTCCCTGCAGAATATATGTGTATACTCAAGTATTTTATACTTTTCCCTTTCTAATGCTGATTTGGTTGTTGAGGGTATAGTTCTGATAAATATATTTTTTCTTTTTTTGACTTTTTTTTCCCTGAAGTATAATTTATATACAGGAAAGTACCCAAATCTTAAGTGTATAGCTTGCTGAAATTTTACATGTACACACACACACACACACACACACCCCCATATTACCACTACCCAGATGAAGATATAGAACCTCACCCCCCACCATGTTATATCCCTTCCAGTTAATATATACCCCCCAGTTAATATCCACCCCCAGTTAATATCTACCCCAAAGGTAACTGCTATACTGAATTCTTGTACCACAGACTGGTTTTCCAATTTCTGAACTTCACATGAATGAAAACATGCCATGAGAGTTTGTGTTTGGTTTATTTCTTTAAAGTATCTATGAAATGTGCCCATGTTTTTGCATGTAGTGATCATTATTTTTGTTACTTTGGTATCTGCTACATGATTATACCATATTTTATTTATTCATTAACTGTCAGGGGATATTTGCTTTGATCTTACAAGTTTTAGTAAGCTGATTTTTGTGAATCCCATGCTTCCAAAGTAGATTACTCCTATGATAATAGGAATTATTACAAAAATGCTGTTCAAAAATTATCATGTAAAAGTAATTTCAGTTTCAGGAATCGGTTTAGGAAGGTCAAAACTTAATTTAGAATTAAATTATGTAAAACTTAATACTTGGGACATATTGAACACTAAGCAATGGTGAGAGCTGTTACTTAACTCTTCTAGATAGAATCTTAATTCTGTATGGAGTTGGTTGCAGTTAAAAAACTTCATTATGAAGAATTTTTAACACATGTAAAAGTGGATAATAGTATAATGCATCCTCATGTATTTACAGTTATCAACTCAATCTCATTTCATCTATACCCCAACTTATTCCATACCTTATGTGTTGTTTTGAAGTATATCCAGATACATGATTTCATTTGTCAATATTTCAGTATATATCTCTTTAAAGATAAAGGGTCTTTTGGACATTACAGTAATATCATACATAAATAATTCCTTAAGTAATATAAGGGATCAACTTTCCAGTTGACTCAGATATTTACATTTTTAAATTTTTAACTGTTTGAGTCAAGATCGAACCAAATCAGTTCCACATTGTGATTGGTGGCCTTTAAAGTGTTTAAACTCTTTTTAGGCTTCCCTCCATCTCTTTTTCTTGGCCATTTATTTGTTGAAGAAACTGGTTGTTGGTCTTAACAGAGGTTCCTTAGTCCGGATCTGCTGATTTTTATTCCATTTGTATAGTTTTACATGTTCCTTTGTCCTATGAATGTTAGTTAAAGCTAAGGACTTGATCAGACTCAGGTTTGACTTTTTGGCAAAAGCATCTCATAGATGATGTATTCTTCCATGAGGAAGTATAGATTATCTTTTAAGATAACAGTTTTTGAATCTTTACTGAATTCTAGGTATGCTGATTACTGAGTACTATCTCACTCAGTATTCACATTAACCCTATGCAGTCTTATTAGTATTTCAGCTTGATAGTTGAGGAAATGAGGCTCAAAGGACATGGCAAGGGTGAGATCCAGACCAGGGAATTTGATTCCAAAGTCTTTATTCTTAAAACCACTATATAAAATGATGTTTGGTCCTTTTCCATACGTACAGTGAACTATTCTTTTGTAAACGGTCTCTTTTCCATGTTTACTTCAGTAGTTGAGGTAGACAGACAGGAGTGCATGCCTGCTAACTTTTTTGCTGCCCACTGGTATCTATGCTTAATGAGTAAAGAGTTTTGACTCCATTTATAACATAATTGCTAAAGGCATTTTAAGGGAAACTATATGTAGTTTTTATTTTTATTTTTATTTTTTTTTTAAAGATTTTATTTATTTATTTGAGAGAGAGAATGAGAGACAGAGAGCGCGAGAGGGAAGAGGGTCAGAGGGAGAAGCAGACCCCCCGCTGAGCAGGGAGCCCGATGCGGGACTCGATCCCGGGACTCCAGGATCATGACCTGAGCCAAAGGCAGTCGCTTAACCAACTGAGCCACCCAGGCGCCCTATTTTTTACTTTTTAAAGAGTTGCTCCCCGAATGGCTTCCAGAGATCAGGAGTAAGAGTTATCTCTAAGGATCATCTGTGCCGCTACCTACAATTTGCCAAAAGCATGAATATCTCTGCATTGGCCATGAGGGATGTTGAACTTGATTTCACCTTTTTTTCCTAAGGCTGACAATGTCTGAGATGTGAGACTTGGGGGAAATGTGTGAATGCATGAAGAAAAATTTGTTTTTTTCATGTTCTTTTCTAAGAAATGTATTTAGAGGAAGAACGGTATTTTTAAAAGTTTCTTCCTAGGGTCATTTTATTACTTCCTTTTTTGTGGTACAACTTACGTACAATGAAGTGCATAAACCTTAAGTCTAGCCGGTGAATTTTTATGTGCCTATACTTCTGTAACCATTGCCATTCAGATCAAGAAAGAGAACACCTCCATATTGTAGAAGGCTCTCTCATTTCCCCTGCCAGGTATTACTATCTTTTTTTTTTTTTTTGACAGAGAAAGAGAGAGAGACCACGAACGGGGGAGGGGCTGAGGGAGAGGGAGAAGCAGGCCTCCCGCCGAGCGGGGAGCCCCACGCGGGCTTGTTCCCAGGACCCTGGGATCATGACCTGAGCCGAAGGCAGACGCTCAACCGACTGAGCCACCCAGGCGCCCCTGGGTATTACTGTCTTTAACATTGAGAGTCCATCATCATCTTGACTTAAATCACAGTAGATTAGTTTTGTCTACTCTTGAACTTTACGTAAATGTAATCATAAAGTATGCATTCTTGTGTCTAGTTTCGTTCGCTCAACATTGAGTCTAAGATTTCTCCATGTTATTAATGCATCAGTAATTGTTTGTTATTGCTGAGTGGTATTTCATTGGATGAAGATATCACAATTTTCTTATTCCTTCTTTTGATAGACATGGGTTATTTGTAATTTTTGTCTATCATGAATAAAGCTACCATGAACATTTCTTTTACAAGTCTTGGCAACATAAGTACTTATTTCTGTTGGGTATATTCCCAGGAGCAGAAATGCTAGGTCCGTAATGCCCATTTAACTGTAGTAGGGACTGCCAAAATTTTTTCCAAAGTGGCTTTACCAATTTGTACTTCCATGAGCAATGTAAGAGACTTAAATTCTTTACACATCTGATGAACAGTATTGTCAGTCTTTTTAATTTTAGCTGTTCTGATAGGTAGGCATTTTGTAAGTTCTAAGCCATCATCTTACTCTATACAGGTTCGTGCTTATAAAACTGTTGCCACATTTGGGCGCCTGGGTGGCTCAGTTGGTTAAGCGACTTCGGCTCAGGTCATGATCCTGGAGTCCCTGGATCGAGTCCCGCATCGGGCTCCCTGCTCGGCAGGGAGTCTGCTTCTCCCTCTGACCCTCCTCCCTCTCATGCTCTCTGTCTCTCATTCTCTCTGTCTCAAATAAATAAATAAAATCTTTAAAAAAAATAAAAATAAAAAAAAAAACTGTTGCCACATTTAATGTAGAAATTTAGCTTATTCATTTAATTATTACTTTAACTGAATTAGCTTTTGTGTATTTCACTTACTACAAGTGAAGCACTGTGTGTAACTTATGTAATAAGCTGCTGAAATTTTAAATTTTATATTGTTACTATTTTTGCATATGCAAGAAGCCAGCAAAAGTTGATCAGAATTCCAAAAAGGAAAATAAAAATTGGTGGGCTTATTTTTATCCCTGAATATAAGCTAAGGGGTTGGGTATAGAGGTTATGTGAACTCTGAACTACCTTTTTTCCATTAGCACACTGACTTTTTTTCCTCCTAGATTTTGATTGCTGTGTTGAAACTAATCTTCTGTTCTCTGATATGCAGTTTTAAAATTAGTGTGAGTAATTTTAGTTAGAAAAACTTCACCAAATGTTGCCAAAGCTAGAGGAATCAGAAGCAGATGAGATGGAGGAGTCTACAATATATTGTTCCAAGTCCTTATAGCAGTGTTTTGGGAGAGACTTTCTCGGTTGTATTCCTGAATCTATTCCCTGAAAAATGTGCTGTCATTTGTAGTCTTTGAAAACACTTCTCTAGCTTTAAGCCCCGAATGTATGTACTGCCTGTTATGTATTATCATCAAAATTATGGTACCTACATCATCATATATTTGGACTTGAGAGAACATAAATTATTTGTTCCAACAGATCTTTTTCCATTCTGAAGTCTGTGTTCCTTTTACGTTAAAATTTACTATTTCTAAAGTACTTGATTTCATTTAGGTTATTTATTGAAGGATATCTTAAGTAATAGACTGTTAATGTAAATACTGATGACTCAAACACAGCTTTAAGACATTTAGGGGGTTAAACAGTTTTGTATAATTTAAGTTCCCTTTATATTAATAGTAACTGTTTTTGAAGAATACTTTTTAAAAGTCATTAA
Source organism: Leptonychotes weddellii (assembly GCF_054177405.1). NCBI lineage: Eukaryota > Metazoa > Chordata > Mammalia > Carnivora > Phocidae > Leptonychotes > Leptonychotes weddellii. The sequence continues at coordinate 95,398,462 of NC_138378.1, forward strand.
CTCCCTGCCTCTTTCCCTCATACTGCCAGACAATTTTGCTGTTTTAACTTACAAGCTTTAGTTGAGCAATGTTTTGTTCTCACTGTTTGAAACATTTTCTTACACATATTTTTAAATAACTAATAGGTTGCATTTCCTATAGATACTTGGTGATGTTCACCATAATCCTTTCATCAAAAAGCAAGTTGAGGGGCACCTGGGTGACTCAGTTGGTCAAACGTCCGACTCTTGATGTCAGCTGGGGTCATGGTCTCAGAGGCCTGGGATTGAGCCCAGTGTTGTGCTCCGCGCTCAGTGGGGCATCTGCTTGAGTCTCTCTTTCTCTGCCCCTCCTTGCTCGTGTACACACACACACTCTCTCTCTCAAATAAATAAATAAATCTTTTTTTTTTCTTTTTTAAAGCAAGTTTAGGGGTGCCTGGCTGGCTATTCAGTAGAGCATGAGACTCTTGATCTTGAGGTTGTAAGTTTGAGCCCCGTGTTGGGTGTAGAGATTACTTAAAAATAAAAAAAATCTTAATGTTCAAGCCATAGGATTTATGACATATTGCACTAGTACATGGATATATAGCAGAACCTCCAGTGGACATGCCTTTTCCTCCTAGACTTCTGTAGTATTATGGGATGGATTTTGTATGACTGAGTCTTTGTTAAGCTTGTATACTAAGTGTATTTGATTTTTGGTTTTTCTTTTAACAGCTTTTTTTTTTTTTTAAAGATTTTTTTTATTTATTTATTTGAGACAGAATGAGAGAGACAGAGAGCACATGAGAGGGGGGAGGGTCAGAGGGAGAAGCAGGCTCCCCGCCGAGCAGGGAGCCCGATGCAGGACTCGATCCAGGGACTCCAGGATCATGACCTGGGCCGAAGGCAGCCGCCCAACCAACTGAGCCACCCAGGCGCCCCTTAACAGCTTTTTTTTTTCCCCCAAAGATTTTATTTATTTATTTGACAGAGAGACAGCGAGAGAGGGAACACAAGCAGGGGGAGTGGGAGAGGGAGAAGCAGGGTTCCCGCCGAGCAGGGAGCCCGATGCAGGGCTCAGTCCCAGGACCCTGGGATCACGACCTGAGCCAAAGGCAGACGCTTAACGACTGAACCACCCAGGCGCCCCTCTTTTAACAGCTTTATTGAGATATAATTTACATACCATATAATAAATCCACTTAAACTGCACAGTTTCATGGGTTTTAGTATATTCACAGTTGTACAACTATCACCACAATTTTAGAACATTTTTATCACCTCAAAATGAGAAAAATGAAATCCTGTACCCTTTATCACTTCTCCTTCCCCAGCCCCAAACTTCTGGCCCTAAGGAACTATCCATTTGTTTTCTGTCTCTATACATTTGCCTATTCTGGACATACACATAAATGAAATCATATAATATATGGTCTTTTGGTGACTGGCTTCTTTCACTTAGCATAATGGTGTTTGTTTTTTTTTAAGATTTATTTAAGAGAGAGCACGAGTGGGGGTTGAGGGGCAGAAGGAGAGGGAGAAGCAGACTCTCCACTGAGTGGGGAGCCTGACACTGGTCTTGATCCCAGGATCCTGAGATCATGACCTGAGCTGAAGGCAGACGCTTAACCAACTGTGCCACCCAGGTGCCCCAGCATAATATTGAAAGGTTCATTTATGTTGTAGCATTATCAGTGCTTCATTCCTTTTTAAGACTGAATAATATTCGATTGTATAGATATACCACATTTTATTTACCCATTTTACCAGTTAATGGACATTTGGGTTTCCACCTTTTGGCTTATGAATAATGCTATAATTATATGAATATATATTAATATATAATATTTCACTAATTATAATACAAGGGTATATAATAATAATAATAATAATAATGGAAATAGGTAAGGGTCTAGCTTCAGTTCTTTTGTATGTGCCTATCCAGTTGTCCTAGCACTATTTGTTGGAAAGGCTATTCTTTGTCCATTGAATGGTCTTGGCACTTTTTTTGTTGAAAATTAGTTGATCATAGACATGAATTTATTTTTGGACTCTCAATTTTATTTCATTGGTCTATATGTCTATTAATGCCAGGACCAGACTGTCCTGATTACTGTTGCTCTTTGGTAAGTTTTCAAATCAAGAAGTGAGAGTCCTCTTATTTTGTTCTTTTTTTAAGATTGTCTGTTCTAAAAAGATAAAAATAATAAAGATGATTATTCTAGGTCCCATGCAATTCTGTATGAATTTTTTTTTTTTTTAAAGATTTTATTTATTTGACAGAGAGAGGGAACACAAGCGGGGGGAGAGGGAGAAGCAGGCTTCCCGCCGAGCCGGGAGCCCGATGCGGGGCTCGATCCCAGGACCCTGGGATCATGACCTGGGCCGAAGGCAGACGCTTAACGACTGAGCCACCCAGGCGCCCCGCAATTCTGTATGAATTTTAGACTTAGCCTGTCAGTTTCTATGGGAGGTTAGCTGGAATTCTGTTGGTAATTGGGTTGACTATGAGAGATCAACTTGAGGAGTATTGCCGTCTTAATATAAAGTATTCCAATTCATGAACATGGGATGTTTTTCCATTTATTTAGATCTTTAATTTCTTTCAAAAATGTTTTATGGTTTGCAGAGTATGTTTTACTTTTGTTAATTTATTCCTTTTTTAATGCTATTATGGTACGTATTGGAATTGTTTTCTTAATTTCATTTTCAGATTGTTCATTGCAAGCTTACAGAAGTACAATTGATTTTTGTATATTGATCTTGTATCCTGCAACCTTGCTCAATTCCTTCATTAGTTCCAGTAGTTTTTTAGTATACTCTTTAAAGTTTTCTATATACCAGATCATGTCATCTGTAAGTAGAGATACTTTTACTTCCTTTCCAGTCTGAAGTACCTCTTACCTCTCTTTCTTGGTAACTGTCCTGGCTAGAATCTCTAGTACAATGTTGAGTACAAGTGGTAAGAGTGGATATCCTTATTGTTTTCTTAATCTTTAAGGAGGAACCATCGAAGTTCTCACCATTATGTATGATTTTAGCTGTAGGATTTTTTGCACTTTTTTTTTAAATCAAGTTCAGGAAGTTCCTTTCTATTCTTAGTCTGTTGGGAGGTTTTGTTTTGTTTTTTAATCATGAATGGATGTTGGATTTTGTCAAGTGCATTTTCTGTGTATCTGTTGATATGATCATGTGGTTTTTCTTAGCTTGTTGATATGATTATGTTATAAATATTTTTAAAATATTGAGTCAGTTCTTGCATCCCTGGAATAAATCCCATTTAGCTGTGGTGTATAATGTTTTAATATACGTTGTTGGGCTTAATTTGCTAACATTTTGTTGAATGTTTTTGCATCTATGTTCATGAGATATATGGGTCCATAGCTTTCCTTTCTTTTAATGTCTCCAGAACTTTTTCACCTTCCCAAACCAAAACTGTACCCATAAAACTCCCGTTTTTCCCCTCCGCCTCAGTGCCTGGTAACCACCATTCTCCTCTGTCTCCGTGAGTTTAAGTACTCTAAGTACTTTGTATAAGTAGAATCATAAGGTATTGTTATTTTGTGGCTGGCTTATTTCACTTAGCATAATGTCTTCAAAGTCAAGGACATCTTTATAACCAGATTTTTTATTTTAATTCTTGTTGAGTGTGTACCTAAGTTGATAAGAGTTGTCCTTTGTCTGAGCTTGTGACTTGGGTCAGTCATAATGTTATCTATTTGTCTAGCCCCAAAAGAGAGGAGTTGGACATGGGGTTGGTTAGGTAAGATGTTAGACAATTTTAAACTGTTTTAAGACTCTTAACGTTTCTTCATTTGTTCTAGGACTTTCAGGGTATTCTTACATATTCAAATGAAAACACTAAATGATGCTTGGTGGTCAGAATGTGTATATTGTTCTATCTACAATTTGGGTGTTGATTGTTTATAACCTACCTCCGAGTAGATTTGTAAGGTTAAGATTTTTATCCATGGTGCTTTTGTGGGGAATGTCTCTCAACTAAGAAGGATCTCCTCTTTTATTGTAGTGTTACTTAAATCTTTAATTTTATCCCTTTTGTCATTTTTCTTCACAGCTCTGGTAAGTTATTATGGCCTTTATTCTTCCAGCCTGCCCAGTTGGAGTGTGTAGGCCTGCAAACAGGAAGTTGTGTGTATTCTGACACATACAGACCTGGCTGGATCACCAACTCTTTGTTTAAAGTTTACCTGCTGTTGTTTCACTTTGTTGCTAGGGCATGTTATCTTTCCTACGGTGAAATAAGAATTTGTTTCTTTTTTTTTTTTTTTTAAAGATTTTATTTATTTGAGAGAGAGAGAATGAGAGAGAGCATGAGAGGGAGGAGGGTCAGAGGGAGAAGCAGACTCCCCGCCGAGCAGGGAGCCCGATGCGGGACTCGATCCCGGGACTCCAGGATCATGACCTGAGCCGAAGGCAGTCGCCTAACCAACTGAGCCACCCAGGCGCCCAGAATTTGTTTCTTACTATTTAGAGTAGGTAGGGTTTCTTTATTGTTGATAATTATATTACATTGGTAAGTCTTTTTGGCAAGGGCTTATGTTTATTCACTATAGTATTTGACTATATTTAAACTTCGGGTGTTTTCAGATTACCTTTTACCATTAAGATTCATTCTGAAAGATCTTCTCTTTTTATTTTACTGGAGGACTAAGATTATTTTTGGAATCTTGAGTTTTAAGGCTTTTTTTTTGTCTCCACAGTAGTAAATGGTACTAGTTTACTGTTTTTCAAGTTATCTTAAGATTTGTTTTTAGTAACTTATGACAAATAGTACCTATTTTCAGTGAGGCTACTTCTAGAATTCACTAGAATGCTCCTTGGAGGGCAGGAATATATGTTCTTGTGCACTGCTGTAGCCCTAGGACCTAGAGCAGTAGCTGGCACGTGGTAAGGGTTCAGTGAATACTTGCTGAGTGAATGTGTAAATGTATTTTATGGAACTTACCAGTATTCTTTATGATACAGTGATAGACTTCTTTTTTTTTTTTTTTTTAAAGATTTTATTTATTTATTTGACAGAGAGAGAGACAGCTAGAGAGGAAACACAAGCAGGAGGAGTGGGAGAGGGAGAAGCAGGCTTCCTGCCGAGCAGGGAGTCCAATGCGGGGCTCGATCCCAGGACCCTGGGATCATGACCCGAGCCAAAGGCAGACGCTCAACGACTGAGCCACCCAGGCACCCCCAGTGATAGACTTCTTAACTTCAAGTTTTACGTGTCATCCTTTTTTTCTTTAAAAAAGATTTATTTTAGAAAGAGAGAGAATGCACACGAGTGGGGGGAGGGGCAGAGGGAGAGAATCTTATGCAGGGTCCCTGCAGGAGCCTGACTTGGGGCTGGATCTCATGACCCATGAGATCATGACCTGTGCCAAACCAAGAGTCAGACCCCCAACTGACTGAGCCACCCAGGCGCTCCTCTTTCATCCTTTTATTGACTAATCAGTTTAGTGGTTTTTAAACATTCTGTTAACAGGGTAAACCAAGAAAAGATGATATATAGTCAATAGATTTTTTTTAATTATTATTTTTTTTTTGAGGCATCAGTTCTTTTTAAAATTTTTGAGAGGGTAAATTTAACAAACGTGTTAGCCTGTGATTTCGGTCATACATTTTTAAAATTTATTTTTACTGTCTTGTCTGTGTAATTGTTTTTAGGAATAATAAAAGGGACATATTTCTTCCGTATCTCTTAAGCATGCTCAAAAGGAAATGATACATTAAAGCTTAGTAATTAAAATTTTTTATGTGTTCATTTATTGAACAAATATTTTGAGTGCCTACTACAGGCCAGGCATTATTCTATGTCCTGGAATACTGTTCTATGTTTTGAGGAAAAAATAAAAAACAGACAAAACTTCCTTCCTTATGGAACTTATATTTTCTTAGAGGAGATAGAGAAATAAGACAAGTAAAATATAGAAGAAAAATCGATTTCTCTAACAGGGTGGATTCTTTTAAGTTATTTGTATAGGTTGGACCTTTTAAAAGTAATCAATTTATTAAGTACCGCTTTGGCATTGTTAGGGGAATGAGAAGCCACATGTGAGAGCCTAAAATGGGGTAAGACACTTTGGTAGGAGCAGTTTGGTAAACAGGTGGAATTTATAGTGAGTGCTCTCAAGATTTACACAAGAAATGCAGTGCAAATGCAGGTGTAAGGATAACCACCTGTAGTGTCAACAGTATTTTTTAGGAGTTCAGAAAACTTGGGGTTTCTTGAGTGCTGGCCCAGTCCAGGCAGAGAACAGGTAGAAGGAACAAAGGTATAGATATGCTAAACAACATACATACTTGGAATAGTGACCCTTTTGGTATGGTAGAAACAGGAAGAGTGTGTGTGTGTGGTGTGCTGGGGGGACTATACGGTATATCAGGAGCAGAGGTAGGAAAAGTAAATTGAAGGTGGGTTGTATGCAACAGATTCTAGATGGTTCTATAGGTAAATGGAGAACTGCAGGTGACTTTTTTTTTAAGGTTTTATTTATTTATTTGAGAGAGAGAGGGGCAGACGGAGAGAATCTTCAAGAAGACTACCTGCTGAGCGCGGAGCCTGACTCAGGGCTCGATCTCACCACCCATGAGATCATGACCTGGGTTGAAACCAAGAGTCTGGTGCTTAACTGACTGAGCCATCTAGGCGCCCCCACAGATGACTTTTAGGACAGTAGCATGATTCCATTTCTTGTTGAGAAAATTAAGTGACTATGGGAGGATGGGTTGGAGAGTATAGCACAGAGGTGCAGGAAGACCTTTTTAGAGCATCCAAAATATAGTCCGGGGCAAGACCACCATTGTGCTTGTTTAGGGGGTACCATTATTCCTGTAATCACTGTGAAGGGTCCCTCCTGAAGCACAATCCTTAGTATATAGTGTGAATGGAGTCGTGCCATGAGGCAGCTTTGTCACCAATAGAGAGATGAGGGGGCCTTAAGTTGGAACGTACTGAAAGGTGAAGAAGAGTGCAAGAGAATTTTGTAATTGATAAGATTGGTAACCTACGGGGGATGGGAGTTTTGTGGAATAATAATCATTATAGATGGTTTGAAGTTTAAGGCTGATCTTCACATTAGGTGTCCACTGCTTTTCCACCTTCAATCTGCTTTTCACAAATTGCTTCATTCCCTCATTGAGCCTACCTTAAACATCTTTACTCATAATGTGAGCTTTGTTATCTGTTTTGGACTATGTGTCTAAGCTTATTAGAAGTATTTCTGAAACAAAGGAATTTTTCCTGTGGGGTACTTTGAGTAAAGGGTATGTAGGCTAAAGTATAGGGGTCTTGATATCTGTCAAACTTACACATTATGTCCTAGAATTAACTTTCCAGATAAATTATCTTTTTTTTTTTTTTTTTTAATATTTTTATTTATTTGACAGAGAGAGACACAGCGAGAGAGGGAACACAAGCAGGGGGAGTGGGAGAGGGAGAAGCAGGCTTCCCGCCGAGCAGGGAGCCCGATGTGGGACTCGATCCCAGGACTCTGGGATCATGACCTGAGCCGAAGGCAGACGCTTAACGTCTGAGCCACCCAGGCGCCCCTTCCAGATAAATTATCTTATGGTATATTAACTTTTATATTATTTTACAATATTTAATTATAACTATTTGGCCCTGTGGTTTTATTTATTTATTTTATTAACATAATGTATTGTTTCAGGGTACATGTCTGTGATTCGTCAGTCTTACACAATTCACAGCGCTCACCATAGTATTTACCCTCCCCAATGTTCCATCACCCAGCCACCCCATCCCTCCCACCCGCCTCCACTCCAGCAACCCTCAGTTTGTTTCCTGAGATGAAGAGTCTCTTACGGTTTGTCTCCCCCCTCCGGTTTTGTCTTGTTTCATTTTCCCTTCCCTTCCCCTGTGATTTTCTGTCTTGTTTCTCAAATTCCTCATATCAGTGAGATCCAATGATAATTGTCTTTCTCTGATTGACTTATTTCGCTTAGCATATAATACCCTCTAGTTCCATCCATGTCATTGCAAATGGCACGGTTTCATTTTTTTGATGGCTGCATAATGTTCTATTATATATATATACACCACATCTTTATCCATTCATCTGTTGATGGACATCTAGGCTCTTTCCATAGTTTGGCTATTATAGACATTGCTGCTATAAACATTGGGGTGCACGTGCACCTTCGGTTCACTATGTTTGTATCTTTGGGGTAAATACCCAGTAGTGTAATTGCTGGGTCGTAGGGTAGCTCTGTTTTCAACTTTTTGAGGAACCGCCATACTGTTTTCCAGAGTGGCTGCACCAGCTTACATTCCCACCGGCCCTGTGGTTTTAGTTAGAACATTTTATTATGGAAATTTTAACTTACCCAAAGATGGGATAGTATGATGAACCCCAATATATGTATCAACATTTTGTTGGTCTTGTTTCATCTGTATACCTCCCTGCCCTTTTATTTTTTGCTGGAATATTTTAAAGCATATGCCAGGTTTATTTTTTCACCGTAAATACTTGACTGTTTAACAGTTAAGAACTCTGTTATTGTTAGTATTACCCACAATACTGTTATCACACCAAGCAATCATTTTTACTGTGATTTAGTACTGCCTAGTAAAATACCATGTCTGGGTTCAGATTTCCCTTTTGGTTTTGAAAAAAAGCCTTTTTTTTTTTTTTTAACTAATTGGATTATTTGAATCAGGTTCCAAGCAAGTGTTGTGGTTATTTTTAAACTTGATATTTTTTAAAGAGAAAATTAAGGCAGTGTGAAAACATTTTAGTATAAGCTATTCTAAGAGAGCATTGCTTTTCTGACAGCCATTCTTTCTGGAACTTCGTTTTGCTTATCTGTACGAGGAGATGTCACAATAGCTGGTATCTACTTTTTAGGATTTTTAAACATAGGAAATCTTCAAAATGGGAAAGTGGGTATGACCTCACCTATCTAGAAGCCTGAAGAGTAAAAAATGTGAGATTTGAGAAGGTTCGGTTTGTAGGAGACTGCAGCTCTAAGACAAAGCACCTCAGATGGGACTTGGGATTGCTTTTGTAACTATTTGTGTAATGTTACCATGTATTTTATCTTGCTGGACTTACCTGCCTCACCTGTAAAATAAAGAATGGGTGATTTCTTACACTTCTCCTTAGTTCTTAATTTTTTGTCTTATTTTACATTTATGCTTGACTTTGACAGGATTCCCAAAGTTGGATTGGTGGAAACAATGAACCATTGACTGGCTTTACATGGCGAGGTGGTTGTGAAAGAGAAACAACAGGCATACAAGTCTGGAATGAAGTATTTGTAATCGACAGACCTAATGGAACGAAAGTAAAATTCTGTTTATACTTTCTTACTGTTTTTTTTTCTTCCATATTCTTTTTTGAGCTATTTCCTGGTATTAAAGAGCAAAATAACACAGAACTATTAATGTCTGATAACTTCAACATAACATATATGGGTTATTATGTCAAAATGTGTGAGATATTTAGCTTAGAGTACTTTTCTTGACTTAGTTACTGATTTTGACATTTATCATTTTAAATTTTGTTTTAATAGTCACTATTGGTGAATATTATACTTAGTACTTTAAACTTTTAAATTCCTAGGTGGCTGTGCTGCTAATGGATACCCAGGGTGCCTTTGATAGCCAGTCAACTATCAAAGACTGTGCAACGGTGTTCGCTCTGAGCACCATGACTAGCTCTGTCCAGGTGAGACATGAAATGCTGTGGTCTGATCAGTTCAGATAATCCTAATACCTTTGCTCTTTCTTAAAATGCTTTTTGAAAACAAAACAGGTAACATAGGGTAAAGGGAGGGGAAGGAAGCAAACAATGGTAAAAGACTCAACTATAGAAAACAAACTGAGGGTTGCTGGAGGGGAGGGGTGGGGGATGGGCTAAATAGGTGATGGAGATTAAGGAGGGCACTTGTTGAGGACTGGGTGTTACATATAAATGATGAATCACTAAATTCTCTTGAAATCAATATTATACTGTATGTTAACTTACTAGAATTTAAATAAAAATTTGAAAAAGAAAAAGAAGGGGTGCCTGGGTGGCTCAGTCATTAAGCGTCTGCCTTCAGCTCAGGTCATGATCCCAGAGTCCTGGGATCCAGCCCCGCGTCGGGCTCCCTGCTCAGCGGGAAGCCTGGTTCTCCTTCTCCCACTCCTCCTGCTTGTGTTCCCTCTCTCGCTGTCTCTCTCTCTGTCAAATCTTTAAAAAAAAAAAAAAAAGATGCACATTGAAAACAGTCTTTTGATTAAAGAAAAAAGGATTAAAATTAGAGTTATTTACATTTCTTACTGGTCATTTATATTTCCATGCTTTTCTGGTTCACAATGTGAAATTTCATACTTCAGTAATAAACCAATAGCCAATCCCTTTGGTTTTTCATTATAGCACCTATACTTTTTTTTTTTTAAGATTTGTTCATTTATTTGAAAGCAAGAGAGAAAGCACATGAAAGCGGGGAGGGGCAGGGGGAGAGACAGAATCTCAAGCAGACTGCGCTGAGCACAGAGCCCGACATGGGGCTTGATCTCATAACCCCAAGATCCATTACCTGAGCTGACGTGAAGAGTTGGAGGCTTAACTCACTGAGCACCCCTGTGCTTTTTTTCTTTTTTTTTTAAAGGAGAAGATATTGCATGTCATCTTTAATTGAATTCAGTCATACGGTTCCCAGATATATTAAGGTGTAGAGTAGGTCTTTTATGTTTTGGTTAAACCAATAAAGAAAAATTAAACTTAGTTTTTAAAGTAATTAAACTTAGTTTTCTACTTGATATGTATGACATCTAGTACTTTATTATTTGAACTAATGGTGGTAGAGGTGGAAGAATTAATTCATATTTAACTTAGGAAATGTATGTGCTATTTCTGTAATACACTAAGGACTTAAAGGAACTGTTTAGTAAAATCCCTTCTGTTTTTCACTTAACTTTGTACTCTAATTGTGTTTGGTATTATATCAAGTTCTAATCACTTCAAGCTAGTCCATCTCTTTTCTGTATAATTTAGGCTGATAGACTGAATTAAACCACCACATGTCATTTTGTATCTCTTTACTTTCTTTTTCCTGAGATCATCTGTGGTTGATGCTTCTCTGGCTGAAGAATTTATTGAGTGTGTTGGTTAGCGCTAGCTGGTGATGATGTACCCAGAAGTATATATGTGAATAGAAGAAGTATGTGCTCCTTCTGAGATGATGTTTCTTATTGATAGTAGATCATAGGTGATAATTGTCACAGTGTCTTGGAATTTTTGTATTGCTTTCTGGTAATATCTGGAACATACGTCCAGTCTTGATACAAGTTCCATTTCCTTCCTTCCTCAATTTGAAGTATCTAGCTGTCAGAATGGAAAGGAATTGGGACATTATTATGAGATAAAAAAGGAGTACTTTTCAGCTTGGCTTTTGTTTTTTGTAGGGCTGGGGAGCTCTGGACTACCAGTTGAGTGATGCTTTGGGGACCCTTCCAGTCTCTTTTCTCCATTTCGTTCTACCTTTTCCCTCTGATCTTGCAAGGTGGCACTGCTGCCGTTCCCTTGAGGCAAGCAGAAGCCAGTCACCGTGCGCTTCGGATAAGCTGCCTCTGTGGCTTGTCGTAAATGATAACGAGCGAATTCTCTGTCCTGAAAGTGGTACCTTGCTGTTCTCTTGTTTGTTTATTCAGCTTTATGATAGTATGGGAGACCTGGTTTTGGACAACCACTTAAAGCCACTGTGCCACTTTCTTAATCTGTAAAATGAGGATTTTACCCATCTTACGTGTGACGGTTGTGTGGAGGCAGAAATAAGATCTAAATGAGATAATGCATAAGAAAATACTTTGTAAACTATAAATAATGACGGTGAAAATTATTTTCATTATTGTTTTTTTCCTCATCTTTGAGGCTAGATTTCTCTTCCTTACATACATTATCTGGTTGATAGATCAATGACAAGTCCTCTTGTCATTTATTCTTACAACAAATAATTGTTGAACATCTATTAAGTAAAAGGCAGTGTGCTAAGTACTAATGATCTAAGATAAACAAATCTTCTCTTTGCCATTTGCAACCTGGCCCTGACAGTGAAAGTAGCTCGACCTGTTTTCTAAAAGCTAAGGCTCCTATGGGTAAGAATAGGTTGGTCATGCTTTCAGATTTTAAGTTTAGCTCTAGTATAATCACCTCAGTCATTAATTACTTTTTAAGTACCATGTTTAGAAATAGTCAGCTGAGAATGTCATTTTAGGTTTGCTGTCCTATTTTGGCTGTTTATATTCTTGACCTCCAAGTGATTCAGCTAGATTATCACTTATTTGCTGTTAGAACAAATTGTTCTATCTTTGGAATAACCCTGTTTTCTTAGGCATAAGTTATTTCTCAGCAGAGGTGACATCTGCGCACACCCACTTAGCCATGCGGCCGCCTAGGTCACTTTTTAACCTGACTCGGAAGGATTGGGCCTCTTTTGCAATTCCAGTCTTTTCTCCGGTTTCCCTTCCTTGACAACACGTAGACCATCAGCTCTGGGCTCTGTGCCCTGGAAAGCCTCCTAAAACATTCTAGAAAGGGCAAGAGTGCCACCTACTGTTATTTTTTTCAGCTATCATAGGCTGGTAAAATTTTCATTTTAAGTTATTAAGACAGATGGTTTATTTAAAGTAGAAAAAAGCCATGTAGACTTGATGGTACTCAAGGCAGCCACCAAATAACTATAAACTATACGTTTCTATCCATCCACCCAAACACACACACACAGACTACTCAAGGCAGCCACCAAATAACTATAAACTATACCTTTCTATCCATCCACCCAAACACACACACAACAGACTACTCAAGGCAACCACCAAATAACTATAAACTATACCTTTTTACACACACACACACACACACACCCGATTATACCAGGGAGTCAAGGCAGCCACCAAGTAACTAAACTATGCCTATCTGTCCATATACAAACACACACACACTCTATACCAGGGAGGAATATTATCTTTGCAGAACTATGCCCCTCATGTTCATTGACTTAGAAAAATAATTGTGGAAACAATCTTCACTCTGTTAAAAATAAATGATCATGTCATAACATTAAAAAAACTTTGAAAAGGAGAAAAACACCTTTTTACGTAATATACTTTTTAAAAATGTCTGCTACTTTCTAGACCGCTTATGTATGTATTCATGATTTTTACATAATTTACCACCACTTTTTCCCCCTTAATGTTTTATCCTGTTAGGAAGAAAGAGAAAATCCTTTTCATGTGCCACTTCTTAAGCTAATGACTAAGTGATTCATTTGTGCTGACATATAAAATAATCTTCATTTCTACAAGTAAAGTTACATACAGGTGGGTATTAAAAAAATGAATAAAAACATAATTTTGTTTTAACAGGTATATAATCTGTCTCAGAATATTCAAGAAGATGATCTTCAACACTTGCAAGTATGTATTTCTCAAAGAATGTGTGTCAAAGAATGGAAAATATAATTCTTACTTAATTGTGGCTTTCCATCTAGAAGCCTATTACAGTGTAAGAAAATTCAGTATTATATGGTTTTAAACTGATACATAACTTCTTAACTAGAAGAAATTTTAGGGTATACCCAGTCTGTTAGAAAATTAAATGCTTGACTTTCAAATGATTTTAAAGGCTCTGATGTCTATCTCGTCTGACATAGAATGGCTTTACAGTGTCTTCTTTGAATCTCTTTGGGGGCATTAATTTAAATAACTTGCTTTAATAGTTATTTACAGAGTATGGCAGACTTGCAATGGAAGAAATCTACCAGAAACCATTTCAGGTAAATAAGTATTTTATCATTTTTAAAAACTTAACGTATAAAAAGCCAACTCGCCACCTTATCTTTTAAGTCTGAAGATATTACAACAAATTCATTTTTAGCAACAGATTCAGTGGAGTTGAAACTTATGTCATTACCACCTTAATAGTAGGCTAACAGTAGGAAAGAGAATAAATGATATAGTTAGATTGCTAATACTTAGATTGAGAGGTTAATATTTCTCTTAATTAGATGTTATTTCCTCAACTTGAGACAGTCATGTAAATTTCTTTTGTACGTAGGAAACTATTACAAAATATTAGTGGGGTTTTTTTTTGTTTTGTTTCTTGGTGGTATATTACAAGTTGAGGTTAGTCCTGTTATTCTTTCTTGGTTTCATACAGAAAAGTTTCACAATTTATTACATCTCTCCCCTCCTCCCACCCCCTCAATCCCCATATGTTTTTTATTCCTTTTAAATGCCAGGTACAGAATATTAAGTCAGAAATAAACCTGGGTGGAGTTGTGTGAGAAGCATATGCTCTGCTTGCTTCTGTGGAGTCCTGTTATGACAGAGATTTAAATTAAAAAAAAAAAAGCAAAGCTAATTTCAGATAGTTTCTTTTTTAAAGTAAGTGTAATTTATAAGTTGGCATTATAAGTTGACTATTTAGTCAGATGTGTTACAGTAGGTGAGAATGACTCCACCCTGTTTGCTCATCAATATGTGAAGTCCTTTCTGTGTGACAGCATTGCTGGTGATTCTTAGTATGGGTGGGTTTACGTCGATTGTCTCAGTCTTATGTGGCTCAAGTGGTCACATTTATGAGATATTGGGCAGGTTATGGCTTTATTTTGTATATATGGTTGAAATATACTCTAGTTGGCCTACATCAGTTTTTCTAAACTGGGTTAATTTTGTCACTTGGGACATTTGCCAATGTCTGGAGACATTTTTGGTTGTCACAGTTTTGGAGGGAGGTTAATGCTGCTGGTGTAGTGCATGGAGGCCAGAAATGCTGTTCACCATCCAGCCACGCACAACTAAGAATTGTCTGGTTCAAAATATCAGTAAGGCTGAGATTGAGAAACCTAAGCATATATAAATTAAAAATTGAGTGAAGAGAATCAGTTAGTCTAGAATTAGATTAGTTGGTCTTTTAGTTATACAACCTTGACTTAAAATTATGATCTATATGCTCTGATATGCCTTTTGTTCATTTTTTTAAGACCCTGTATTATTGCCTGTGGTGACTCTTCATATACCATGAAGTTCTCAAACGGAAGCAATTGCTTAGTGTAGGGGCTGGGAGTGTTGTAGGCTTAAGTAGGACCTTGCTAGAACTATGAGCAGTATTAACCATTTGTTACTATAACTTTTGATAAGGATTGTTTAAGGGAGTGCATGATTGTTAAATAGTGATTTTTTTTTTTAATAAAACTTTGTAAGAAATGATTTCTACTTTTTTCTGTCTGTAGACATTAATGTTTTTAATTCGGGATTGGAGTTATCCTTATGAACATTCATATGGTTTGGAAGGTGGAAAACAATTCCTTGAAAAGAGATTGCAGGTAAGCCCCCATTTCCTAGTGAGGAGAGCATAAGCACCAAGCCAGATGAAGGAGCGGGCTGTCTGGACTGCTGCTTACATTTCCAGTCTCTTAAGTGTCGCCACCGTAAATTGCACATCCCAAGTTAGCCCAGGTGGCTCCATACAGAATTGATGAAAAGTAAATTGGTTGTATTCTTGCCAAAGAGGCCAGTGCCCTTGAATAGAAATTAAGGAACAAGTATTTCTCTTTAGAACCAACTATAAATCAATATTCAAAGGATAAAAGTTTGAAGGAGACTAACTTTTTTGATTTACTTGCATGTGTATCTCTTTCTGGCCAACTGACCTTTCGAACATTTGGGACAGACTGGATAATATAATGTGCATACATTGAACACATGATGTGAGACCCTCTCTCCAAAGAATACTGTCTCCTAGAGTGACAGCATATAGAGATAGAAGAGGGATCTTAAACATCATCTAACTCAGCTTTCTTTTTAAAATATATAATGTAACTGAACCCAGAAAAGTGACTTGCCTTTGGTCTCTTAACTGTTGATAGCTGGGACTAGGACCCAAATTTCCAGATTCCTGGCCCATGCAACATGCTACACTAAAGCATTCCTAGAAAATAACCTCACCAACATGATCCTTTGTTCCTAAACGTACCCTCCCATGGAAGTACTTGGGGAAACCCTCAGGTCAGATACACCCATCTACTCTCATATATAAAAGTTATGTGAAAATCCCTTAATTCATAAGTAGTAGGGTCCTCTCTTTTGATTAATAAAATTTTGCCTATAGGATGATGCATGTAGTTTTTCAACCACATTCAAAAACTTGGGTATAATTTTCTTATTACTAAAAGAAGATTAAAACCAATTCCTCATTCTTGGATATTTGAAAGGCATTTCCAGACCCTATTGTCAGAGATAATTGCAGTCATCTTTCTCTGGTTTTTTCAGAAAAAACGAACACAAAGCATATCAGGCATACTAACTAAACTCAGAATTATATACTTCAAAGACAAGATTTTTATCTTACTAAAGTGATACAGGAAAGTGCTCAAGTCATTAAGTGTGCAGCTTGATGAATTTATACAAATGAACATAGCCATGTAATAGCACCCAGAAGTACCCAACCTCCATCTGCTACCCCCTAAACCCTCCACTACTCTCCTGACCTCTAACAGGCCTTGTGTGTACTTTTTATGAAAGGGATCACATACAACATGTATCCTTTTGTGTCTAGCTTCTTGCTCAGTATTTCTGAGATACTGTTGCATGTAGTTTAATTCATTTATTCTCATTGCTATGCAGTATTCCATTGTATGAATAGACAACAGTTTCTTCATTCTATTCTTGATGGAGATTTAGGTAGTTTCCAGGTTTTGTTGATTATAAATGGTGCATGTTTTTTTAAAAATGGTGTTTGAGAAGAGTCCTTGAGAGCGTATGTAAGTTATACTGGGATAAGCGTATGTGAGTTATACTGGGATAAGTAGTTATTAAAAAAATCTAAGTTTAAGATTTTCTTCCAGAAAATAGCAGTCTCTCTCCCCAAAACACTGATAACTAGCATAAATCATAAATAATTATTTGGGGTAAGTACTGAAATCCCAATAAGTTTCAAAAGTCCTTTGGACTGCACTGGATCTTTTCCAGTTTAGCTGTTATTTTGCTCAGGGACTGACCTTTTTATTTGTAGGCAAATTAGTACTTTGTTTTTCTCTTTGCCGTTATAAGTACTTGAAAGGCTATTTCTTAATTTATTTACTGGTCTGTAAACCACAACCACTCCTTGTTAGTCTGGTGTGGGATATTACGAGTAATTATTTGTATTTTTCTTTTTTTCTTTTTTAAAAGATTTTATTTATTTATTTGACAGAGACATAGCGAGAGAGGGAACACAAGCAGGGGGAGTGGGAGAGGGAGAAGCAGGCTTCCCGCCAAGCAGGGAGCCCGATGCGGGGCTTGATCCCAGGACCTGGAATCATGACCTGAGCCGAAGGCAGACGCTTAACGACTGAGCCACCCAGGCGCCCCTAATTATTTGTATTTTTCATTCGTTGGCAGCTAACATGGGAAAAAACATCTTTTCTAGTTTTAAGACAAAGTGGGGTCTTACCAAAGTGGTCAGAAATGGGTCTTTAGTAAAATTTTTTGTTGTCAAAAACCCATCTGGAGTAGCATCTGAGTTAAGTGTGCACACTTGTGAGTATGGGTGTATGTTTTCTTTAAAACTTTTTTTTCCTGTTTGCACCTTCACCCTGTCTCCTTCTACCCTCAGGTAAAACAAAATCAACATGAAGAGCTACAGAATGTAAGGAAGCACATTCACAATTGTTTCTCAAATCTTGGTTGCTTCCTTTTGCCACATCCTGGTCTTAAAGTTGCAACTAATCCTAGTTTTGATGGGAGATTGAAAGGTGGGAATTCCCATTCTTGCTAAAATCAGAACTTACTTTTTAGAGGCTGAGAGTTTAAAAAAAAATACATGGTTCCTTAAATTTTCTGTCTTATACTGGAACACATTTTGATGCATTGGTTAATGAGGTGATTTTAATGCTCTGTGTGGTCTGTCTAGCTTTCCATTGGTTTGTCCTTGACTGTCTAGTGTATGGATTAGCATATTTTATTATGTGGTCTATTGCTCAGCACCAGTGTCCTATAAATTCCGAAGGCTGAGAACATTTCAGTATTTCATCTGTTTGCAGTCTTTAAAATGTTTTACCAATATATCGTATTCATGTAATCAGATTCAAGTTTCTGTTTTAGGGATGATAAAATTTTTTGAGTATATTTTAGGATTGGATTGGAGCATGATGGCAAAAGGCTGGAGGAATAATGAAAGTTTTACAGTATAGCTCAAAAAACAAAATCTAGTATTAAAATTTAGTACAATTTCATGAATTATTTGCCTTTTGAAAAGAATATGGAATTTATTTTGGTAGTCCACAACTTATTATTTGAGCTTAAAGAATTATTGGGGGATGAGGGAAATGGAGTAGCAGAGTAAGGGGAGATATGATGTGTTTGGATGAGTTTTTTTAAATGAATCTACTTAAGTAATAGACACTGTATATTGTTGTTTCATGAAACAGAATTTTATGAACGCGTACCGGTGGGGACTCCTGTAATCTTTCTTTTTTTCACTAAGGTGTTGCCTTTTATCTCATTATCTGTTAGATATTGATGAAGACTTTAAACGAGAACTTCGAAACCTGGTTCCATTGCTGCTTGCACCTGAGAATTTGGTAGAAAAAGAGATAAGTGGATCTAAAGTCACTTGTAGAGATCTTGTAGAATACTTTAAGGTAGGAAAACTCCCACATTAAATGACTTTGTCTCAGAAATATAGCTGACTTAAAACTCATATGTATGTTTATAAAGCAGAAAAGTGAAATTTATAGTTTTTCTGTTTTGAATTGGCTAGATCAATTTTTAAGGATATATAAAATAATAGCAGACAACTTGTATCTCTTAGACAGTGATTTTGCTTGTTTATGGAATTACCTACTTTTTCTCCAGCTCTGATACAGAGAGAAGACCATTCAACATATAATTGTCATACCACTCTCACTTGTGAATGATGATAGATATTGGGAGTGCAGTTCTGCATCTTGAGTTCTCATAAAAGCCTTCTCTCTGAGTTCTTGAGGACTTGATAAGAGCAGCTGAAAGTACAAAACTGGTTTCTGAGTTCAAGTAAATTATTCATAGATTTTTTTTTTCCTTTCTGCTCTTTTCTAGTCATCATTGCTTGCTTGCCAGAGCAAGACCATTGTCAGAGTTCTTCTTACTCATAGTAGTTACAGAGAGATGGAAGGGAAATTACAGTTAACTTAAGAGTGTAATTTTGGTTATTTATTGGACAGTTAGTTGATGGTCATTTTCATACTATTTTTGTTTAGTTACACATTTAGAGGCAGTAAAAAGTTGAGATGAACAGTTCCTATATGAACTAATTAATCCTTCTTACTCTTAAAGCATAAATTAGGTAATTTTTTTCCTTGAACTGAAATATAATTTAACTTGGTCAAAGTGAAATACTGAGTAAAAATGTTTTCTAACATTTAAAACAATGGCAGGAGGGGAGAATTAGGGATTTCTTTTCATTGTATATATAACTTTTAAATATGAGATAATTTGTATGTAAGTTAGAATTATATTTAGAAACATGAAGGTATAATTTAGCAAGGTATTTTTTTTTGCAACATGTGTTTTTAATAGAGTTGAGAACAGAGTTAACTTTTTGGAAATGAGAGTGTATGATTTTTAAGCCTTCATTTTCCTTTTATTTATTTTTTTCCATTTTTTTTATTTAGAATTTTTTTTCGAGACGTTTCCTTTTAAAAGTATGAATTATTTTTATATTTAATGTTTTTCTTCTGTAGAGCCAAGTTGTTTAATCTGCCAGTATAATGTCTTTTTATTTTTAGGCTTACATTAAAATTTATCAAGGAGAGGAACTTCCACATCCAAAGTCCATGCTTCAGGTAGTGTGTGTGTTATACATATATTTATTTATGAAGGAGAAAAGTCTTTGTTTAGAGATAAATGCTGGAAATGGGATCATGCTTCTTTGCATGCAAATAAATTTCAAATATTTAAGGCAATACACGTCTTGGGCCCTGAAGTTTTTATATGATTGCAGACCTTGCACACACATAGGCCATCAGAAATGAGAGTTTTCAGTACCTTCTCTTTAGTTGCTGGAAAAGT
>NC_138378.1:95418972-95427127 GCF_054177405.1 Leptonychotes weddellii
AGTTCATTTTTTTTTTAAGATTGTATTTATTGATAGTGGGAGATCATGACCTGAGCCAAAGGCAGACATTTAACTGAGCCACCCAGGTGCCCCAACTAGTTCATTTTTTAAAAAAAAGATAAAACAGTTTAATTAAGAAATCAAGAATAATTAACGTTACATTCATGTCAATCTGTTCTTAGTAAATTTTATGTTATTGCGTTCATACTGTTAATTTTTCACTCAAATTTATGTTTAATTTTTTTCAGATACATATCTAGTTCATATTTTTAAAGATTTGCTATTTTGGGCAGTTTCTCAGTTTTATAGTAGATTAAACAGTATTTTCTTCTAAAACTCCTGCAATAAGCAGTTTTGTGGATTTAAAGTCTCTTGTGTAATACTGATATGAGAGATCAAGCATATCTCTAATTCTTGGTTCTGTACATCTGGAGGCTTGACAAATTTAGGGTTGTGTCTATTTCTCTGTTATTTACTGAGCATGTGTGGTGTTTTGTACAAACTCTTTTTTTTTTTTTTAAAGATTCTAGAGAGAGAGTGAGAGAGTACAAGCGGGAGGGGCAGGGAGAGGGAGGGAGAATATCAGACACTGCGCTGAGCACAGAGCCCAAC
The DNA here is from genome assembly GCF_054177405.1 of Leptonychotes weddellii. Lineage (NCBI taxonomy): Eukaryota > Metazoa > Chordata > Mammalia > Carnivora > Phocidae > Leptonychotes > Leptonychotes weddellii. Next base: position 95,419,585 of record NC_138378.1, read on the forward strand.
ACGGGGCTCGATCTCATGACCCTGACTGAGATCATGATCTGAGCTGAAACCAAGAGTCAGACACCTAACCGACTGAGCCACCCAGACACCCCTACATACCCATTTTAATAAACCTAAGCAAAACAAAATTAGACAGGCAGTCCTATTAGAAGCAATTATTTTATCTTTTACACTGGTGTTCCCTTCCATTGGAAAGGAAAACTGGAAGTTGATAATGTTTTCTCTGGTTCATTTTCAGGCTTGTTCATTATATATAATTTATTGTGTTAATTAGAATTTATAGAGCCACTGAGTATCTTTTGCATAAAATTGGCACTTTTTTTTTTTAGGCAACAGCTGAAGCTAATAATCTTGCTGCAGTAGCAGGAGCAAGAGAGATCTACTGCAAAAGTATGGAGCAGGTTTGTAACCAACATTTAAATTTGACGCTAGAGTGAGAGAGAGGATTTTTACATTTAAAATAATTGAACTAATTTGCGCTCCTTATGCACTGTCAGGTTACATCATTCCCTGATTCCCTTTTATCATCTCTGCTGGGAATAAACTAAGAAAATAATTCACATGGTTAGAGTGCAGTGTGCAGGATACAGGTGGCAGGTTATTATACAAATCATACTAAAATAGTTTTGACACGTGATTCAGAGTGCTCTTATTAGTAGCTTCTGATGTAATACTAGTTTAAGGCCAATAGCAGCTTATGTGCTAACCTTGCTAACTCGAACATTAAAGTACCTTTTTTCTGTGTTCTCTTTTACCCACTTTCTGCCAGCAGTCTTTCTGTATTCTCATGGTGTGTTGGTGGGTCAAGTGAAGTCAGGTACAGATTGCAGTGTAATTGTTTTTGTCTTTACTGGTATTAGTCATACTTGGAAGATTTATTTTGCCTGAGTCAGTTAAACATGTAAGAAATAAGTTATGATTATATGTGAGGTATTGTGAATAAGTTTAAAACTCAACTATGTAGGTGGCTTGGCTTTTTGAGATTAAAAACTGTGAGCAGGGAGCTTCTTTCAAGTGTGAATTATTTCTAGCCTGTAATGTGTCCTTCTGTAATCCTGTCTGGACAGGTATGTGGTGGGGACAAGCCTTACATTGCACCTTCAGATCTGGAGCGAAAACACCTGGATCTCAAGGAAGTGGCGATTAAACAGTTTCGTTCAGTAAAAAAAATGGGTGGAGATGAATTCTGCCATCGTTATCAGGACCAGCTTGAAGCTGAAATTGAAGAAACCTATGCAAATTTTATAAAGCACAATGATGGCAAAAATATCTTCTATGCTGCTCGTACTCCTGCCACACTGTTTGCAGTCATGTTTGCTATGTATATAATCTCAGGACTGACTGGCTTCATTGGCCTAAACTCTATAGCCGTCTTGTGTAACCTTATCATGGGGTTAGCACTGACATCTCTTTGTACTTGGGCATATGTAAAATACTCTGGGGAGTTCAGAGAAATTGGAACAGTGATTGATCAGATTGCTGAAACTCTATGGGAACAGGTTGGTATCTATCTTTTGGTTTTCAGTGACTAATTTCATCCCCGTGACACTTCCCCACCCTTCTCCTGCAGTATTTGCAAACACCTACTTTTCCTTTATATGAGGAATGTCAAAGGATGTTTTCTGTTTTGTTTGGTTGTATAATCTGAATATCAATTATGAACCGGAGAATTTTTTTCTTAAAGTCATAATTATAGTGTGCTTTGATTGGCTGAAATCTGTAATATCCTTTTGATAGATTCTTAGTCATAGGCCTGATGATGCCAGACCATGGGCAGGACCAGAGTCTCTAAGGATTTTTTTCTTAGAGGAAAGAAAATATAGTCAGTGTAAGGAAAAGAAATTTGGAAGTGCAGTGCTTTAGGAAAGCAAAAGAAGTTTCGTAGTAATACTGGCAAAAAGCAATGCATGCTTAATATTTGAGGAAAAATATTGGATGGCATTCAGGTCTTTGTTGCCTTCCATGAAGATAGTGGTGATTTACTGATGCACGACAAGGAACAACCCTATAGGGTTTTCTTTCACCAAACGAATTTTGTTCAACTTCTATGGAAACACTAATGAACAAAGTGCTACAAAGAGAACCAGCTTCACGTAATCATAATCATTTACCTCAACTAGAATTCAAATCATAATCTTTTACCTCAAACCAGAATTCAGAGTCGGGCCTGACAAGAATCTACTAAGGAAAACCATGTTGTATATTGGCCAACTGTGTGCTGGAATTGCCTGTGTTCAGAAAATTCCATTTAAGGATGTTGTCATTAAAATGATCATCGTGAAATACTTGAGCATCATGTCGAGGATCAGAATGAAAGCTGCAGATATTATTATTGATGGACAGTATAATAGGCATTTTCAGAATCTTTTCTGGGCTGATGAAGTATTGGGCTTATTTGAAGATCTAGGATATGCAGGTTCATGTTGGTTTTGGCTTTAAATTTAAAGACTGAAGAAGTAAATCATTTTTTGAGGAAGGTTTATTGGGTATTGACTTTTCTTGTTAATAATGTCATTATTATTTTATAAAGTGACCCACTATATTAATTTGGATTTTGTATTTATTCTCCAGAGAAATGCTCGATTTATTCGGATCTGATTTGGAAGCTTGTGTTTGGATATTTGTTAAATTTAACCCTTTATCTCAAAAAAAATCTCTCTTCATATTCCTTTGATACCTTCTAATAGAGGATGGACAAAAAGCTATCAGCAATCTTTTTAAAAAAAAATTATCAACTTTAAAATTTTGGACCATTACTAATTTTCTGCAGCATGAATTTTAATCATTGTACAGTGTCTTACTTTGAAAACCAGTCATTCTCCTATATAGCATTGATTCTAGGACTTTAGAAGTACCATTATTACAAAACAATTAAATGGACGAATCTAAAGTGTGTAAAAGTATTTTCATTGTAGTTAAGGTAAGTTGATCACTAGTCAGAGAAGATCTGTGCTGTGTCAACAAACCTTGCCTAAATTTTCTTGCATTTCTCTTTTCTTTTGCTTCAGAGGAGTCCCAGGAAGGTGAGAAACCCACAGTCTCAGATTCTTGTAGTCTTAAAGTCTTTAAGTTCAAGGCACTCTGAGTCATTGTCCTAACGAATCACTCCATGTTTTAGGTGTTTTCCAAACTGTTTGAAGTTACTAGACGTCGAATGGTCCATCGTGCTCTTTCATCAGCACAGCGACAGAGACTGTCATCCAACAATAACAAGAAGAAAAATTAGACAGTATTTTTAACTTTTATCTCTATCTGAAGTGTTCCCACTTATACATGTAGGACAATAAGCAGGACCGTCTGGGCCGGTCTGCATAAATGCTGTATACTTACCAGATTTGATGCTGCATATAGGGTATGGAATCGCACATCCGTCTCCTAGGAATTGTAAATGGTTTGAATAGGACGAAAGTAGTTTATGTTGCATTATCAAGTGTCTAACTGCGTTATTTGTAGCATCATAACTTTCTTTGGGAGAAGCATCTTTTTATTTCCCACGTTCCTGGTTATTTTCTTCATTGCTTTGAATTGAATTTTTATATCTATTTTTATATGTAACTCTTTTTTTACCTCATGTTTTTATTTGTTTTGCGCATTTCTCATACCACAGGTATTGAAGCCTCTGGGTGATAATTTGATGGAGGAAAACATAAGGCAGTCTGTAACAAACTCTATCAAAGCAGGCCTGACTGACCAGGTGTCTCATCATGCCAGATTAAAGACAGACTGACAGTTCGTCTCCTCATGGACTCCACTCTCCCTTTTTTTCATGCTTGCTGTACAATGAGAACTCAAATAAAAATAAACCAAAGTTTACAATCAACTGTAGAAGTAGTTTAGTATAACTGGCTTCACAGAGGGCTGCCACAGAGTGTGAAAATTGTTTGTTGGTTTTAAACATTCTGTTCTTGGCTCCTAAGACATGGAGATTGGCTGAGGAGCATTAGTTTATCATGCACATTTGTGCCATGTTTCTTTTATTTTTTTTTCCTTTTAATCTAACGGTGGTGAAATTTGTCTTGTGTACAAGGATATTTCAGGGAAGTATTTTAAGAAGTCTATTCAGAGTCTCTTTAACACCAGTGTCCCATTGAAATTTTAATTTTTCGTGAAGTTATGAATCACTGTATCAAGAACCAGATCAGAAGACAATGAAGCCTTTATCGAGCCACTACATGAAAAGTACATGTTGCTTTACTGCCTTCAATACCAGTATTACATACGTGCATGTATCAGAAATTTCACGGAAATTACATGACAACTCTCGTAGCTAAGAAAGTGATTCTGAGGTGTACATTTGTCTTGCCTTTTTAAATTTATAAACCTGCCCTAAAAGGAGATGCATATCTGGGAAACTGAACTGTCTTTATGCAGTTTAGCCTTCATGTACATAAAATATGCCATTAATTTTATTGGGGGAGAAGTTCCATCCAAAAATGTTGCCTACAGCTATGAGTTAAGAGTGTCTGTACAGTGTGTAGCTTTTATTTTCTAAAATCACAGATAGGGCATGTATATGAATTATAAATATATAAATACGATTTTGTATTAAAAGTTTTGTAGTTTATGGCAAAATCTGGTTCTGTGGTAGGCTAAGTACAGTCCCTGTGAAGGAATGTTTGTGGCTCATGTCAGTGTGTGAATGCATAGACAATTTGAAGTTTTTGATATATTTGTGATATTTATCTTCCTTGAGCACTGCAATCTCACCTCCCCTCCCCCACCAAGGGAAGTCAATGGGAATGTTTATTGTGACTTTGTCCTCTGTTGCATTTTAAAGTTATTTCCTGTAATTTATTTTCAGTACATAATTAAAAATTTGTTGTATATATAAAATGAAACTTGTGATTCTTTTTTAAGGAATCCCTCAAGTATGTATTCCATTACATAAACCATGTTTGTTTATACTGAAAAGAGCATGAGCAGGAAAACACCCACGTGAGAGCTCTAAGGTATTGTACCCAAAGCTAAGCTTGTAAAAATTATTTTTCTTTGTCTGTCTCTGTTAGGGAAAACTTGTGATTAGCCTAGGTGTAGCTGGGGATTTGTTAATTTCTTTTCTCCCTCTTTCTCTCACTTTTTTTTTTTTTTTTTTTTTTTGTGGTATATGTAAGGCTAACATTTTTGCAATATTTTTGTAGCCTTCTTTATAGACACCTATTATTAAAGCACCTAGTTTGGTTTTTAAGTGAAGAAAATTCAGATGTTGAGTTGCATGCCTGAAAGCTCTAAATTTACTTCGGTTGGTATAATCTTCTCCCCTCCTCCTTTCAAGTCCTGTTTTTATATGGATTGTATTGTTTCCATCTGTATTAAATTGCTACCGACTCATCTGTTCTTAAAACATAAAGAATCAACTTGAAAAGTCTTTTTATTTCTTCTACCACCCTGTTTTATGAATGCTGTGGACTGTTTTTATGAATGAAAAAATAAAAAGTTTGTTGTATAATAGCAATTCTTCTGCATTTAAAGACACAGAGCTTACCTTTTAAAACAAAACAAAACACAAGAAAAGAGTTGTGAAATCTAGACCATGGATTTGGTAGTATTTCTTGTTGGAGAATGTGTTTTCCACAAAGAAGGTAAGATTCTATGAAGAATTCCAAGAAAAAAACAATTTGGTTTCAGCTGGAAGACTCTGAAAGTAACTTAAATAAGAAGTGATATTCAAAACTGTTGACTGATCAAACTTTGGTGTTAGTGCATTTGCTGTGGTACAATTTTATAGTAACCCATATAATATGGAAGGTTTTTTTAAAAGAAATACTTAGTGATTTATCTTCCTAATTAAGACACAAATAATTTACTTTTGTGGAAGGGACAATCATTCACGACCCTGCTGAGTCTGTCATATATTATATATATATAATTTTTTTTGAGAGAGAGCGAGTGAGTGTAGGGGTGGGGTGGGGGTAGAGGTGGAAGGGGAGAGAGAGAGAATCCCAAGCAGGCTTCATGCCCAGTGAGACCAATGTGGAGCTTGATCTCACGACCCCAAGATCATGACCTCAGCCGAAATCAAGAGTGGGACCCTTGGGCACGTGGGTGGCTCAGTCAGTCAAGCATCTGCCTTTGGCTCAGGTCATGATCTCGGGGTCCTGGGATTGAGCCCTGCATCGCCCGCTTCTCCCTCTCCTCCCTGCTCATGCTCGCTCGCTCTCTTGCTAATATTTTTTTAAAGATTTTTTAAATCTTTAAAAAAAAAAGGAAAAAAAAAGTGCGATGCTTAACTGAGCCATCCAGGCGCCCCTGTTGTAATATATTATTTCTCATGAAGATAGCTAGTCCTCCTCACTTCCTTGAACTTACTCTATTTGTAGTATTGAAGAGCAGTATTTCACTTGCGAGGGTTATGTTTTCAGAGAACTCTGACCTGGACTGGGCTTTAGTTATTTTCAGACTTAGGCGGACTAGGGGCTTCCTCCTTGCTGAAGGTGTGAGTGCTGTTGGTGTTAGTTACATTGTTTCATTATTTGGGATTAAAAAAGTTTGGTCTTAACTTGGTTAAGAACCTATTAAAAAATACACCACCAAGTTTCGGTCAACAGTGCGGCTAGCACTGTGCTGCTAGTGGGGCAGTATATAAATCCTCAAGTGGCCTTTTTCACAGAGTCTCAGTAAGCACTTGCTTAGCCTTTGAACTAGCTACGGAATTGGCTGTTTGATCAGCTGCTTGTGCTGGTGGAGGTTGCTTGGGTCTGTTCTCCACACAGCATTTATTCGTGGCTGAATTCCCAAACTTTGATCAGCATCAGCCTGTGCACCTGTTTTCCCTTTGCTGTCCTAGTCATGGGATGATGATAAAAAACCAGCCTGGAGAGCGGTGGGCTGTGCTCCTGGCAGCTGTCTTCTCATGGCCAGTGTTTACTAATCTCACAGGGTTTGCTAACCAGAGGACTTTTCTTGGATTCGGTTAGGAGCCTCTGTCATGGAACTTAACTTTAGGGAATCTTCCAGAAGGCCTCCTGGGCAAACAGCTGAATTCGGGCTTTTCCAAGGAGAACAGAATTGTTACTTTCTCTACCCAAGTCGTAGATCCTAGGGATTTCTCCTTCAGATTTGGGGTTTGCTGGAGTTCAGGTTGAGGAATTGATCTACCCTTGACATCCTTCAATGCAATAAAACTCCTGCATGGTCTTTTAGATTTGTGACTTTCTGGGCTCTTCGGAGCCAAACCTAGCAGTTGACCAGGTCAGAAGTGCCTCAAGTATGTACAAAAAGGTTGAGAAGAGGGGGTCACAGCCTTGTATAGCCCAGGAAGGCACTTCCACCTGTATCGGAACAACAGTCCTGTGAAGTTGGTAGGAAAAGCACGTTATCAAAGAGAGCATCCGGGGTACCTCAGGCTTGCAAACGACGATGCTACTGCACATCTCCGGGGGTTTCGATCAGTATGAAGTTTCAGACACAGACAAGTAATGTTCTACTCACGATGAAAGCTCTGTCTTGGCATTCTGTAAAGCACCAAAAGGTGGAGGAAACACGATTTTATTAATACTGAAACAAGGTGAAAATCACCCATAATATTACTCATACTAAAACAAGA